>NC_134484.1:452464423-452834423 GCF_040206685.1 Ascaphus truei | reverse complement strand
ATCCAATTGTGGCCCACGGTGACCCAAGGAGACCACCTGGGGGCCATGGCGCTTGGCGGGACCCACCAGCAGGCCTCCAGAACCTATTTGAAAAGGGCTGCTGGTACCCTGTAGGTCTGTCAGATGCCCAGCCAGCCCACCGGGGACTCACGTGGGGCTGGGGTATGAACCCTGTATGTAAAAGGATAAATCATGTATTTATGGGGGGGGCACAGGGGGTGGGTAATGTATTGAATAAATAGTATGATGTTTATTGTGGGGCAGTGTATTGTTTTTATTGTGGGTACTGGGGGTGGCGGGGGGTATTGGCCCCAACGGTATATGGGTAGGCCTCCCTTGTGGGTAGTGGGTGAGGGTGGTTAGGCCTCACGGGGTGGGGTGTTAGTGTGGGAGGGTATGTAGGCCTCCCGAGTGGTGGGTGAGGGTGGGCTAACCCCTTAATGACTGTAGCGGTTATTAACCGCTATGGTGATTAAGGGGTTATGGGACATTACATTGGATGTCTTCATTCTTGTGTCTGTTTTGCAGCAGCGGAGGGGGCATGGGCAGGATGAAGATGAGGTTGGCCTTCATCGTGGCAGCCGGAAATGGGTGAGTGCTATATGTATTTAATGTATTTATTGTTGTTTATGTATTTTAAATACACAGGTGGTGTATGTTGTTTATTGGGGGCAAATGTCCAGCAATAAACATGCTATTCTGCCTTAACCCCATCATTGCCTTAGCGGCTATACGCTATTGTAATGAAGCAGCATTTATGTATTTTAATAATATTGTGCGGAAGCAGGGGGTCCCCTAAGTTGAACCGCATTGATTTGTGGCTCAGAGACCCCCTGCTTCCCGAGTTACAGGCCCCAGTTTGGGGCATCGGTTACAGTGTCGCCCCCATATTTATAGCGGACACAGCGCGAATGGGACGCTATAAAGATGGCAGCGACACTGCCACCCGATGACACATACCGGGTCCTGTAACTCGGGAAGCAGGGGTCCCTGGTCCACAAAGCAATGCGGTTCAGCTCAGGGGACCCCCCTGCTCACAGTACACTATTATTAAAAATACATTCATGCTGCTTCGTTACCGTAGCACATAGCCGCAAAGGTAAGGAATGAGTTTTTATTGATATGTGTGTTTTACTGATAGTGTAGATGTGCAGAGGGTCTCCAGAGCTGAACCGCTTTGGTTGTAGGTCCGGGGACCCCCTGCTCCCTGAGATACAGGCCCCTTTATGGGGTGCCGGTATCCCTCTGCTTTGTTTACATCCCGCGGTCACGTGATCGGGGCCTTTAAATGCAGAGGGATACCGGCACCTCATAAAGGGGCCTGTATCTCGGGAAGCAGGGGGTCCCCGGACCTGAAACCAATGCGGTTCAGCTCTGGAGACCCCCTGCACATGTTCACTAGGAGTCAAAGTTGTTTATAAATAATTTATATTTTGCCGATGTTTGCGCTGAGAGCGCGGCTGATCTCTCTCTGCTGCAAACACATATCGGTAGAAACGGCTTATCGGCAGGTTATCGGGAGCCAGGCTGTTTCGGCAGTTTTGCTTTCGCAGTGATTCGGCAGGGATCGGCATGGATTCGGCCCTTACTGAATACTGCGAGGGCAAATCGCCAAAATAAGGCCTATCGGCAACCCTTGGCGATTGCACTTTTTCGGCGCTTATTGCATAGAGCCCATAGTTACATAGTAGATGAGGTTAAAAAAAAGACAAACATCCATCAATTTCAACCTATGCAAAATTTAGACAGTTTAGAGATACAGTATATTAATGATATGATTATGTTCTGGAGCGGCACATTTTCTCTCTAAAAAAGTTTAAAATACTGTACAGTATATGCAAAATAATGATGTCAGTTTACAGTTCACTTTTCCCTATCATTCATTTCCCGTAGAATTTTTGGATCTTTTTCTATTCATTGGTACAGTATAAATGGATTTATTCTCTCAAATATTTATAGAAAACCACATTCAGATAATACTTTTCTCGTGGCAGGCAGTTGTCATTTCTACATTTTTAATTGAGGTGTTCCAAAGGGACAATTTTTGAGACATGTTCATAAATAAAATCTAAGCAACTGATGGACACATTTTTGGCATGTGGATATAATCCATTTCTGTTGCAGGAACCATTTGATGCGACATTAAATACAGATAGAATCTTTTTATTGTATTACAAACAGCACAAAAAAGATTGAAGCTTGGGGAATATGAATTATGACACTCGGCCCACAATTCATTCTGGATCAGAAGTGGTGAGATTTTTAACCATATATAGTTAGACCTGTAATAACATTGAAACAATTATAAAATTAAAATATTGGCACATTTTAAATTTCAACCAAGATTTAAAATAAATGGCATTAATAGAATTCATATTTGTCAACAAGAAACTAAAGACTTTAGGAAACTTTTGGTCACCTACTTTTTTGAAGACAATAGTAACAATAAATTGAAGAAAAATAATAGTAAGCAACTACTGAGTGAAGATCTCGTGTGGAACATTTAAATGTGAACACTGCAAGGCAAGTCATTTTATCCATTGGACAAATGTGTCAGTAGTGTAGCAATCAATAAGATCTATGACATGTTCCCCTTTATCAATTGTTCTAACGGTTATATCATTTAGTTTCTGCAAAGTACATGTCCAAAACAATATGTAGGTAAGACTATTAGAAAATTCAGGACACAACTTCTTAAACATGTAAGGTTGAGCAAAAAGGGAGATTTGGACCAGTTTGGTCTCACGCCATTTTAAACGTTTTTACTGTGTAATTCTGATCCGAAACAGCTCTGGTCTATAGTTATAGATCATGTGTCTATTCAACGTTTGGAAGGGAGTTATAGTAAACACATTGTCTAAAATGGAAATTAGTTGGATATACAGATAAAAACAACATTTTCCACAAGTTTAAATTCTGAATGGGACTGGGAGTTAAAACATTTTTTAGATATATGGTTTTACTGATTATATATACCTATGATAAAAACTATAACTATCTTTCAGGACCAATTACTTAGACCCCTGGTCATGCATGGTAGATCACACATACAGTACTTGACACCACAGATTTCCTACATAAAATTGAGCGTATTCACAGAATCTTATGGCTGATACTGTCCGTGTGGAAGGAAAAAACCTGGGCACTGCGGATTTCTGCTTAGAAAAAATTATTGAAAGCCAATAATGTATGACGTTTCGGCCTCAAGGGCCTTTCTCAAATGCAAAGTGGCATAATACTATTATGCCACTTTGCATTTGAGAAAGGCCCTTGAGGCCGAAACGTCATACATTATTGGCTTTCAATAAATTTTTCTAAGCAGAAATCCGCAGGGCCCAGGTTTTTTCCTTCCTGTCAGACATTGGAATACCACCCAGAGATTCCTGAACCAGGTGCACCGGTATTTATTTGAATTTGTTTCTTTGTAGGAGTGCAGCATTTCCCTTCTGTCCTGATACTGTCCGTGTTACATTGGATGTCAATAGCCTCTACACTTCATAGTAATTCATCATATTTACCCATGTCTCAGGATGAAAACCATTTGTTTTGACCCTCTTGCTTATGGTATTAGAAAATAAAAAAATGTTTTAAGGGGACCAGTATTATGTTCAGATTAAGGGTACTGCTATGGGATCAAATGTTGCTTCCTTCTATGCCATGAGGCACAATTTCTGGACACCAGAGTGTTAAAGGCAGATGGAAACCTACAAACAGATCTATTTACCAAGGGGAATGATCATAACACTCTTCTTCATTTTCAAAGTTTCCAACTATGACAACATGCTCCCTGCCACGGAGTCAATAATAGTGTGTGAAAAGGATTGTGAGTGATGAAACACTGCCTGATACAAGATTAACACAGATGATAAAAACATTTAGGTAGATGATATCCACAGGAACTATTCACTGAGGAATGGGATAGATTACAGCAGGTGACCAGGAGACAAATGTTGACATTTGAGAACAGGAGTAACACACATTAACGGATCTTTTTTGTAAGTACTGTACATACAACACCCTTACTGGGGAGATTTCCAAGACTATAAGAAAACATTGAATTTTTTTACAGTTACGGTAGATCATACCCCTATTGAAGCATTTGCAAAACCATTAGTGATGTCTTACAAATGGACACCAACATTTTGGGATGAATTAGTTGGGGCAGATGTAGGCTTTAATAAGTTGACATGGATTTTAGGAACCCCTCAGGTATGGACGTTCCCATTTGTAGCCTGTGCATAATATGGATATGTACAAAAGGATGCAACCTTCTCTCACTCCCACATGGGACTAAAATACAAAATCAAGGAATACACAACCTACAATTGATAAATGTCCCTGTGATTTTGCTTATGTGGGAGAGACAATAAGGAATGTCAAAGAACGTATTAGCTAGCACAAGTCTACTATAAGATGTAAAATTATGGAGCAACCAGTGTTAGAACACTTCACACAAGATGGGCATAATGTGAGTCAGCTTCGTTTTCAAATAATCGAGACTGTACCAGTATCTAAGCCATAGATACTTAGAATTAAGCTTCTCAAGAAACATGAAACCTTCTGGATAATAGACACCACTTCACAAGGAGTTAAAATAGAGAATATGACCTGAAGGGGTTTACCTTGTCCTCTTTATGAGAATTTGGAAACTAAAGGGCCCCCCTTCCACTTGAGTATGTCATTGGTACTAGTGATTACATTAGGTGTGCTGTGAGGTGCCGGTAGGTGTAGCTTCTGGTAATGGCCGCCCGGAACTTCGATACCACACAGGAGTTCCCTCTCAGATACTGCAGGACTCTACGCATTTTGCTAGGTTTCCCTTGGCTTCATCAGGAGTCATGTCAAGGGAAACCTAGCGAAACGCGTAGAGTCCTGCAGTATCCGAGAGGGAACTCCTGTGAGGCATCCGAAGTTTCCAGGTGACTGCTACCGGAAGCTTCACCAGATGGCACCTTACATCAACCACCTGAGCATCGCAGAAGCGATGAGATTTCCGCAGAATGTTTTGATTTTAATGCTCAAAAGAGTGACCTGAGTGTAAGTGTGCACTTTAAAGGCCAGGTTTGTCTATATGTTAGATAAAGCTTTTGTTCCATATATTTGCAATGTGGTGGTCTTCTTTTTTTCTCTTTGAGAACTACCAACACATCTGTATCCAGTGCCACAGATTGGATTTTGCTTGTATACACTCACAAGTTTGTCAGCATAAACATTGAAGTTTTTCTACACCTCGACTATCATTATTTCCTTGATATATTACACTATTGGTATTTTTTATTTTTATCTCCACGTTTGGTCATTTGATGTCCTCCGCTCCCTCATTGTGCTGGAATCCATTGATCTGAAGAAACATGGGAACAGTTTCTTCCATCTAAGGTTGAGCGGAAGTCCTCATATAATTTTTTGTTCCCTATTTACTCCATCACTTTGATACAGATATAGTCTGTATATTCACATATTTTGCACATAACATGTCCAACGTGTTTTATTATTTTCACTGTAATTTTGCCACGAGAGAGCGCCATCCTAGACACCCTTTCTCTTATAGGGATATGCCAATTACTGTCGGGGGTAGTTTTATTGATTATAGGGAGTTCGTTGATGTGCTTGTTGCCACGGGGTGGGTGGTTAGTTCTCCTGGGGCTGGGGGGGGGGGGGGGTGGGGAGGGTGGGGGGGGGGGGGGGGTTTCATTTGCAGGAGGGTTTAATCCATTCATTATCTTAGAAGTTGGTAATCATTGCTTTGCAATGCTTTGCTAGTCACTAACGAAGCCAAGGGTGGTAAGTAGTGTATTATAATATTGCTAATGTGACATTTCTTTTTAATACAGCTTACCACTGATTGACAATGTGCCTATCTAGGACCCGATTGAGGGCCTAAGTAGCCACAGTGACAATCTATGTGGAAATAATTATTTTGTTATGATGTGATATTTTGTTTATTTAAATGGATTTATTTTTACTGTATTTGTTTTAATGCATTTCAATGGGGAAAAGTCATATTAGCCCAATTTGGCTAATAGGGCTAATGGCCATTACTCTATCTAGTGGTGGGAGGATAAGTTTGTTGGGGGTGTGAGGTTGGGTGATTATAGGGGTAGGTGCACTGGGAAGAGAGGTTAGGCCAGGTGTGGGGTTGGGAGGGGGTTTACCGCTCTTATGCCATAGTGGTAATATGGTAGTTAGGGCCTTTATAATAACCCATTGGTTAACTTATTGGCCACTATAGCTTCCAAGGGGTTAATACAAAGGCCATAGTAAAATTGTTTGTCCTAGTCCAGGGTACTCAGTTTGACTTCCTATATTGCTAAGGCGATCCTGGTTTCCAGCACCTTTTGCCAGGTATGCCCATGACGTAAACAAAAAGCCATAATTCCTATGTTAACTTTAACGGACTGCTGTTGATACGCGTTGAGGTAGTCCACACCTATTTTGGATATCATTGGCACAAATGTCCGTTTAAGTTAACAGCAGGCCTTCGTTACTTTAAGATGGCACGTAATGCCTCTGAACAGACATTTCAAGATCCCTATTTGCACTTAATGAGTTATTAACTGTAGATACATTCTTGTTACGTAGTAAATTGACATCTGAGTATCTACCCCATAAAGTGCAAAACAGTATACTGTATGGTAACCAGTGGTGTAATGACGCTGTAAGGAGTCCCCGGGCAAAGTCATGGCATCATGATGTCACTGCATCATGTGTCGGGACATTGTCATGGCAACATGTCACCATGTGATGTCACGTCCCCATGATGATGGAGCATCACATGATGCAGTGGTGACAATGGAGGAGGGCTGCTCTGTTACAGACGCCCGCTCTCTCCCCTGGCAATCAGTTTTATTTCAGTGGGGAAGAATGTGGGGCCTCTGTAACCCCTTGATGGGTTTCATCATGAGTCAGGAGTGTCTGGACTCCCATCATGCCCCCCGCCCACCCCCAACACCCAAACTAGGGCCCCTGGGACATGTCCGGGCATCCGAGGCAGTAGTTACGCCCCTAATGGCAATAAAGGATAGTAGTGACTAAGGTGTTGATCTAAAATATGAGTTCAGCTCCTGACAGGGAAATCATTCGGAAATGTACAATTTTGTTAAAGGGATGCTTTTGGCATGTGTGGCTATTGATTATGGGTAAGTTTGTCGACAGTTCATCATCTTTAGTTGTGATTTACTCTTGTAGTTTAAGTATTAAATATTAAGCTAGAGGAGTGACTAAAAGGCACCTGGTTCAAATTCTGGTATCAGCTCCTTGTGACTTTGGACAAGATAGATAGATTGTAGGCTTGTCAGGGCAGGAACTATGCTAGTAAAATTCTATGTCCAGTAAGCAATATTGTAAAGTGAAGTGCTTCGAGTCCCATTGGGAGCATAGTGCTAGATGAAGAACATTTTTGTTTTTCAGTTCATGGGGATACATAGCAGCACCAGATGTATCAAGAAAGCATAATCTCATTGCAGCCAATATATTTTTTTTCTTTGACACGTGAAGGCTGTTTTATAGTATGGAATCTATAATACATAGCCTATATTGTCTTTGTTTTAATGTACAAACTGCTAATCTACTCTATGCAAGAATGTCTCCTGGAGAAACTCACAGAGAACTTGCAATTGCAAAATATGTGTTCTACTCAATCATTTGTTGGCTTTCCACAACAAATGTATTTTTTCTGTGACAGGTGACATGTCCCTTTTTTAAAAATCAACAAACAAACATAGAATTAGAAATTAGCATAACACAATTTACATGTTTGCCATAGTCTGCTACAATTGCACCTGGCATTTATTCATCAACTGTTATCAAGATTGATATCAGTTACATTAAAGGATAAACTGTTCTTGAACACTGACGATGATTAATGTTGAATATTTATCATTATCAAAAATAGTACAAATTAAAATGTAGATTTCTAATACCCCTGCAGAAGTTACACGGAGGTAGTGTAAAAGTTTGGGCGCATAGGATCTCAAAACACTATGATGATCTGTAGTTTAGCCATACTATGTCATTTAGGTTGAAAAATGGCCTTTACCAATCCAACTTTTGTTTGTATTTCACAACTAAGATCCATAGACAAAATTGGAAGTTTATGTACAGTAATATCTGCTCTCACAATTTATGCAGTAGTCAGATTCAGAGAACATTCTCCTTGGAAACGTAACTACAGTACAGCTTTGATACAGTAACTAAAGATTGTTATTACACTTCAGATGGAATAATTGCAATGCAAGTGTGCAACGTGTGATTTGTTTTTATTTTGATGGCTTTATACTTCCCAGTTACCAGTCCATAAATGGCTGACTATTTTTTGTCTTGACATTTCCAATTTTACCGGTTTCCAAAAAATACCTTTATGATTAAGTGGATATTCAATTTTATTATTATTAATACTCTTTTTCCTATATAGTGGAACATATATATCCTCTTGGGACCAGCTGTGCAGCTGGACCAAACTGCACGCTACCTAATACCACCTAATCCACATCACCAAACCTTAATGTGATCAGCTAGACCAGGGGTGGCCGAGTCCAGTCCTCAAGGGCCACCAACAGCTCCTATTTTAAGCATACCCCTGCTTCAGCACACAAAGCTCAATCAGCTGCTCAGTCATGTATGAATGTACTGAGGCTTTATATCTATCAGGTTACTTAAATGGTCCCACTGCTCCATAACGTTGATAGTGATCCATGTCTCCTGGGCCCCTGACGGGCCCGGTACTACTCCTTCTATAATCAGCATCCCCATCTTCGGGCGGTCTGCCACCATGTGTCCTTCGGGATGAACGCCAGCTACGGACCACTCCGGTAGGGTTGGTACACCTATGCCTGAGGGCTGAGGCTTGTGGAGCCCGTTTTAGGCATAGGCTGTCTTTCTCTAAACCTTGTTAGTAGTGTGGGACCATTTCAGTGGGACACTGTCTAAACAGTCCGTAACTAAAAATAATAAATGGGTAACCTAACCTATCCTAAACTTCCATAACTAATGGAGAGAGATCCCTTCTCTTCAACTCCTCCTGGAATTTGAGTTCCAGAAGATTCCCCTTACAGACTAGACTAATTTCACTGTCTTCAGGCAGAAAGGGGCACTTACTTCCTGACGAGTCTCCCTAGCACCATGTGATAGAGAAGGGGCATTATCATGTCTAGACCCACACAGTTAAACCCTTAAGGCCCTAGTAATCCCAAATGTGGGTGACACTATAAAGAATCCCATTACATTAAAGGATTTAAACCCCTGCTATGTATGACTACTATGTGGGCCATTGAGCTTTGTTATCTGCAATATTGTAGTAAATATTAATCAATATATGACTGCTAGTATATTACTTTAGTAGTGCTATTATCCTGTTTCATAATAGCACCATGAATGTCAAAGTAAACTACAGTAAACTGACCAGTGTTCTATTATTTCTATGAAATAGAGACATATGTCAGATGTTAGACTCAGGAGATATTTATCAGTCCCGCTGCTGCGATACTGATGCACAGTATCTCTTTTATCACAAAAAACTTTCAATTCAGACAAACTGGATTTACAGTATTTACATATGTATACTGGCACCCCATACCGGGGCCTGTAACTCGGGAAGCAGGAAGTCCCCGAGGCTGAAATTAATGCTGTTTCGCTCCAGAGACCCCCCTGCTTCACTACTGTGTTATTAAAATCAAATAAAAACAGTGCGATCGCCTGAAAGAGCTGTGCAGGGAGATGCAGCTCTCTCTGTGCAGCTCTTACAGACTGCAGGCAGATCGCAGGGGCAGAACTTAGATAAATACAGAGATAAAGACACTGCTATCCCGAGCGGTTTTTGCATTTTCCTACCAAACGGTATCTGACGTGCGATAACTCTTTCTGAATACCGTGATAACACAAATGCCAGACCGATCGGTAGAGTCATCCCAAACCATTCGATTTCGCAGAGCTACCTGTATAGGCTCTGTAACAGGGGAGTTATTCCTGTTCAGGTAATGTGCCTCTAATCCAGCAGTGTGGTGGTTAACTGCTGGTAGTCAATTAACAAAAACCACCTGCCTGATTAGATTGCTTAGAAAAGCCTGTCTTTTGAGACAGGAAGTGAGACTCCTTAGCTCACACCTGAGCTGAACTTGGAGACAGAGCAGAGATTGTCCCTTACTCTCACAACTTGTGAGACTGACATGGGGACAGACGTCTTGAGTCTACTGTACCAGAAGAGGCTGCTTGCAAGACACAGAGGAAACTTCTAAACCTGAATGCTGACAAATCCTGAAAGAAAAGGTAGCAACCAGGTACAGAGAAGATTTTCCCTCCAAACCACAAGGAACAGATAAGACTTTCATTTATAAGACTTTTTTTATATCTGTTCATTTCATGCTATATGTTTGGGGCTGGGAGACATGCTTATCTAAAGGGAGTGGTGGATTGCATAGTATTTCACTATAAATACTCCCAAGTGAATAGAAGCTTTGTTTACCCCTTGTTTGGATGGTTTCCTGATGTTAAGGAAACAGGCGCAATAAAAGCCTTATTTAATTTCACTATAACCAGACTCCCTTGCATACCTCTGTGAGCGTCCGCCTACATATGGTGTCCGAAGTGGGACGAGAGGGGGTTCTTGAAGTTAAGGAACCCAGAGTTTTGCTGTGAATTTTTTTTAATGCTTTTTGCCTACAAACAGTCTGAGCAACAAAAAAAATCTCATGCAGCAGAGACCAGAGTTAAAGTGATACACACCCATGCAGGAAATTTACACTGCACTGAAACTTACAAAACCACAGATGGACTCTTTTCCCCAATCCCAAGAGGAGAGAGAGAGAGACTGCTGAAGCAGGTAAACCTTATTTGCCTATCACAATAAAGGGTAATATGGTCATTGAAATAGGTGGTTTGCCTTCCAGCCATAGTCAGGGTTCAAGAAGTGAGTTAGCAGTGAATACAGATGGTGACCCACGAGCGGTACTGATTCTGCAAGTAAAGGCTGCCACACCGCATAGGACTACCAGTTGTGAATGGAGTATATGCAGAAAATTTTGAAAATTGATGCAAGACTGTGCTGAAGCAGGGGAATTTTCAGTAAACAAGTGCTAAGGGTAAAATTGCCTACTATAAAAAAGGAATTGCTGAACTGTGTAAAAGGTATCCCAAAGTGTGAAGAGTGAATGTCATAATACCCAAAGTTGAGACTGAACTCAAGCAGAAAATCACATTATTTGGCTGAAGCAGAGAGATTGACCTAGCAAGTAAATGGTGTAAAGCAAACAGAATTTTTTACCTAGCAACTACACATCCAGCATACCTAATGAGAGATTATACCTAGCAAGTAAATGGTTAAAGCAAATAGACGTTTTTACCTAGCAACTGCACATCCTGTATTCCTGATGAGAGAAAATGCGTGCACAGTACTGCTGATATTGTAAAACTTATCCAAGAAAGAAAAAGTTTACAGAGATGCCTGTGAGAGCTACGACCTCTACAAGCAAAATATGCCCACCTGTAGGACTACCACAATTGGGGGTTCTAGCAAATACAGTGGCAACAGCTGCAATAGCGCCTCCTGAGGTCAGGAAGAAAACTACACCTGAGAGCCCAAAAATGGAGGACAAGATGCAGCGTTCCTGTAATGAACCCTACCCCACGGAAGAGTGTCCCTTCCATTCCAATAAGGAGGAAGACATCTCTTACGGGGAACCCGAACCGAGTCACATCCACAAAACACCCCAAGAATGGTGGGGGTGCCTGAACTCGGCACGAACAGAAAAGACCGCTCTCTATGATGACGAATATGGTCGACAAGAGAAAGAGCGGGAGCAGCAGATCACCCAATATTTCTGTCAGCTAAAGCAACTGCAAGAAAAGCCTGGCGTATATAATGAAGCTGCTAAAGTATCAAATAGAGAAGGAGACCCCAGTATTCCTGATGGGACGGAGTCATCCAAAACAAAAAAGCAGAAAAAGAAAAGTGGTTCTTCACTTACCGTGGTAGGAACAGACACGTCCGCAGATCCTGTGGAGGAAAATGGAGAATTCGTCCCGCGGTTAACCGAATATCCAGAGGGCCCAAGGCAGAAGTCGTGTACCCCAAAGAAGTGTCTGTTCAGTGCCAACAGTGAGGAACCCTCAACCAACCATCTCAGGGAAGTGGAGCTGGAACCAGTGAGTGACGATCCCTTGACCAGCCCTGAAGATGCCCTGCAAAATGCCAGGCATGACTGTGATATGCTCCATGAACAATTGAAACAAAAGAAAGATGGTTACACAGAGCTACAGAGATGTGCTCACAATTTACTCTTTAGCCAGGACAGAATTGGACGATCTCAAGACTGAGCTAGATACTGCAAATGCTACTATTTCCGCCATGGATGAAAAGCACAGCCAATCTGATAAAATGATGGCTACGCTAAAGCGGAAGTATGAGGAGGCACTGACGCAGATGACAGTCTTCCAGCAAGAGGTTCACACTCTTCGCATAGAGCTGAATGCCTCACAACAGAAGGTCAACAATGTCCGGACAGAGGTGGACGTATCTCAGAAAGAGGTTAAGACACTCCGCAGTGCATTGGATGCCTCACATCATGAGACCAACAGCTGCCGCACAGACCTGGAAGTTTCCAGAAAGGAACTACACAGTCTCACTGGGGAGCTGGACATTTCTAAAGAAACTATTGTCAATCTTAATACAGATCTCCAAGTTTCCCAGAAGGAGCTTCAGACCCTCAACCTAGAGAAGGAAGTCTCACGCCAGGAGACTGTCATTCTCAAAGCAGATGTGCGTAAATGGAAGGAGGACTGCAAGGAGGCCCTGAATAGTACAGAGACTGAAAAAGGAGATAATTTACGATTACAAAGAAAAAAATTAAAACTCAAAGAAGAAAATTTTAATTTGACAAACGACGTCAAGGAAAAAAATGAAAAGCTACACGAGCTTAAAGAAATAAATAGACTTTTGGAAGGTGAGAAGTTTGAAGCAGAGCATCGACTGCAGAACCAAATGCAAGGTCTGCGTACACACCTCCAGAAGGCCGAGGAGAAGCAGCGAACTCTGCAGGAAGACAATCTGCAGGCTGTTAAAGAAATTCAAGTGCTGCAGGAACGTTTGATTACCCAGTATGTCCCCGCAAAGCAGCATGAGAAACTGAAGGCTACCCTGAGCGTCACCAAAGCAACACTAAAGGCCAAGCTTAGAACCCAGGTGACGCGGCACAAAAGGGAGCACTAGAAGGTCCAGAAACTGAAACAAGTAACTGTGGCCAAAGCAAAGAAGTTCATAGTGCTTCACAATGCAATAAAAATGTGGAAGCAAGCTCAGAGAAAGCAAAGCATGCAGATAAATTCCCTGAGAAGAGACTTGCAAGACGCACTCAAAAAACAGGGATCTCTGATGACAGATGAGAGATGACAGTTCTACAAGGACAAGTATTGACCCTGACAACGCGTCAGTATCCTACAGCCACAAAAACCCATGAAGACAAGGGTACAGTGAGAGCTGGGAATACCGCTCGTCTAAAAGACAAGGTTGCAAAATGTGAACCACCTAAACAAGCACTAGCAAAACCTTCAGCCACCCAACAGGCAATAAAAGAAGGTACACGTGCTGAATCAAAACCAGAAGAATCCTTAGTTGATGAAGCTGAAAAGATGGGACATTCTCTGGAAGTGGGGGTGGAATTACAACTTAATCCCAAAGAAGCTGAACTAGCAACCCCATTGAGTGGAAAAAGGGCAGTGAGACAGCTTCAAGAGCAGAAAACTCAAAGGGCTGTTTTTAAACGCTCTGCAAATACTGCAATACAGTCTGCCTACAATAAGACGAGCACCCGACGCGAGGGAAATCTCATGACTGCGCACATAGCAAAAAGACTATACTTAGAAAAAGTCCTCCTCGAGCGACTGAGGAGTGCTGATCTCAGGCACCTTCGGGAGGAGGCGCGAATAAACTGGAGAAAGGGCTCCAATCCCAGTGGGACTGAGGGTTCTCTTCCTCCATCCACTCTCATTCAAGTCACAGAGATATCTAGAATGAGAGTGGAAGGATGGGCTTTGGCCGTGGCAAGCCCGAGCTTCCCACAAACAAGGGAGGTATGTAACAGGGGAGGTATCCCTATTCAGGTAATGTGCCTCTAATCCAGCAGTGTGGTGGTTAACTGCTGGTAGTCAATTAACAAACACCACCTGCCTGATTAGATTGCTTAGAAAAGCCTGTCTTTTGAGACAGGAAGTGAGACTCCTTAGCTCACACCTGAGCTGAACTTGGAGACAGAGCAGAGATGTCCCTTACTCTCACAACTTGTGAGACTGACATGGAGACAGACGTCTTGAGTCTACTGTACCAGAAGAGGCTGCTTGCAAGACACAGAGGAAACGTCTAAACCTGAATGCTGACAAATCCTGAAAGAAAAGGTAGCAACCAGGAACAGAGAAGATTTTCCCTCCAAACCACAAGGAACAGATAAGACTTTCATTTATAAGACTTTTTTATATCTGTTCATTTCATGCTATATGTTTGGGGCTGGGAGACATGCTTATCTAAAGGGAGTGGTGGATTGCATAGTATTTCACTAGAAATACTCCCAAGTGAATAGAAGCTTTGTTTACCCCTTGTTTGATAAATGTTTTTTACAGGCCCCATAATGTACTGAGTAAAGATTTTCTTGGATTTTGTAGTATGACAGCATTTTGAGTCTTATGTTTAAGTCTATAATGTTTCTCTCCTCAAAAACGTTGTGTTTCAGAAGCAGTGCCTTAGATAGTCATAATTGCATTCAATATGAACCCCTTCAATGTACATCTGCGTCACCCCAAAGGCGGACACCTGATGGGGTTGCCAAGAGCTGCTCCCTTTTGCACAGAATCAGCGTGATAAGGTTTAACATTTGTTTGTACTATGTGGAACATCAACTATACCACTGGAATGTTAATGCGCCAGGAAAACAAAGGACTTTGCAACCACAGCTGAATTCAATCTGAACCCCTTCAGTGTACATCTGCGTCACCCCAGCCTTTGGCACAGCCGAAGGGCAGCTAAAGGTGTGAGCTGTTTGCTGCTGTTCGCTGATTTTTGGTGATGTTATAGCTTCTCTATTTCCATCTGAAACTCACCAGCCCTTTATCCCCTCTACCCAGTTTTCCAATTCTCTCTGTCCATTAAATGTCTTTGAATTGACTGTAAAACCTCTGTTCTTTTAATGTAACCATGTATTGTTACAACTCTGTGCCCAGGACATACTTGTATTACTTCCTGGTAAAACATTTTTATAAATAAATAAATTATATCAACATAAAATAATATGACATTTTGGTTTAGTTTAATCATTTACGTATGTTCCAAGGCAAATAAGTTATTTTTTTTGGTTAAACCCATGTTGCATGGAGATGTGTTGAAAATAAAGCAAACTGAATACAAATGGCTGTGACTCAAAGTGTGTGTTTTGTTTTTTCAAAATATTACAACATTTTTATTTTTTCTGGCGTGCAACCTGTAATTTGCAATTCTGCCATACATTGGATTACCCATTCCCTGATTAAAGTTATCCCCATGAAACTGCTCATGATGACATCGGTGGCAAGGGAAGGCAAATGTTCTGCCAAATCATGCTACGGTATGTATGTAACATAGTTGTTGATTATTTCCTTATGTTTATCTTCAAATGTGTTTATGTGACCTAACTGAGGCTTGGCTGCAAAACCAAAGAATCAGATAAACCATTTAACCCTTTAAGTGCCATGGAGGCCACAGCACTCGGGTGCCACGCCCACCCTCCCTCGACACTTGCGATTCAAGTGTTTACGTGATCTCTCTGTCACTTGTGATATAAGAGGAGAGTCCTCTTCCTGCTTCTATTTCACTTATAGATAGAAGCGCAGAACGCAATCTATCACCTCTAGACAAACAAGCAGAGCCCCCTGGAGTGCCATACTCCATTATGTAGTAGCTAAGTCTCAAGGGCATCCAAAGGGTTAATATGTACTAAATAAATCTAACCCTGCATACAGTAGCTAATATACATGTACAGTATACAGAGATGGTTAAAACTGTCCAAAATACATTGGTAAAAATTGTTTCTCAAACTCTATTCTCTGCTAAACATTTCTCCAATTCTCAAAGGGCAGATAATGTTGCCAAATTAGTAAGCTTCCAGCAAAATGGTAAAATTACAAAAGGTCAATACTTGATAGAGAATGATTTAGGAGTGCTTGTAGACAGCAGACGTAGCAATAGTGCCCAACGTCAGGCAGTAGCGGAAAAGGCCAATAAGATCTTATCTTGCATTAAACGGGGGATGGATGGGAAGTAAGCATAATTATTCCCCTGTATAAATCATTTGAAAGACCCCACCTTGAATATGGAGTACAGTTTTTGGCACCACTCCACAATAAATGCATCATGAAACTAGAAAAAATGCAGAGATGAGCCGCCAAATTAGCCACCAAATTAATAAAGTCTGACTTATGAGGAAATCTAGCTAAATTAGATTTGTTTACACTAGAAAAGAGGTATTATGATAACTATATACAAATATATTCAGGGACAATACAGGGAGCTTTCAAAATAACTATTCGTCCCAAGAGCAATCTACACCCCTTAAGGTTGGAGGAAAGGACATTTCACCAGCAACAAAGGAAAGGGTTCTTTACAGTAAGGGCAGTTCAAATGTGGAATTCATTACCCATGGAGACTGTGATGGCAGATACAATAGACAGTGTTCGACAAACCTATACATTTGCTCGCCCCGGGCGAGTGGATTTAACATCGTGGCGAGTTCCTATTGGCCCAAGCAGCATATGTTTGGTACTAGGTGGCGAGTAGATTTTTTTGTGTGGCGAGTAGATTTTTTGGTGATTTGTCAACCACTGACAATAGATATGTTTAAAAAAAAGGTTGGAAATCTTTTTATAAAGGAAAGGTACACAGGGATATACCAAATAAGTATACATGGGAAGAGTTTTTATCTGATTTTTTGTTTGTGTGTTACCCTTTCACCACCAGCGTGGCTTGCAATTTAACATTGTGTTCTGGACTGCATAGATGTTTCAGTGCAAGTGTGTGCATACTGTAGCTGTATCACCAACACATGCATCAAGGAAGTCTCTGAAGCTAAAGAGAGTGGACAAATGATGTTGGCCTAATATTGGGAACAGTACAGTATAAAGAGAAAAAATACAAGCGAAAGGGCAGAGTAAAATCAAAGCAATTATAATCTGTTTCTAGCATGCTGGAATCAAAACACAGAAATACAGGCATACCCCGCATTAACGTACGCAATGGGACCGGAGCATGTATGTAAAGCGAAAATGTATGTAAAGTGAAGCACTACCTTTTCCCACTTATTGATGCATGTACTGTACTGCAATCATCATATACGTGCATAACTAATGTAAATAACGCATGTGTAACAGGCGCTATAGTCTCCCCGCTTGCGCACAGCTTTGGTACAGGTAGGGAGCCGGTATTGCTGTTCAGGACGTGATGACAGGCGCATGCGTGAGCTGCCGTTTTCCTATTGAGCGATATGTACTTACTCGTGAGTGTACTTAAAGTGAGTGTCCTTAAACCGGGGTATGCCTGTAGTCTAGAATGCCATGCAGGCCAACCGATGGCTTTTACGGGGCCCAGTACATTGATCTGGTACCCTAGGTTGTTGAAGCACTTAGCACTTGTAGCATGTGGTTGGTGGATGGATGCCCAGCAAGGCAATCGATTAGCTGGGTGCACAGTGAAAACAGAGTCATCAATGCAAGTGATTTCACTCAATAAAGAAAAAGGTTCTACAAAAGAAAAATTCATAATCATACGATCCAATGAGAGATGCTCCTCCACTGAAAAAGACTTCCCAGGATGTATTAGCAATACTTCCAAACCAAACCAGGGGCGCAATATCTCAGAGGTTATAAAATGAGAACAAAAACAAAAATTGTGCAGAACTTGTTGACAGAAAAATAGTGAAATAGACCAGAAAAATATTGTATGACTGATATAATCACAAGTGTAGTAGATAATTAGGCATTAGATATGTTACATGTACTTCTGTAATGGTCAGGTGGATTTCATGGGTTGATAATCTGGTAAATCTCCTCAATCAGAACTTAAGAATGATAAAGAAAGATATTGTGCCGTATCAAACTGTACTAGACTAATAAAAAGGATTAATAACACTCGCAGACATCAGTATATAATGTGCATTGGGAGTAACATATTTTGGGGGATTTTGAATGTCTCTGAGGATAGCTGGATGTTTCAACGTCCCTTAATGCTACTGTATATCAACCCAACAAGAACTTATTGAACAGAATAGTAACCAGTGCACCTTCTAAAGCAAGGCTGAGTATTCCCAGCAGGATGCGAATTGCATGAAGAAACAATGTAAATTCTTGATAAAGAGTACGCCGTGCTGTATAATGGCGCTGAGTAATATGGGATTTCCTCAGCCTGCTGTAATGCCCTCGCCCCAGCACCGGATTCTTGACTCTGCCACTCAGCAGCGATGCTTGAACCGACAGCTCAAAGCATTGGAGAAGGATAATTTTCAGGACGATCCGCACACATCTCCCACAGCTCAAGCGCTTTCCGCAGTTCAACACCAATGAACAGGGTTTTGTCGAGTGTCACTACTGAGTAGCAGAGTCAAGAATCTGGTGCTGGGACAAGGTCCATTACAGCAGGCTGAGGAAATCACATATTACTCTGCGTCATTATACCATGTGGCGGGCATGTTACACATTCTGTAACATCTAATAAAGTATAGCAGCACTAGATATTTCTATTACAAGTTGTACTTGCAGAAATATTACTTTAGTATAAAATAAATAGCAGTGCACATACATATTTCGCAGATAAATAAGAACAATGAGTAGACCTTATTAAACACTGTAAACAATCTTAATAGTATTTACTACAAACATCAATGTACCTATACACACAAGAGCAGAGAAACACACACACACAACGTCTGCATAATATTATAGCATAATCACTGGGAAATTACTGATGAAAACAACTCAGGCCAGAATAGGAGCCAGGTCATACTGATATGGTGCAGTGCTCCTGGCAGAATCCATACAAAGGGTTCTGTGTAAGCGTTTCTGCCAGTCATGTACCATTGTACAAACGATCATCAAGTTCATCTAAGCATTATTGGTAGGCTTTATTCTTTCCCCATAAAAGGTTATGAGCCCTTCCCAATACTGCTCAACCTTACCTCACTGGCAAGTGTTCATGCGTGTCAGTCCGAGGTCCAGATAAGATAATAACTTTCCCATGGCACAGACCCCTTTGCTGGGCTGGTAACATCCCCAAATGGCACATCCTCTGGTTCCCCAAGCAACAATATTGCCTCCTCTTTTAGGATCACCTCCAGCATCACTGTTCCATTGGACGTGACAACTGGAGCAGTTGTAAAGGCTGGTTCTGCAGTAGGGGACATCGTGAAGTCTGGACCCTCATCCTTCTGATGGCGAGCATCTGGAGTGCTACTTCCATGGATCTCCCCAATCATGTTCGCCTGCGATTGAGCAGTGGTGGCTCCAACTTAGCTCCGGATCCACGGGATGAGACATCCATCTCATTCAAATTCCTTTTGGTCAATGTAGGATGCACAAGCAAGGACAATTCTGGAGGCCTGGAATGGTGCGAATACCCGGTGCCACATTCCATACACCAAACTCTAATGGATTGCTCTCCACCTGGTTGCCTGCTTGAGTGGCAGACAGCCTGGAGATATTGCTGCCTCCATTTTGAGTTGAGGTAAGTTCACTGTAAACAGTAGTCCATACTTTTAGGCATAATATGGCTGATAGTAGCACAACACTAGATCGCAGAGCTGATGCATGCTCTAAAAGAACAGTCCAAGGAAATCAGAGGCCAGAATAAATCACATGGTAGGGGGTGACTTACTCCTCCTTGCAACAACCAGTCCTTCCCCCATCGTGATCATTAGCTGTAGGTGTCACGGTAGACCAGGTCTTTTAAATTTATATTTAAGGGATCCGTCACAAGGCAAAACAAGGTAGTGAAATAAAATGAGATTTATTTGGATAAGACCTCGGAAACACACAGGAACACAAAATACAGAAAATGTACACACTTACAGGGGCCTGGGGGTTGAGATCTAGCCCTTTCCTAGTTGCAGGTTACCCTGTCCATTCCGGTTGGTTCCAGCCTGCTGGCTGGTCTTCTCCATGCTTCTCTGCCGGTGTGAATAGCTCTTTCACCCAGAAACATCTTTGAGAAGCCAGCCAGCAGCTCCTTGTCTCTTCAAATCTTCAACAAAAAAGAGAGAGATCTGCTACACTACACTCCCTTATATAGGGATTGATGCCCATCTAATACATTGAGGGGGCTGGCAGCCAATTAGAGCACGTATTGTGGTTGTGCATCAAATGATAGGAGGGGAAAATGCAAAACTTGCCAATGGAAATCATGCCTATGAGTTTGAATCCTAGCAACCGTTTTCCTGGCTTTCCCCATACCTCCCTCTGGGTAGGTTCTGCAATGTCTATCTGGAATAAAGGCCTTCTACTCCAGATATCCTGTTCACAGCCTTCCCCCTCACCCTGTGCCTTTTGCCACAAAACTGATTTTTCTGCATGCAGTTCAGCGCCAGATCTCGTCCACCGATCTCGCAGTAGACTCTATGCGTTTTGCTGTTAATTGCTTCGTCAGGAGTTCATTAATAAAATAATGGATTCCTGATGAAGCAATAAACTGTGAAACGAGTAGAGTCTACTGCGAGATCGGTGGACGAGATCCGGAAGCGTGACGTCACCTTGTGGAAACGCCCGCTGGAACAAAGGGTTGACACGCGGAAGCCGGAGAACGCTAGGAGCATTAGGACTGTATGCACATCAGCCCCCGTGTGAGAGCTCCAACACCCATGGCTTCTTGAGCTCCAACAAACGGAGAGTGAGACCAACCGCATATCGTACAATGCCCTTAACGAGGGTGAACATGTGAGTTAACATTTTAACCTCACTGTGTATATTAATACATTTTGACCCTCTACATTACTCTGTGTCTATTTGTTTTTGCATTTTGGTGAGAATAAAAGCGAAGTTACCTACTACACTGCATCCAAGCGTTGGAACAAGCTGACTGTATCCAAGTATCATCCTCCCTAGTTCTGGGTTTTGTAGGCTTGCTTATTCCATTCAAATTGTGTGTGCATTTTTGAAGTGGCCTTTTATTCACCTACTTCCCAATGTATGTTTATATAGGATTGCACTATTTGTGTATTTTCTTTTATTTTATTTGCCTCTTTCAGGGCAGATGAATAAACTCAGACCATTACTATAGGCTATAACCAGAAGGGGCACCTTCCCTAACTATAAAATAATAAAGTGACAAGACTTCCTTAAGTAAACTGACAAAGTTGAGACATTAGGGTGTCTGACGTAACAGCATTAGGGTCAAAGCAGCCATTTTCTTTGACTATTTTAGTCCGCCATCTTGTCTTATCTTTATAAGTTTTTATGTCATCTTTCTATGTGAGGAAATCTGTGTGAACGAACGTGTGAAACAGAGAATGGAATATTTTCGCTCCTAGCTGATTTTATTGATCTTTCCTCATCCAATCAGCTCCAAATGAAAGTGTAAACAGGCCAGAAGTTATGAGAAGCCTTGTTAGCAGTCTCAGATTCTTACAGTGAACTTGTTTCTCATACTCATATGCCAGGTGGCAGAACAGAAACATCACATTTAACCCCATAATGATTTTTAGCTTACGTACATTTATCCAGTATTATTATGTATTACAAGATTATGTCATTTTAGTTGATGCACACTTACATCATTTGTTATGTATTACAAACTTACATCAGTTCTAATATTGTTATATATTACAAAATGATGTCATATTTAGTGACGTGCAAGCCCCCCCATAAAGGGGTGGAGCTTTAGTTTTTAGGGTATAAATATATGGCATACCGTGTTATCTGGGAGACAGCTTTTTGTTTTGAAGCTGTCTCTGCTGTGTGCACCTGTAATAAACTCATTTGATAACTGAATTTTTGTTGTAACATTTTTACAGCTTTTACAATAACTATACACTTAGTATATACAAGTGAAATTCCATCTCTGCTTCTCCTCCATGGACCCAAGGGTTTAGAATCTTCGGTCGCTATATTTATACCCTTTTGTGATGTCACCATCCCCCTGGCCCATTTGACAGAGTAAACATCTTCCAGAAGGTGGGTGGAGCTAAAGGTATACTTGGTGCGCTATTCTACTGTAATTGACAGGATGAACAACTTCTGGAAGGTGGGCAATTAACTCTTTAGGCCCTTAACCCCTTTAGTACCCTTAATAATCCCAGAAGAGGGTTACATACATACAATGTATATGTACATTTTTCACTTTGATGGAAAAAAAAATATTATGTTTTTTATAACAAAAATGTCATAGGTCAGTAGTTGATTAAATTACAGTAGCTGAGGATTCCAAGGTTGAACCAATGGGTGCAGAAGATCGAAAACATAGCTTCCTGCAGTCACACACTTGCAGAAATAGGTAGGTAATCCATGTATTCATTATAAATATTATCCAAAAAAAACAGGTACAGCACCTGCTACAATTGGAGAGTATAATATCACATCGAGGCATGATGTCAGCCATTACCAGACATTGCTGCTCAGTTAAGAAGACTTATATGGATGATCTTAGTTTGTTATAATCATATTTAATATATTTAATGTTATATAAACTCACCTAGGGAAGCGTCATGTGGTTTCCATACAGTATGTCCAAATATAGTAGAACCTTACAGGTCTCCTTGGGAGAATCTTGGTAACTACAGTACTCAACTTAGATACAGTACACAGCAACAGGTTAATTAGATACAAATACTGTACAAAGCGTTATACTTTATAATTGTATCTAAGTTACCACATGTCCTAGTGTCATTAGAAACAATATCTACAGTTATTTAGACTTCTGTATTATATATATATATATATATATTGTGGCAAGACGCCCTCGCGGCGGGGTCAGTAAGACGCTTGACACGATGGGAAACTTTAAACACTAGTGGTTTATTAGCCACAACCAAAATAAGTACGGGTGCACTGTCCCTTTAAGAAACTACATTCTTGCAAATTAAAGCCTAGTCCCGTTAGGGACACTAACTCACTTCTTGAGCCCTTACTAACAGGACAGCCAGCTAATCTGGTCATGCCCAAAACATGCTACACAAACGATAACCAATAAGCATAATAAGAATAAAGTCTTATCTGTTTTGCAGCTCCAACAGCAAACAGGAACACGGTTCCAGGGAGCAGGCTGTGTCCAGCCTCGCAGCAATCTGTATCTTTATCCTGGGTTGGGGTCCCAGCTGGTCCCAGCAGCCTAGCTCCTTGCAGCACTGGGGGACCAGAGCAGCAACAGCTGCTACGGCTTCCAAGCCGGGAGAGTTCTCTCCGCCTTCCTGTGGAAAAACAAGCTCACCTTGTGTGAGCAACTTCCTGCTTTTTAAAGCACTTGTTTCACTGATAGTTCAGCCCCTGTTTAATTAGGCTGTAGGTGTGCTTCTTTCTGTCTGAGGAGATTAACACTCTGTGAACTGGCTGCAGCGTCTCTCCATTCACTATTCCAGCCTACTGAGTTAGTGACTCTGTCACAATATATATATATATATATATATATATATATATATAAAATCAAAAAATAAATAGATGATACCGTTCTGTGGCTAACGAAATGCTTTTATTTGTGCGAGCTTTCGAGATACATTGATCTCTTCTTCCGGCGATGTTACAATGAATGAAGCAAGCAAAAGGTATACTTAAAAACAGTGTCTCTTGGAATGTTATCTGTGCTTGTCCTTCCCCCGGTTGGATGTGTTTTATGGCTAGAGGTGTCAAAAGGTTCCTGAAAGCAAGTGATGTAAGAGTGTGTGTGTGTATCTGTGTGAATATAAGTGAATGGAGAGCCCACAGTATATACAGTGCTTTACAAAAGGTGTGTGTGGAGTGGGAGTGGATATAAATGGTGTGGGTAGGTGTGGAAATGTGAGAGATTGTAGCACAACGAAAAGTGTGTGTGGATACTATGTGGTCCCTATTGGTGTATAGGGATGGAAAAACAAGGAGTATTAGTATGTGTAAGAGACAGCTGTGTGTGTGCATACATATAGCACAGTATGTACAGACATGGCCTTTAGCGCTCATGGGAAGAGAGTTCACTTGTGTCAGTAATGACTCATAAAATTTCGATCTCTGTTTAGGCCACCGCTAAGTGTCCCGAACAGTTGCATAAATTTGTATTCATGCAACCGTGTCTCTTTCGGTGTTTTAAGATTACCTTTGAGTATGGCAACCCCCAGATCGTTCATCTTATGGCCAGAGTCAGAGAAATGTTCGCCGACAGGACTGTCTCTTGAAGCTCGGCTAACACGGTACTGATACCTCTACATGTATATATATATATATATATATATATATATATATATATATATATATATAATCTCAAACAAGATACAAATAGCGCAACTTTAAACCAATATCTAAACCAATAAACTGTTTAAATAACATCCAAAGAGAGGTATTAACCCATAACTTTCCCTACACCCTCTGCTGCCAATTAGGTCCACGGCTCCACATACAGTATGCCGTAATAATGAAATGTCAGAAGAATGACCTAGGCACAAAATGAGGGAAAAGAGAAAAGAAAAAGATCATAGGGTAGTATGTCCAGACTTTACGTCTCAAAAATGGTGATATGCACTTACAGTTAGGTAGATATAATTGTGCCTTTAATCCACTCTTGGGGATCAGGAGCTCTACTCGGGCATCTTAACCCATCCAGAATGAGGTCTCCCACTTTCTCCAGCAGCTGCAGCAACATGATCCTCTGGTCACTCGTATGACCCTGGATAGATAGCTTCCACCTCAAAGGTGGATCCCGTTTAAGGGATAAGGCAGGGAAAATAACTATATAGTATAAAATCGTTTTTAATAACAATACCTATAAAATATCATATAGATGATACACTCACACTTTGTGAATAAAATTTGCGCAGTTGAGAGTATTATCACTCTGAGTCTCTCACACTCAGTGCTGCGTTGAGTCCCATACCGGCATTTACCCGTGTTCACTTCCGCATCACGTGGTCATTGCGTGGTCTCGCTAGATCTTGACTCTGCTGTGAACTCTGGTTCAGTAATACTGTAGGAATTCAATCAGTCTCACACAGTCTCTCTCTGCTTGCATCCGCCCTACGCGTTTCTCCAATGTGGCTTCGCCAGGGGCTGATACCTATTACCTTTTCCTGCCTAGGGTTATATAGGCACCTCTCTGTGTTGATTGGTTAATTGTATAAAATTAGAAAAAAGTCTGTTTCGCTATACACACATTCCCTATTACTATGGGCACAGTTGAGAACAAAGTACAAACATCACATATTATAGTCTTTAATTAAGGCACCTGATTCTATAAAAAAAACTATTCATTTATCAAACAGAGCAATACATATTGATTACTGCATATTCTTCCCAATAAATTTAATTCTATCAAATACTACTCATTACATAAAGATTACATATACATGCACACATATACATATATACACACATCCCAGGCTATGTTTAAAAGCTGTGTTTAAAGCAGCACTCATTGGCTTAAGGGTTTTCCATGTAATATGGTCTTGAGACAAAAGGTGGCACAGTGTGCTCATTTACATGTAATGTCCCAGAATCCCTTGCTGCAGTGGAAGCACTGTATGCTAGCTGATAATCGAGAAAAGCAGGGTTGCAGACCTGTCTAAGACATCTGAATGTGCTCACAAGTAATATTTTTATATGAGATATAGATTTTATATATATATATATATATATATATATATATATATATATATATATATATATATAAGGATAAGGATAAGATCATCTAAGGTAACCAAAACTCCTTTTGAATGATTATCATAATTATTTCAGCAATATTTGACTTGGTTTCCAAAATAAAACATGTTTACCCAAGAGGTTTTGTATTACTATTATTACAACTGACCGTCCATATGTATCTGTTAAATGTGGTTAAGATTTGCAATGCAAATATTTGTCAAGGACTACAGTATCTTACCCTTTCGAAAGACATCTGAAAGTTACTTAAATCTTTTACAGATTTAGAGATCTTGTTTACCACAGATGACCCTTTCCTTCTTTTTATAAGCTGGGACTTTCCATAAAGAAGAATGCAAAAATAAAAGAAAGGGATGAAGAGGTTATCTGTCTTGTGTAAGTAAAATACTGATTGTTTTGTGACTACTAATTTGGGAAGTCTCACCAGATGCTAAGTAAACCTTAATGATTAACAGAGGACAATGCAAATGAAATATTATGTCCAGTAAAAAGTTGCAGCATAACATTAAAACAATAATATCTATGAGATACAGACAGAACTAAAAACATGCATTAAAACAGGAACATGATCGATAAAGCATAACAAGGGAAAGTTTTATGGTACCTAAACAAAGCAACGTCATTTTAGCTCTACTGTAAAATATGTGAACGTTTTAGTAACAGAGATTTAGTAGAAAAATGTGGAAAAGTCGTCATGTCATCCCAATCTGCATTGTGTAGAATCATATTTTTCCCATAAATAAAGATATTCAGTGAATGATGAAGTTAGTTATCTTACTCACATATAAGGATCATTGGCCATTATGGCTTTAACTTGGCACATTCAAAGCAGTTGGATAACCCACATCTTCAAGTGTTTCTTCTAAAGGTAGACATTATTTCCAAAATAAACCAATTACTGCAATTTTAAATGGTTGAATATATGTTGTGTTCATTTTTACAGACATTTTAGAGTATATTTGAGTAATTTGGCCTTTTGTAAACATTATGAGCTAAACTTGGTCGAGGTTTAACTTCGTTCAGCTTTTCATTTATTTGTGATGTCAATGGATATAGAACAGGGCCCTATACGGACACGTGCCTGCCCTCTTTGTCCTGGGAGAGAGGGAGGACATGAAATGGACCAAACAGACTTCAGATTTGCATTCATTTTCAAAATACCATTACAAAAGAAAAAAAATCCTCTTATTTTCCCAAGTTACCAAAACAGTCAAATGTTTGCTTGACGCTTAATTACATATGATTCAGGAATCGAATTACACTGTTTGGTTGTTTACTAAGGGCTTATTCTATATGTTCCAAAGTGGCCAATTAGATTGAAGTCAATGGGGAAAGTACTGTAATCTGAAAATGGACCAATCGGCCACTTCAACACATTGAATCAGCCCCTAAAGGTTTTTTTTTGTAAGTTACGGTAAGTGAGCAAAAAATCTCAAAGATATCCTGGTCCACAGCCACTTTATGGAGACACCTATACGTTCATGGTTACCACCTAAACCACAAGGTAGTTTCTCATGCCAACACTGCAAAGCGTGTCAATACGTACTCACCACCAAAAAATTCCAAAATTGGAATAATACAAAGACCTATCAAATAAGGAAATGTATCAACTGCCAAAGTTTTGGAGTTAACTACCAGGGGCTATGTAAATGTGGCAAAATCTACATAGGTAAAACTAAGAGACAATTCAAATAACTTGTGTTAGAACACATAGGAACCATACGCAACAACGCAGATACCCCAGTGGCAAAAACATATAAACTCTTGACACAATGGAGATACAAAATCCATATCATTTATAGGCATAGATCAATTTTCCTTAGGTCAGCGGAAAGGTGATGTAGATGTAGTACTATTGCAGAAGGAAGCACGATGGGTATATACCCTCCGAGCATTGTCACCTAGAGGCCTAAATGAAGGTTTTGTGTTTAGTCCCTTCATCTAAGACCTCGCTCAGGCAAACCTCACATTGGTCCATTATTATACTCCTTGACCTCCGTGGTCCACAAAGTTATTTGTAGGTGCACTCTACCTAGGGGAGTGAGTTACCTGCTTAGAACCTGCCAGTTCGTAATAATGTGCTCTACATTAACTGGGATATACAAATGATTTCATACAAGCAACACAGAAACTGACAAACAATATTTACTTTGAAAAATCAAATATAGTGGATTAAAAGTGAGAGCCACAATCCATTATCAAGACATCTAAACAAGTTATTACAATCATTAGCAACTTGCTTATAACATTACAGCAACATGCACAGCACCAGTAAGTCTTTGAAGATACAAAGTGACTCAGTGCTGGCCATAGACATAACTGCAGACCAGCACTACAGTGCGCATGCGCTGGACCCTAAGGTTACATTAGTTTAAATACCAGCGCTATAAAAACCTTCTCGAAACATGGGAAACATACCCTCCTACTGGCCTTGACAAAGCATTAGCAGCGAAAAGCGCGTGTCGGCATCAATCAGTAACGTGCACGCGCAGAGCCCCTGCTCACAGGCGCTGATCTGAATCCTAACAGGGAAAGACAGCGGGGCTCAGCTCCTGCACAGTTAAATGCTCCCGAAATAGCTGATGGTCTAAGGGAGCTCTCTAAGAGGGAGTTTATTTGCTTCCACTGGCAATGTACTATTACACTACAAGGGACATCATATCCCAGCTACTTACTTATATCCCACTATCTAATAGTGTACTTAGGGATATTATAATATCCATTTAGTAGCTGTTAGGCGTCCAACTCAGAAATGTATTCAACACTTATTAGTTTCTGAGGTGCCAATGCACTACCTTAAATAGAGAGGTACAACACTGATTAGGTTCACGTTTAAGTCACTGGACAACCTGCTATTGATCCTACATAGTGTTTTACCTAGCTGACATCTCCTATTTTGACCATTTAGGAGTGTCTTATTTTCCAACAGTATTTTAACCCTTTAAGTACTAGTGTCGGCTATAGATCTGCATACTTCAGATCTTCAGCTCACACGACAATTGTTGTGTTATATACACTCACGTACATAATATTACAACCATGTCCGTGGTCAGGAGTGGTGTACAACCTATTAGGATGGATTCAAACAATCACAATCTGGGCACCAGGCTGGATCACATATCAGCCCTGTGCAAGGTTTTCTGGTTTTGGTGCACCTACCAGTACTTATTATACTGTGGCACTACATTTAAGGCTCTTACTATTCTTCCCTCACAATACCATTCCCTAGGAGATGACTTTATACAAGTGTCACTAGGGCCAGTGGACATTAACACTGACCATACACTATTCTCTTTAGGGCTTACTATACCCTTAGAGTCACTAAAGCGCCTGCAATTTATTTAATTCTTGTTTTAAAACCCCATTATTTTAATCAGTTCTTAATAAAATCATGTTTTAAATATTGTCATCATCTCACTAAGTGACAGAGTGCTATATAGGGGTTCTTTTTATCTCTGGTCTTATATATATATATATGAAGACGTTTCTGGAGCTGAACCTTGCTTATTTCAGCTCCGGGAACCCCCTGCTTCCAGAGACACTAACCTCCGTAGTGGTGCCTATATCTCTGCACCCCTTTATCCCCTATTTTGAGAGAGTATAGCTCTGATTGGTGATTTGTGTTGTATTTTCTGGCTCCGGACAGAATAAATACTCTTTATTTGATCTCTGTATCTTGTCTGGTGCTTAATCCTTGTGAATCGTTCTTGCCTCCCGTGAAAGTGCTACTTTAAGAAGCACAGAAACGATCATCAGAATTCCCGCGTCCTCGAGCAAGTTTGCAATACGTAATAGTATATAAATATTTTATAGGGGCAGTTCCTTCTGTGACCATAGTCAATTAATATCAGTGGCATGTTTAATATGTCA
Source organism: Ascaphus truei (assembly GCF_040206685.1). Taxonomy (NCBI): domain Eukaryota; kingdom Metazoa; phylum Chordata; class Amphibia; order Anura; family Ascaphidae; genus Ascaphus; species Ascaphus truei. Next base: position 452,804,729 of record NC_134484.1, on the reverse strand, counting down.
AATCCATCGCATTTATTCCTTAAAGAATTAGACAAGTATTTTCAAATATTATGTTAATGGTTCCAAGTTAAATAAATGCTTTGGAAAGTTTTCCAACCTTAATCTAATGTATTTTGGTGATAACAGGGTATATGAAGTACTGTCATTATGTAGGAATCCAGCAGACTTGAAGAAAAAGACACACAATACTTTTTCACAGGATACACAAGAAATATATAAATAAACAAACACAATGTTTAGTTAAAAGATTTCATCTTTCTAAGGAAGCCAATTACACTGATAAGTTGTTTGACTTGTTTTTGGCCACTACAAGGGGCTGCTCATTTACCAGATATAACCTAAGCTGAATGTTATAATGAGCAGACCACACAAAAGGAAATCCCCACTTAACATAATGCTGATTAGGGCATTCAGTTACACAAAATCAAAATGACACAATTTGAATGTGGAGGTAATTTGTGGCATCCTATATGCAGATGTTATATTCCAGAGATTTAATCTGAAGATGAATATCAGATGCCAATGAGAAAAACTATGCATTGCTCAGTTTGGAAAATTACATTTGTTTGTTTGACTATTTGGTAACTAAACCCATCTAGGAGATTGGAGCTGAATAAAGAGCACATTTTTAGCATTGTCTCTGTGTTTTTGTGTTGCACAAAGGCAGTTCTCAGAGACCTAATTAATAATGCAAGTTGACCGATATGGACCATGAGTTTTTTCTTTCATTTAGCACAGGATGTTTTTCAGCTTTACTCATTTTACTAACAATTCCTTGTGAAGTATCAATTTAGCAATGTCACGTGTATTACAACATTTCTTAGGCTTCAAATCCATTTTAAAGCAATGGTTTAACTGCTACAGTATATCATAACAAATATATTAATCTGCAAAATAGTAATTGTGTTATTACTTTACATTACATTTGCTGACAGTTCAAATGTCATAGAAATAGGCTTCATGTGGTATAGTTGAAACCCTGAGGGTCTACGATTTAGGGGACTAGAGGTGGTCCCAAAGGACACCAAAGGGGGTAGTCGGGATTTGATATGACTACAGAGAGAACAGCCTTTTGCTCTTGCTTGGACCATTTTCACTGCTTCTTCATTCAGCCACCAATGTTTTCTCTACCCTTTGCCCTTCTATCAGTATGCACTCCAGTGTTTTCTCAAAGCACTTTGCTTACACTGTCAATTATAGCTACACCATGTTTATAGTTGAAGTATGAGTGGTGTAATGAAAGGAGGATGCACTGTAAATGCATCAATCCGACAATTCACCACCCACTCAGATAGTCAGTTGTTGGTTTCATGTCCAGTATACACGAGTAGAATGGACAACATTTTAAGATCCTCCACATACTATAACTGGGGTAAACATTACTGTATGCTAATCATTCTATTTTAAATGAGACTTTGCTCAAAGTGGCTATAGATACATTATTCCTTTAATTGATCCTTCCATTCATTATATTTAGACTATGAAGTTGTGGCTTTCACATCCAAATGTACAGGTGCTGGATTTCTAATATTAAGACTTTTGAGCACTAACATGTAGGAATGAAGTTATGTCACTATTTTTTAGTCCGTTCTAAAATACAGACATTAAAACAAACAGCCATCTCAAAATAAAAATAAACTGTTCATTATAATGTAGCATTAAATCAAAACCCATCCTAAGTAAAAAAAAAAAACCTTTACATATGAATACAGCCTTACAATCAGGCATGCTAGGTTTCCAGTTTCTCATGATGGATTACTATAGATTACCACAATCCAGTAAAAACACACGAAGAATTAGTCAAATTCTAAAGAAGTGGGATTTGGCATGGTTGAGGGAGTGACATAGACATTAAAATAAGATGACAAGTAAAGTTGTACACCAGCAAATTTGTATACGTGTTACTTTAAACATAAATGTACAGTATTGTACTAATGGGCAAAAAGGAATATTTCACACAGTTCCTTAAATATTACCTACTTTTTGTAAAGAGATCAATGTAATAGGTTGGCAAAGGAATTTAACAAACACAGAAAAAAAAGAGCGCACAGAAGGAATGTATCATTAACAATTCTCGGTTATATAGCAAAAAAAACCAAGTTAAAAACGTACCTTATTGTCAATGTAAATCACACATATCGAAGCCATCTCCCACACCGAGGAAACATAGATGCTGATGGCAGGTGCTCACAAAGGATGAAAAATGGACTCGACAGGTACTCACAAAGGAGAGTTAGAGTCCAATCTGAACATTCCCTTCTAGTATGGAAATATCAGCATCCTCATGGGAGCGCCAGGCATCTGTCATCACAGTGTGATGACCAAATTAAACCTCCACGCGTTTCGCATCACGTATGCTTCATCATAGCTACTTTGCACCTGCAGCCAGCATCTATGTTTCCTTGGTGTGGGGAGATAACTTTCATATGAGTAACTTACATTATTGTCAATGTAAATTTTACTACAGTATATACATAATTGTTATTGATACATTCTTTCTGTGCGCTTTTTTTGTGTGTGTTTGTTATCATCCAGTTTGCCCCATCGCGGGAGAATCTAGAGCCGTAGGTCTTGGGACCTGCACTTACTCATCTGTTTGTGGCGAAGGAATTTGCCTGTTGAGGAAACATTAAACATTTGTTTGGTATGCATTAACATCTTCATGGTTGTCATGCATATTACATGTGCCACAGTGATATAGTGTATTGTGTAGAAATAGTAAATCTATTATCCTCCATTCCTCTGGCAGCTTCTCTCACATTGAGTGTCCAAATCAGGTAACAAGTTGTAGTGTATTATACACCTTCTTGGGGGGGGGGGGGAGTGGAATATCCCCACTCAATTAAATGATCCCACATGGTTTTCAATTGTTATATAGTTAGTAACAAAAAAAGAAGACATTCCCAGCACTCAACCAGCAAGATATAGAAAAAACGACACAAACACATAAGTGAAGCAAAAAATAAGTATTTACTGATAAATCACATAATAGCATACAATAAAGCTAGTGCAAAACACATACAATTACAGACAATCATTTACAAGAGCATACAGAAAAATAAACAGTATTTTAAAATATTCTTATCCACTGTGAGGCTGTTAAGGGTCGCACTGAGCAAAAAGTGAATGAAAATTATGTTCAACGATGTCTTCTCCCAGGCTAAACAAACCTACTTTTCTTCACTGATCACCACTCACATGTTAAATGCATGCCGCCTGTTCTCCATCTTTGACTCTCAACTCAGACATCATAGTTACCTGTTTTTATTCCTCGCTTTCACCTCAGGACTATTATAAGACAAAGGTGGATTCCATTTGTCAAGACATCACCTCTGTATCCTCACATTCTACACCGCTTCCTAACTCTCCACCTGCCTTCCTTAACTATTTTTCCAATTGTCACAGAGGGGGATGTGTCCCTGCTGATCTCCTCTTCCCCCTCTACCACTTTCCCTCTCGACCCCATTCACTCCCATCTCGTCAAACCTCAAACCTCTTGCTCCTACTCTAATCCCTACACTCACACATATTTTCAACTCCTCTCTCTACTCTGGTAACTTTCCCTCTTCCTTCAGACAAGCAAAAGTTATACCTTTACTCAAAAACAGCAAGCTTGACCTAACCTGTCTCCCTAATTATCGTCCTGTGGCCCTCTTGCTTTTTGCCTCTAAACTCCTTGAATGCCTTGTATTCTCTCACTTGCTCCATTTTTTCAACTCCTACAGTATTTTCTCCTAGATCCTCTACAATCTGGCTTCCGCACTGCTCACTCCACCGAAACAGCTCTAACTAAAATAACCAATGACCTCCATGCTGCCAAAGACAAAGGTCATTACACTCTGCTTATATTGTTCGATCTATCTGCAGCATTTGATACTGTGGATCACCCTCTTCTATTTCACATTATCCATGCTCTTCATATCCGTAACAAGGTTCTATTCAGGATTACCGCAAAAGCAAAGAAAAAGCAGGCACTGTTTCTCAGGAAAAAAGCAAAAAAATTGAATAAAGTCAAGGAGAGCGTTTGCCCTAAAAAATTATTTCATGGAACCAGCAAACAGATACAGCTACATTACGGGGTGCAAAGGACCCCCACCAACGCGTTTCGAGCGTGAACTCTTTATCAAGGTGACTAACTAATGTACTCACCAGTCAGCTTAAATACCCTTAAAACGTGCTGTCGTCCATTCGCAGTTCACTTCCTGAAACTCCTCCTGAGTGACGCATATGTAATGACGTCAGCACGTTTTGTACAAACTAACACAACTTTATTGACAAAAAACAATCAAATCTTAAAAACGCTATATCCACATAGGAAAAGACATAGGAGCACTAAATATCGTTTTCAGAACTAGAGAAACACAGGAAAAACAAATATAAAATTAAAAAGAAACATCATAAATATATGAAAATCTCTAATAAAAGAAAATAATTGTCTATCAAGTGGGTAAGCTGGTAGCAATGTTTATAAGTGTATACTTAAACTTATTTAATGGTTATAATAAGTATGAATGTCCACTTGAAAGAAAAAAATGTTATAATAAGCTGCATGGTAAAGAGATGAAAACTGAATCAATTCATTAATCTGAATAATGATATTATATGAAAAATATATGTTTATATAATTATAATAATAAATAAATAGTCAATTATATTGTCAATTGAAAAAATTTGCAGAGACTCATGGATAAAGTGCTGAGACCCCATAGGAATTATGCCGCAGCCTACCTAGATGACATTGTTACTGCTGCGGCCAAGTTTATTCGAGCATTTGCCCGTTCTTGGCCGCAGCAGTAGCCTGGCGCGCGCCCGAGAGTGACGGGCGCGCGCCGAAGCAGCGGAAGAGCGCCCTCCGATCGGGGCGCTCTCCCTACCGCTGCCGGGTCCGCCGGGTCCCCCGGAACCCCCTGCCGCTGTCCCGCGATCGCGGGACACCAGGGCTCCCTCGGGGAGCCCCATGACACGCGTGCAGGGGGCGCACGCTCCCGAAGACGCGTGACCGCGTGTCTATGACGCGCGGCACGCCGAGGGGCGGCCACTAGCAAGCCGGGAAATCTCCCGGCTTGCGGATCTGGCCGCAGTGTGATTAAGTGTGTCGGTAGTGTATTTATAGTAAACACTGGCGGGCCCATCTAAATAGGCTGAAAGTGGTCCTCAAATCTCTAAGAGAGGCAGGGCTCACAGCCAACCCTAAGAAATGTGCCTTAGGTGAGGCGGAAACCAAATACTTAGGGTATGCAGTGGGAGGTAGAAAGGTAAGGGCACTAGCCGACAAGGTAGTTGCCCTGAAAGAAGTTCCGACCCCCCAAACAAAAACGCAGGTACGCTCTCTGCTGGGTTTAGCAGGATACTACTGGTGGTTCATCCCCAACTACTCGGAAGTGGCAGCCCCTTTAAAGGACCTCACAAAAAAGTGTGCCCCTACACAAATGGTATGTCAAGGGAGTGTCAGAGAGCCTTTGAGGACATAAAAAGGTGTCTATCACGGGGTCCCGTCCTTAGAATCCCAGACTTCCACAGGCCTTTTGCAGTGCAAATGGATGCATCAGAGATAGGGCTAGGGGCAGTGTTGTAACAACAGTTTGAGGGAGCTGAACACCCTATCCTTTTCTTAAGTAGGAAATTGTTCCCAAGGGAAAAAAAATACTCAGTGATTGAGAAGGAGTGCCTCGCAGCAAAGTGGGCATTCGAGGCTTTAAGACATTACCTGGCAGGAGTCCATTTTACTTTGGTAACGGACCATGCTCCTCTGAAGTGGGTAAATAGTATGAAAGATTCCAATGCTAGATTAACTAGGTGGTATATGGCCCTCCAACCCTTCTCATTTGAGATTCAGCACAGACCAGGAAAAGAGAACGCAAATGCTGATTTCTTTTCTAGAGAAGGGGTGGATGGTCAGCCTTCAGCCGTGCGTAGCCCCAGCCACACACTAACAGGGGAGGAATGTGACAGGGTATATAAAAGCCACCAGCTATATGCCTGGCAGACATATGTTTAGTCTGCAGTGCAGTAGTGAATAGGTTAACTTCAGCTGGGAAGCTCAGGCAATTAGTTGGATCCCAGCTGCCTAATCAAGGTGTGTTAAAATCCCAGGATGTGCACACATGCAGCCTAGCTGGATAGGAGTGAAGTACTGACGTAGATTACTGCTATAAGGTCTGTCTTTTTGTATGCTGTCTGAAGCAGGGAAATACCCTGAAACTCTGGAGAGAGAACAGCTTGATTTAAGGTCTGTTTTGCAAAGTACATGTTTTATGAACTGTTGTGTTTGCCATGCTGAAGATAAGCTATTTTGTTTGCCATGCTGAAAACTAGGAATTTTGTTTTGTCTGCTGAAGAGAAGCTACTTTTGTATTGTGTGCTGTATGTTTTTTAAGGCTATATAAAAAAGCCTTGTCAAGAGACCCCGCGTGTGTAGTTGCATGTACCCTGCAACATGGAGGTAGAGTCAATCTTAAACAGTAAAAAGTAAGAGCTCCCAAGTGAAAATAAATAAATAAGTACATATCTTTTCCCGAGCAATATCAGTTGGTTCTGCATATTGCGGGCATTACATCTGATTGTATGTGTGAATGAAGTGTTCCCATGCCTAAGAACATGAATAAAGATTGGTGTTGTACCATAAAAAGCTTCTGGTGCCCATATTTATCATCGCCCAGCCGACCATCACCAGCACCCTGAGACAAGGTAAATAAATGTTGTTGTGGACATACAAAATACATTGATGTAAACTCCCTGGGAGCCGGGCAGGGAGGGTTACATGAGAGGAGAATGTGATGGAGGAGTCGAATATGTAATACAGGGTGTATGATAGTGCTGCCAACAGTAATATAGAAGGGGCACTAGGTTCAGGATTGGGAGGAAGTACAGTATGAGGAGCTCCGTCTTTGACATGTTATGTTTGAGTCGGCAGAGGGTCATCCAGGATGATATAGCAGAAAGACATTCGGAGACTTTGGTCTGTACAGGTGTAAGGAAGGGGTTGAAAATTAATTTTTTGTGTTATCAGCAAAGAGGTGATAGTTGAACCCAAGAAATGTTATATGATCGCCTAAAGAGGGTATGTAAAGAGAAGAGAGGTCCCAGTTCAGACCACTGGGTTGCCCCCAAAGAGAGATCAACAGAGGATGAGGCTCCATGCAGTCCGAATGGCATTGTCACAAACTGGTATAAACCCATGGGAGTGGCAAAGGCTGTTTTGCACTTGGACGTTTCCTCTAAGGGTATTTGCCAGTATCCTTTTGTTAAGTCCAGCGTGGATATATATTCCGCGTTACCAAGGGCGTCAATTAATTCGTCCACCCTTGGCATCGGATATGCGTCAAACTTGGATACCGATTTGACCTTTCGGAGGCCTAAACAAAATCTTACTATCCATCGGGTTTAGGGACCATAACTAGTGGACTACACCACTCACTGCATGATTCCTCAATCACTCCTAAGTGTAACATTTCTTGTACCTCCTTCTCTACCAGGGTCCTACGACTTTCAGGCAACCTATAAGGACGGGAACGTACTTTTACCCCAGGTGCTGTCTCGATCGCATGTGAAATTAAGTTAGTTTGACCTGGTAAATCAGAAAAAACATCATGGAATTGTGTAATTATTGCTAACAAGTCCCCTTTTTGTTCAGAGGACAACTGTTTACCCATTGGGATTTTATCATCACTCACGTTGTTCTCTCGTGGAGACTGAGGACCCAAGTCCATTTCCTCCTCCACCGGGTGGATAAATAGAGACCACTGCATCTTCCAGGGTTTCAGCAAGTTAACATGGTAAATTTGTGTACCCTTCCTGGACCCTGGTTGAGCGATCTCATAATCCACATCACCCGTGCGTCGGAGTACTTCGAATGGGCCCTGTCGTTTGGCCAGGAGTTTACTCTCGCAACTGGGTAATAATAACATCACCTGGTTTCCCAGGTGAAACACTCTCATGCGAGCATTCTCATTGTAATGTCTCTCCTGCATGTCCTGGGCTGATCTAAGATTCTCCCTAGCAAAATGGCCGACCACATCTAGGTGATTCCTAAGGTCTAGTACATATTGCAGGTGTAAGGATTCGGGGATTGCGTCCCTTGCGGCGCGGTTCCTCCTCTCTACATAACAGTACTCCAGCGGCTGCTGCCACCGATCTGCCCCCTGCTGGTGCACGCACCCCCGCTCTGTTTACAGAGCGCGTGTGCACCCGCTCCTCTTCTACCAGGTCACAGACCTTAGCTCCGCCCCCTCGATCACGCCGCGCTTCCGCTGCGCGCGGCGTGCACGCGTGACGTCGCGCAAGGAGCCCCAGCTGCGAGTCAAGATTGCTGTGAGCCCTTGTCTCTTGCAGCCTATCCTTTGCATCTGCAGAGGCTCCGCCTCCACTCCGCCCCCTCTCCTACTGGTTTCTGTCTCCTATAAGAAACTTCCCCTTCCTGTCATACCTTGCTGAACATAACCTTGTGTAGCCTTTGCGTGTGTCTGTCTTGTCCAGCCCAGTCTTGTCTTATTCTCTGCAGTTAACCTCTCGTGTACCGACCTGGCTTTACATTTGGATTCTCTCTGGCTCTTGACCCCTGTCATACAGATAACGACTACGAGTACCTCTCCAATCAGAGACCACAGGCTTACGGACTCCAACTACGTGTAGCTCTCCAACCCACGGACCCCGGCAAGTATTGTATTAACCCTTTCTACATACCCAGACCCAGCAATGCTACAAACCACCTTCTGGGCTCGCCCCCACTACTATGGGTGTGTGGCACAGTCCTTCCCACCTCAGTGCCGGGGTCAGGTCTTGTTTGTGGGCTCACGCAAGCATTACAGCAGGGAATTCTTAGAAGGGGACTGCTGTTCCTCCCAGGACTTCTTTAGGAGGTCTAGGATACCCCAGGATTGGCGGCCATACAGCAGTTCAAATGGAGAGAATCCCGTGGAGGCCTGGGGAACTTCCCGCACTGCAAACAGCAGAAAAGGGAGAAGTTCATCCAAGGCACTCTTCTCTGAATCTACAAATTTCCTCAGCATCCCTTTTAGAGTTCGGCTAAATCTTTCCACCAATCCGTCAGTCTGTGGATGGTAGACCGATGTCCGAACAGACTTGACCTCTAGTAATTTTAAGACATCCTGCATCAGTTTAGCCATACAATTTGTACCTTGGTCTGTCAACATAACCTGGGGAAGTCCAACCCATGAGAACATCTCCAACAACTTGTTGGCTACTTGCTTCGCCGTTGCTGTTCTCAGGGGGAACGCCTCAGGATATCTTGTTGCATAGTCAACTATTACAAGAATAAACCTGTGTCCTTTCGCAGAAGGTTCTAGAGGTCCTACCAAGTCTACCCCAATCCTCTCAAAGGGAACTGACACCAAGGGTAGAGGAACCAAAGGGGCTGGTTTTTGTCCCTTTGGACTAGTTAGCTGGCACTCCGGACATGCCGCACATAACTTAGCAATATCACTATGCATCCCTGGCCAAGAGAATTGGGACAAAATATGGTCCAACGTTTTATCACTGCCAAGGTGACCACCCCAAGGGACAGTATGGGCTAGAGTGAACACAGATTTAACAAACACCTTAGGAACCACTATCTGTCTGGTGACCTCCCCTGTTTGTGTCTGCCTATTCACCCTATACAGGATATCATTTGATAATTCAAAATGGGGGAATACTATCACCCCTTGTGCATTTTAAATCTGCTCATCAATTTTCACCACCTTGTCATACTGTCTAGCAAGGACTGGGTCTTCCCGTTGCTTCTGGCGAAAGTCAGGGAGGTACAGGTCTGGTAAATCTCCAGGGCCCATATCCTCCTCCCTCAGGCCATCCCCAGCCATCACTTGTGACCTCTGGCTACTAGAATGGTCACCTTGAGACCCAGATTTCTGCAACCAGTCCTGTTTGTCAGAGCGTCTTTGCTTCCGAGTCTTTTGAACCCGGTGTCTACTGGGGAAAAGGTCTGCCGAGAAGGGGAACAGTTTGCCAGGGTTCTCCTGAGCCATAGAATAAGGCTCCTCGTGAGAGACTGGAGCCATTAGGTCCGAAAAGAAAGGCCAGTCCCGGCCGAGCACAATAGGGGCAGGGAGCCAAGGAGTGAATCCTACTTCGAGGTAGGCCTCCTGACCTTTTACCTGTAGCCCGATTTTGGCCATCGGATACCGTCTTACATCGCCATGTATACATTCTATACTCCATGGGGAGTCAAAAGAACACATGTTAGGTGGTAACAGTTCCTGTAAGACCAGAGTTTTCCCAGAGCCCGAATCAACAAGGGCCTGGATAGTTTTCCCCCAAACTGGGCTGGAAGTAGCCAGGGCTTGTAATTTTCTCCAGTGAAGGCCGAGGCGATGGTCCTGCTGAAGGAACAATCCATCTGTGGACAGTCCACCTGCCAGTGGCCTTGTTCTCCGCAGGCGGAACATGGAGAGGGTTCCCTCGCAGGAAGGGGCCGTGGATAACGCTCCGCTGGACCGGATACTGAATACCAGGCATCTGGTGGGTCTTGTGGGCGATGTCCTCGGAAGTTCCTCTCATTTTGCGACGAGCCGACATCAGGAAGGAGATGAGGGTCTCGGCGGGTACCAGCATTTGGACTCCGCCCTTGCTGGAACGACTGCTCGTTCTGTTGGACTTGGCGGTTGCGCATGGACGGGCCATAGGTTCCCCGTTGATCCGACCTCCCTCTTTGGGTGTCCGCAGGTGCCGGTGGAGTCGGACCTGTCGGGTCTAGGACACTCGCCTGTTCCTCAGCCCCAAGGAAGTTCTCCACGAGTCGGATTGCCAAAGCTAGGGTTTCAGCCGCGTGGCATTTTACCCACGAACGTGTGGAAGGGGGTATTATCTGTAGGAATTGTTCCAAAACCACATGCTCAAGTTTTGCCTCCTTAGTGCACTCCTCGGGTTGTATCCAGCGTGTACACAAGTCCAATAACCGCTGAGCGAGGACCAGGGGTCTCATCTTAGCGGTGTACTTCATGTTCTGGAACTGCTGCCGGTAGGTCTCTGGGGTCAGACCTAAGCGATCCAGTATGGCGGCTTTCACTTGTCGGTAGTCCATTGCCTGATCTGCAGGGAGGCCCTGATATGAGGCCTGGGCTTCTCCTATGTGGAGTGGGGCCAAAGCAGTTGCTCAGCGATCTGCAGCCCAGCCCTGAGCTTCGGCAACCCTTTCAAATGTCAGTAAAAAAGCCTCTTGATCCTCGTTCGGAGCCATTTTCCTCAGGAGTATCAGGGGGTTTGTTTGCAAGTTCTGGACTGGCAGACCCCTGGAATTATGTCAGCAGCTTGGCAATCTGCTCCTCCTGTGCTGCCTGCTGCTGGGCTAGGAGCTGGGTTTGCTGCTGCAATAGTCTTTCATCTCTCTCTGCTCGTAGTTGGGCCTGCTCCTGCATTAACAGTCCCTGCTGTTTGGTCTGCTCCTGCTTTAACTATCCCTGCTGTCTGGTCTGCTCGCACAGAAACACTTAAAAAAATTCTTCCATTTTTCTCATCCTTGTGTGTGTGGCCCTTTAACTGCAGGAGCCTTTTGAAAATCCCGGCACTTCTGACACCATATGTTGCAGGGTATATGCAACTACACATGTGGGGTTTCTTGACAAGGCTTATTTATTTAGCCTTAAAAAACATACAGCACACAATACAAAAGTAGCTTCTCTTCAGCAGATAAAACAAAATTCCTTGTTTTCAGCATGGCAAACAAAATAGCTTATCTTCAGCATGGCAAACACAACAGTTCATAAAACATGTACTTTGCAAAACAGACCTTAAATCAAGCTGTTCTCTCTCCAGAGTTTCAGGGTATTTCCCTGCTTCAGACAGCATACAAAAAGACAGACCTTATAGCAGTAATCTACTTCAGTACTTCACTCCTGTCCAGCTAGGCTGCATGTGTGCACATCATGGGATTTTTAACACACCTTGATTAGGCAGCTGGGATCCAACTAATTGCCTGAGCTTCCCAGCTGAAGTTAACCTATTCACTGCTGCACTGCAGACTAAACATATGTCTGCCAGGCATATAGCTGGTGGCTTTTATTTACCCTATCACACTCCACCTCCCCCTTTACCCATGCATTTCTTTATACTGTACATACTAACTACTTATGCAGTTGTATTTACGTGTGCCTAGTGTCACTATTCATAACTTTATATATTTTCTGGGTGATATCTGCATATGGCAATATTGCAGTTTGCCCCGGTTTCTACATATTAAAATGTTCAATTATGTCCTTTACATTTGTATTAATGAGGATCATTGTGTGGCAGATTCTGCCGTTCTACTTCCACTACCTTACACAGTACATGTTTTTGCTTACTTGCAGCAATATAATAACTACGGATGCCTGCGGAATATGTGCACAAGGCAAAAAGGACACGCAAAAGTACAATATTAATGTGATAATCTTCACCAGAATACATCAAATCCAGCTAACATCTGGAAGGTCATCAAGAATAAATTCCAACCTTTTAGCTATCAACAACCATGTAATATGATGTTATATCATTACGGAGGATAATACTGTGACAAATCCCACTGACATTGCAAATGCATTCAATGATTACTTTGTGGGGTGTGCTACTAACTTATTAGCGAAACGCAACCAGAACTACAAACATGAACCTCATTCTGAGAGTATCCCTATAGCCCCACCCTCTCCCAACACTGCTCACAGTTTTCAATTTATCCCAGTATCTGAAGAGGAGATTACACAAGTGCTCCTCAAATTAAAACTAAGCAGCCAGTGTGGACCTGACCTACTGCAATCAAAGTTCCTATGACTCGGTGCCCCAGCCATTGCCATATCTCTTGCTTCCCTAATCAACTCTATTTTGTCTGCAGGCCATATCCCTAAGACAGATAAAACACGAAAAAATAACGCACAACGCTCATAGTGTATTAAATAAAATATACTGTAATATGAAACACAATGGTAAGTGAGTATTCTGCGTACATCAATGTAAGATAAAACCAGCATTCATGGGATATATGTTACCCAAACACCAACAACAGGTCCGGATAAATCAGCAGGGCACCATCTGTCGGTCGACGGGACACTATCTGTTGGTCGACAGGCTCCTCGTTGATATGACACAGCACCTCAGATGGTAGAAGTATAGCCCAGCTGTCCGTACTCACAGTCCAGGTATTTGGACGGTGTATTGGTATCACAACGATTGTAACGTCCCAAATCGATAAACACTGCTGCAGGCTATAATAACCCGTGCCCGGAGGAAAAGTTCACATGCTCGTGCACGGTACACAGTACCTACATGCATCTCTGTCGACTCAGAATGCCCTTGTGGCTCTCAATATGTAGGCCGCACTAAACGTACCCTCAAGGTTTGCATCCAAGAACATATCCGGAATATAAAAAATGGATATTTAAAACATAGTTTGTCTCGACATTACGCAGTACACCATAACAAAGATCCCTCCTCTCTTACCTATAAGGGTATAAAGTTTGTCCCTCGCAATAGAAGGGGTTGGGACAGGGTTAAAGACCTGTCTGTACAAGAGACCTTTTGGATTCATAAAATCGACACCTTGTATCCAAGAGGTCTTAACGAAGACATAGATATTTGGGCCCTATATTAACCCAGTCCGGTGCTTTTTCTTGTGCTTTGTTGTATTTAATATACATATTTACACATTTTATATACACTTTCTATACATGTTTTTATATGTGTGAGTATGTTTCAACATCGAGGTATATCTATATAGCAGTGCCCTGTTCTGCAGGATAACATTGAACATAACATAACATTGAGGGTAGGAGGAATTCCCTGTTTAAATTAGTAGTAGTCTGGAGCTCTACTGTAGACCTAACACAACTGATCTTAGAGTGTATGAAAATGGGGGCTCTGTACTACACTCCTACTTGTTAGGGGGCGCCTTCTTCTGTTATATGCATATTACCCTAGTGCACCCATATCACATCTAATATAAGGAGTGGGTGGTTTCTTCTTTAATTATACTAGGAATGCCTTATTTGGCGAAATATAATCCAACTATTGACTGGGAAGCGCGTTCCATGAAGTTGTCATCCACGTTTCGCAGGGATCAGTGTTTTGCAAAAGCACTCAAGAAACAAATGATGAATCAAGCTGTCTTTCTTTGCTCTGGAGCTTCAGTGATCCACTTAAAGGGATTTCCAATCAAATGAAAACCAAATCCCTGCCCCTTCATGGCTCTTTTGATTGCCAAATTGATGTAGAACCCGGAAATAACATCCCTTACAGCAGAATTTATGCACAGAAGGAGAAATCGTGCATGAGTCACATTGAAGGGCAAGAGTCCAAAGAGAGCTATATGGAAGGGAAATACCTCGGGAAGTTTGGTTCTTCAGGACGTTTTGATTTATCTAAAGATGAAATTGATGCAGATGAAGAAGATGAAAATAGGAATTTTTCAGATAGCGATCCAAGACCTTTATATCTGCACAGTTTCAGCTCAGACAAGGAAAATGAAAACATTGAAGTGAAGAAAGAGAAGCCTGTAAAGTCGTATGTGCTAGCAGGGTGTGGGGAATTGAAGAACGGGATGTGTGTAACGTCCACCTTGGATGGTTCTGGTGACACTTACGCTAACTTCCCAGTGGACTCTAACGTAGAAATAATTGTTGTTAGTAAAATCATTGCTATAGCTGAAGACGTTAAGACCATAAGAAATCAATTCTTCAAATCTCAAAACTGGGAGATGGCAAAATTGAAATACAATAAGGCTCTACGATATGTAGATAGCTGCAAAGCTTTCACGGGAGATGACAACATATCAAAGTTAAATCCTACAGCTGTGAACTTTAACTTGAACAATGCTGCCTGTGAACAGAAGCTGTCTGTCTGAAGAGCAGCAATTGAAAGCTGTCACGAGGCTCTTGAAATCAATCCATCTAGCACCAAAGCACTTTACAGATGGTTTGGAAGCCGGCTAGAATTTAAAGATTATGAACAGTCACCGAAGAATCTTAAGAAGACTCATAAACTAACACCTGATGACAAAGCTATCAGCTGCGAAATACTTTGGGTTAAGAAGATAACTAAGGATACCCCTGAGTCTGATGTCTTAGACTCTAGTATGGAGTGTGAGGTTTGGAACATCCTGATTCTAAGTATAGGGGGAGGGTAATTTTATTTGGTGGATTTGGCAGGTTTTCGCAAAAACCTGTTGGTACAGGGAGAACTAAGAGAGGGAGTACTGTCATTATTCCCTCCTGCAGTACTCCTCAAATACCTGTAGGGGCACTCAGAGGAGTCTAGTTCAGGCCCAGAACTGGTAAGAACTAGAACAGTCTATATGGCCAGCTGCCATCTTAGTTTGGGTATAAAAACCCACCCAGTCTGTTAGTTCTTTGCTTGTCAAACTTTCTGTTTACCGGCCAGGAATCAGGTTATTATTTTTTCCTAGCACTGCGACTTTCCCTGTTCCTTTTTTTCAGGCTTCCAGTTCTGCTGTTCTTCAGGTACATTCTTATTTGATGTCTTGTATTCCCTTTGCACTATTTCTCCCTGTTTATTATTTGTCCCTTGATACTTTTGCTGTGCATCTACTGTAGCACTGCAATTCTTACAGCTAACCTTGTTTTGTTCTGTTGTTTCCCTTGGCATTATTTGCCCCCTGTCTTTGTTTGTTCACTTAGCTACCATTGCATGTTTCATATAGCTCTGTACACTTTGCAGTCTCCATTTTTGTTTGACCAGTTTTGTTTTCCTATAGTGAAACAATTTTGGGCAGTTTTTACCTACTGGGTTTCCATGCTACCTCTGAGGGTTCCATACATCCTGATATACCTGGCCACCAAGTATCAATGATCTTGGAACTTTTTGAATTAAGTCCATAGAAAAATGGAGATGGGATGTAGTGCATTTGGAAGAAAAAGGACAATCTGTCACGGAACCTTCTAAATTGCTTTAAGAGGAAAGTGCTTGACAAGTTTATTCTACCTGTGCTCAGGTATATATGTGAAACTTGGATGCTAAATGCAAATATAATTCAGAAGCTAAAGACAACTCAAAGGAGTATGCAGTGATGTATGGTTAGTATTACCCAGAGAGACAGGAGAAATAACAAATGCGTTCATCAAAAAAGGAAGTAAGCCAGCCAATCAGGAAGCATGTCTTCCTCCTTTTTTGACGATGTCACATCACTCCAAAAAGGAAAGGCATCAAATGGTACATCCACCAATCCTATTGGTGGATGTACCATGTGATGTTTCCTTTTGTTTTGCTGAAGTGACGTCATCTTAAAGGGAGGGAAGCATATGCTACTTGATTGACTGGCTTCCCTCCCTTTAAGATGACGTCACATCATTAAAAAAAAGGAAACTATCATGTGGTATATCCACCAATCGGATTGGTGATGTACCATTTGTCAGTCAAATGTGACGTCACAGGCCTGTCATGTCTCATTTGACTACAAGAATCCATCAGATCAACATCTCTGGGACCTGTTGGAGAACAAAGAAGAAAAGAAAGAAGAACAACTGTACTCACCGGAGATTCCTCAACAACTGAGGATCATGGACTTCTTTGCATCATGCTAATGAGGATCATTACATCATGGGGCAAGAGTTGGTGCCGCTGTTGGATGAGGAGGAAGAATGTTCATCCCGGGAAAAGTAAGAAACACATTGATTGGTTTTAATTTAATTGTGTATTTTATTTAGGATGCTCATTGACTGGCAATGTGTTTATCTATGCCCCTTTGAGAATTTAGATAACCACATTAACTAACAAGGCATTTTTTGACAAATATTTTAGCTTGCCCATTCATTGCCATAGTGGCAATCTGTGCCCATATTGTGGGTATGGATTCCCACTGTGACAATCAATGGGTAGATGGGGTGGGGGTATGTGTCCCATGGAGGGTTGTTAGGCATCCTGAGTGGGTAGCGGGAGGGAGGTTTAACCCCCTAATTACCAAAGCAGTTAATAACGCTATGGTGATTAAGGGGTTAAAGGCTAGTAGTTCGTTTTTTTAATTTTACTGTCGGTGCTCACTGAAGGCGAGGAAGACAAGGATGGACTTCATCCTGTCAGGGGTAAGTACAACTTTTATTTGCTATATGCTGGATTGGTAATGTTTTATTTTTTAATGGGCAAATGCGCTATTATCCAGATCTGGATAACAGAGATTTTGCCCATTACTATACTATATGTGTTGGGGAGGGGGGTGTTTGCTGTAAAGGGGGTAGGTAGTAGGGTGCCCATTCATTGGCATTGGGGTTATCTTTGCTTATATTGAGCGCATACAGTATGTAGCCACACTGGCAATCAATGGGTGTATTGGCTAGTATTGGTGTTCCTATTGTGTTTTAATGTTTATTGGTTGGGTAGTGGGAGGTGTTAAACCCTTTGTTACCTTAGTGGTTACTACCACTAAGGTAATGAAGGGGTTAACACCCCCGCACCGTGCATCCTTCCTGGTAGGCCTAACCACCTACATGGGGCAACTACCCCCTTCACCAGCCCACTTTACCCTGAATAAACCAGGCACACTGGTTTAACCCCTTCATTACCTCAGCGGCTAGCCACTAAGGCAATGAAGCTGCTTTTATTTAATTTTAATAACACCGTAATGAAGCCGAGGGTCTCCGGAGCTGAAACACGTTAATTTTAGTCCCTAGGATCCCCTGCTTCCCAAGTTACAAGCTCCGTTATGGGGTGCCGGTATCTCCCTGTATTGTTTAAATTTACCTGTGTCACGTGACTGGGGCATTTAAACATGGTGGAGAGGGCCGTGACTACATCTCCATTTTATCGTTATCCCAACATTATAGACAAAATAAGTCGACTTACAATTCCACTTCGTGCCATATTTAGGATCGTAAAAATATTAACAAATCACTACTTATTCTTTCGATAGTAATGCACCCTAAAAATAAAAATTCTCAATCGATAATATCTTCAGTTTATGGAAATTTGATGAATCCGGGCCAAAGTATATTGTTTCACCAATAATAAGAAAACCACAAATGTTGCAAATTTTCTTTACATAGTAAATGAGGTTGAAAAAGATATATGTCCATCGAGTTCAACTGATTATTGCTGGGGTGGGGGGGCTTATCTGGAATGATATGGACCCCCACAGCTTGACTGCAGCAGCACTATCTCCGGAGCCGCGGCTTTACGTTTTTTCAGCTGCGGATCCAGAGACAGTAAGTTGTATGTTACATTTAGTCGACTAAGAAACTCATCCTATATTTCTATTTATATTGAGCCAGAAGATGGAAAACAAAAAACCCCAGCAAAACATTTGAAAAAATCCTTGCGGACCCCAGTAATGGCAGATTTCTCCATAGATCAACATCCTTTCTATGTTTAACTTATTTGGTATACCCTCCTTTTCTAAAATAATGTCAAGTCTTCTATTAAAGATACCAATGGTCTCACAGTCAACCATCCCTGTCTCCATTCATTGTAAATTCTACATTTTAACTGCTCTCGCAGAACCCTTTCCTTTGCTGCTGGGGAAACCTCCTTTTCTTCATTCTATGGGATGAACCTATGTCATTGCTACTGTCCTTGGGAGGAAATGTTCCCTTGAAATTTCCTTGCATTGAGCTTTAACATATTTGCATATAGTTACTATATCCCCTCTCAGGCCCGCAGTCATCAAAGTGAGATACGCACTCTGGTATCAAAATTGCCAATATCTATATCTATATAAAAGTCAATACTTTTATTGCAGTTATCACCGATTCGGTCGCGATAGCTCAAATCACACTTGGGTGACTTTTGGCCTTATATGCTGCTACATCCTGACATTGAGCAATATTGCTAAGCCTGCTGTTTACTAGCACTCCTACATCCTTCTCCATCAAGAATGTACCAATCCTGTCCCATTTAATTATTAGGTAGCATGAATATTATTGCTTCCCAAATCAATTACCTTACGTTTATCTGTATTACGGGGATTATTCTATATCAGCCAAAGTGGCAAATGGGACTGTTTTCTGACAAAATTTCCGATTGACTTAAAAATTGGCTCGATTGGCTCCTTCGGATAATCTAGAATAAGCCCCTAAATCTCATCTTCTATTTACCTGCCCAAAGCTCCCAGGTTATCCAAGTCATTCTACAGAGAAATTACACCCTGCTCTTATTTTACTGCCTTACATAATTTAGTGTTGTCAGCAAAGATTTAAACTTCTCTCCCTATGCCAACCTCAAGGTCATTAATAAAGAAGTTAAAAAGAAGTAGCACAGTACTAAACTTTAATGTACCTCACGACCAACGTTAGCACAATCTGAAAAGGTTCCATTTATGAAAACTTTCTGCTGCCTATCCTTTAACCAGAATCCACAATCCAAATATTTCCATCCAGCCCAATTTCCTTTTTTTTTTGTACACTGCTTGTGTGGCAGCATATAGAAGCCTTTGCCAAATCTAAGTACAGTAGACCATGTCAACTGCATTGTCTTGGTCAAAATTGCTGCTTACTTCCTCCAAGAAGCTCATAAGGTTAGCTTGCCATGATCTACAGTCTCACTCATTAATCCATGCTGAGTGTTAATAATTATTTTGTTATCAAAAGATATTACTGAATATTATCCCTTAATAAATCTTCAAATATTTCCCCACAATTAATGTCAGGTTTACAGGTCTATAATTCCCTGGTTGTGATCTAGCTTTAACCCTCGGTTTGTGGTACTGAGCCTGTGGAAATGGAATCCTTTAGTATGAAATGTAACGACTATTACTGAACTGGGATCCTCCAAGGTGGCCGGTAGCATGAACTTCTTTGGGAGAGCTGCGGAAGGAGAGGGGTTAGGAGAGACAGTACCCAGTTGAAGCCCCTCTAACTTTACTGGGTGTGCCCGTATCCCGGCTTCAAGGGACAATTCTGGAGACGATGTTCCGAGGAAGCACAGTAGAAGCACAGCCTGTTCTGGCGCCACCGCGCTCTCTCGGTTGCCTGGAGTTGTTGACTGCCGACCTGCATATGTTCCGGTGCCTCCAGGGCCAGGAGTGGAGTAGTGGGCGACCTGTGAGAAACAACAGGGGAAGAAGAACGGGAACAATGTCTTTCGTGCTGTCGCTCCTGCTTACGGTGATCCATGCGTACGCTCAGGGTAATTAACTCCTCCAGGGACGTAGGCCGGGCGTGAGTAGCCAGATCGTCTTTTAACGTATCAGAGAGTCCGTGCCAGTACGCGGCGGTGAGAGCTTCATCATTCCATTGTACTTCGGCGGCCAGTGTACGGAACTCGATGGCATATTTGGCAGCTGATCTTTGACCCTGAGTAATATGGAAGAGGGAGAAAGCAGCTGTATCACGCCGTGCGGGAGTATCAAACACAAGTTGAAATTCACGTCTGAACAACTGGTAATCTTGCGTTTTCTTGCATTTGCGCTCCCATAGGGGAGAGGCCCAAGCGAGAGCGTCTCCGGTGAGCAGAGCGTATATGTAAGCAATTTTAGCACGACCAGTAGCAAACAGGGAGGGGGACATTTCAAACTGCACCTCACATTGGTTTAAGAAACCGCGGCAGTTGAGGGGGTTCCCATCATAGCGATTCGGAGAGGAAATCTAAGGGCCAGGGCTGGCATAGGAAGTAGCCAATGGTGGCATTGAAGCCGGAGGGCTTTCTCGAAGGGAAACATTAGTCAATTGCTGGGAGACAGTGGACAGCTGGGTACTAACGAATTGTAAGGTTTCCAGAGGAATAATTATCTCCACCACTGTACCCACCTCAGGGGGTCTGCTTTTGTTGGGCTCTGCATAATGTCACGCCTGTATGCCCTCAGACCTGGCAATACCCCAGTACTGAGGTGGGAACGGTATGATACCACACACCCACAGCAGTGGGAGCAAGCCCGGAGTGTGATATGGCGTTGCTGGGCCTGTTGGAAGAGTTGTTAGTTATACTGCAATGCTTGGGGATGTCCGTAGGAGTAGTCGTGTCCGTATGCCAATGTCCAGGAGTCCAGGGATTAGAATCGTCAGAGTATAAACCAGGTCCTAGGAAGCCAGAGGTAAGCGAAGTAGTATGCGTAGCAGGGTTCAAGGGATACCAGAGAGCAGAGTAGTCCAGGACAAGCAGGGGTCAAAGCCAGGGAAATCCAAGATAACACAGGAGCAGGAAACAACAGGAACACAGAGGGAGCACAGCATAGGTCAGGTACACACAGGGAAACAGGAACTATGCAGAGCGAGGAAGAAGTGGACAGATAGGGGTTATAAAGGAGGGCATACCAATAGGACAGAGGGGAGGAGTAGAGAGAGAAGTGGGAGACGACAGGGATAGGACAGGGAGAGAAGAGGCGGAGACAGAAGGGGCAGTCAGGGGAATGGCCTGGAGGGCTTGGGAGGTGGAGACATGGGGAACAGGATAAGGAGAGCATGTGCGCGCATCCTCTGTAAGCTGGGGATGTGCGCGCACAGGTTGCAACACAGAGAGGGACCGCACGGAGCAAGGGAAGGATGCAGGAGGAGCACGAAGCCCAGAGAAGGGGAACGTGCGCGTGACCTGCGACCGCGAGACGGCATGCAGAGGCAGGGAGGAGGGAGCAGGTGGATCAGGGAGACCAGCGGAGGAGAGTGTGCGCGTGCCCATCGTTGGCTGAGGGAGCGCACGCACCGGTCGCGTCACCAGGCGCGTGGAACGCCGCACCGCGGGCACCACGGAGGGAGGAGGCAACGGGACGGATGCCACCACGGGGAAAGGTAATGTGGGCACCGCGGGAGAGAGGGAGCGGGGAGGATCATAGGAGGGACTAAGGGACCGCGTGGTTATGCGAGGCCTGCGGGGAACACGTTGCGGCAAGGGGAGAGAGGTGAAAGGCAAAGGAGAGGAGTGGGAAGGAATAGAAGGGGCAACAGGAGATGGGAGAGAGGGACAAGGAGGGGAAGGAATCTCCTGAGTCGTCACACTTAAGAACTCTTGAGTGCATGCCATAGCGGTCAGGTGCTTTATTTACCTTAGTTTGCACTTCGTCCTGTTTTAATCAAATGTTAAGTTTATTTAAAAACAGAAAATGTGATTAGTCAAAACAATGTGACCTGCAATTGGTCATGTAATCTTGCACATCAGGGTCATATGAACCTGCAAATTTTGTTTCACAATCTCTTGCAAACATTACACACATCTGTAATATTTATTGCATTGATACAGTAGTTTAGTGAACTTTAACAAGCATGAAATTAGAAGGAAAGAGAGCACGGTTATTACTACAATACAATAGAACCTGATTGTAAAAAAAGGATACTCTGTGATTAGAAGTGCTGTACAACTGGCACAATTTTGTCCCCAGAAAACCTTTGATTTAACTTAAAACTCTTTTCAAATAATTGAAACATTAAACCCAGACATGCTGGGTTTCCAATTTCTGAAGGCAGATTATATCACATCGTCCAGGAATCTAGAACAATGGTTCTCAGAATTGTACATAATGCTTTGCAGACCACATGAATATTATAAATTATTTGTATATATAAATATATACATAGATCCTTTTTGACTACTATTTCAGTTACAGAGTTAATGGCCTTAATGGCTTAACTGTGTTGGATCACTCAGGTTACTCTCCTGTCATGTGATGTAGGATGACTATGCAGAAAGGATTGCCACTCCTTTGTATGTCTTCTGACCTGTGATTTCACTATTGGGAGATAGAAGGGTACATATAGCTCCACCCAATGTTCTAGAAACTTTATACAGATGAAACTGTTGGTTTTGGCCCAGATTCTGGAGGAATTCCATGAACATGTCGGGAAAATCCTCAGCATAGTCTAGAGATGCTGTAATGGCCCATCGGATTAACACAGCAAGAGCCCCTGCATTTCAATGGGACTCACTCTGTGTGAATCATACCGGTTGCGAGTCCCATTCAAATGTAGGGACCCCAGCTGTGTTAATTCGATGGGTAATTACAACATCTCTGGACTATGCTGCAGAGTGTTTGCGAGATGCTTGTGGATTTTCCTCACATGCTGGGCCAAAACCAGCAGTTACATCTGTAGTTTAGACTGGGGCCTCACCATGAGTCCTGTAAATAGGTGTGTGTGTATGAATTAATGTACTGTATTAAGATGTGTCCTGTCACCCTTTGTTTTTTTCAATTAAGAAACAGGCCCCTTTAAGTATAAACCAGTAGTATAGGTCTGAAATTGTTCTCACTATTGAACGGGAGGAAGCATGCGTTTAGCATGCGTTTTGTGTCTGGATCGGCTCAACCGGAATGTCCCTAGTGCAGTCCTGACCAATAAGGTATGGAAGAAGTATGGGGTACACAGTAGTGGGTTCCTTATTCAGCAGCCCGAAGTGTATTCCAGAGAAGTTAATTTAACATGGGGTATCACTAACTCTATGCAAAGGACTGCCATTTTAACTCTTACTCTGGATCAAGTACAGTATCTCCATAGTGTAGTAGGGGGAGATACAACAGGAAGCAGCCTAGAATCACACACACATTCCCAGCTAGCTCAAATTCCTACACCCACCACATCATCAATATATATTTATGCCAAAATGAGTGCTACTGAGCGTGGCAAATGTATTGTAGCAGCCTAGAGTAACCTTATTTTTGACCACCCATTAACTGTCAAGTGTGAAGCCTGTCCTTGCATGTGGAGCCTTATAAACAGATGTTGAATAAAGCCCTTTCTGTGTTATAAAAGTTCCATGCATCCATCCTTGTTCTATCTGTATATCCACACCTAGCCTGCACTTACCGTGAATAGGTATGAGAGACTGAGCACTGCCACGTACCGTATATAGTACAATCTGATGTAAACTCATTTGGAGCTGGGTAAAGAGGGTTAGCTACATACCGTACTTTGTTTATGCAAAAAAAGGATGGGATACTGTGGTTTTCCAACAATCTTTTTGTTAGACGCTATTAACACAGTAGCTGTCTGCGCATACACAAGGGCTCGCACATGCGTTGATAGCTACTGTGTAAATAGCTTACACCAGGGGTGAAAAAACTGTCTAAGTTGAGCCCCCTTTTTCATCCATGATATTAGTCGCCTCCCGTCCTGCCTGATGTAATCCAAATCACATGAAAAAAAAAACCTTATTTAATTGGTATACAATATAAATGTGAAGACAAATACGTAACACTACTTGCATATTTTTGAACAGCAAAACGTGGCAAATTGTATATGTTTTTTTTTTAAATAAATCAGTGTAGTAGTATAAAATAATACTGACTGCAATCTCTTTTCTCTCTCATTCCACCACCATTCTTATCATCTCTCATCCCCCTCCTCATCATCTCTCATCCCCCCATTCTCCTCATCATATCTCATCCCCCTCTTCATCTCTCATCTCTCACCACTGTCCTCATAATCTCTCATCCCCCCACCTTCCTCATCTTTTCTCATCCCCCCACAATCCTCATATCTCTCTCCCCCACACCCCTAATCATTTCTTTCCCCCCCATTATACTCATAATCTCTCATACCCCTCCTAATCTTTCATACTCTCTCCTCGCCTCCTCCTCATCCCCTCATCTCCTCCTCATCCTCCCTTCATTTCCTCCACATCCCCTAATTTCTTCCTCAGCCCCTCTCCTCATCATCCCGTTATTTCCCCCATCTCTCATCCTCACTCCCTCCTGCTCTCACCTCCTCCTCTAACCCCCTTAATACCTCGCTTTGGTGAAGGACCTCAGGAGTGGAGCATGGGGGTGGCAGTGGCAGATGCGGGCAGTTGGAGAAGATGATGGCGACCTCCTTGAGTGAAGCAGGGTGGAAGAGGCGTTTGACGTGGCATAGGAGGATGGCCGGGGAGGAATGCACTGTAGAAGCAGCAGACACCAGAAGTCAGTGAAGACTTCTGGGTCAGTCCGCTGGGGCACGATACACCCTGGCCGTCCACTTCTACTGCCGTCAATCTCCTCTTCCACCCTGCTCTGCTCTAGGACTCAAGGTAAGTATATAGGGTCCTTATATCTGTATGTAAATAGAAGAAAGTGATCACCTAGGGTGAAGAAATGGTTCCCACTGGTTACTTATAGGTGTGGATACGTATCCACACTATATATGCGTTTACACAGTTATTGCATATGCACTCTGAGCAGTTAAGTTTATTGCTGCCACTCAGCAATTTCCTTTTAGGACCCTATATACTTACCTTGAGTCCTAGTGACTTTACCTGATCCCTTAGTGATCACCAACGCCCACTGACACACACTGAGTGGGATCACCTAACCTGGTATCTATTCCCCGCAATATTTTAATTCACTTATTTTGTCATAGTGATGCCTTCCTGCTAGGCATACCTTATTATTGACTTTATTTTATCTGAATTTCGAATAAAAGTTATTTTAATTTATTCATCATTACATTCAGACCTGTTCTCATAGATATTCTCCATCTGGTGTTCCACTATCCTTAGCCATTGTGAGTGCTCTCATTATAGAGGTTCTTTCTCTCCTTGTTCGTTTTATTAGCCATTACCTCTGATTGTAGCATCTTTAGTCTAGCTGTAGCGAGGGTATTTTTTCCCTTCCCCCCATCCCCCTGTTTTCCCTTGTTCATATAAATATATATATATATATATATATATATATATATATATATATATATATATATATATATATATATATATAATAAACATATATATATATATATATATATATATATATATATATATATATATATATATAAAATAAACATATATATATATTTAAAAAAAACTAGACTAGACTACTGTGTCTATAAATTAGCCTTTATAGACTAGAAAATATATAGGGGTGTGTGGCAGGATGGCCTCGCGGCGGGGTCAGTAAGACGCTTGACACGATGGGAAACTTTAAACACTAGTGGTTTATTAGCCTCAACCAAAATAAGTACGGGTGCACTGTCCCTTTAAGAAACTACTTTCTTGAAAATTAAAGCCTAGTCCCGTTAGGGACACTAACTCACTTCTTGAGCCCTTACTAACAGGACAGCCAGCTAATCTGGTCATGCCCAAAACATGCTACACAAAGGATAACCGATACATATAAGAATAAAGTCTTAACTGTTTTGCCGCTCCAGTAGCAACAGGAACACGGTTCCGGGGAGCAAGCTGTGTCCAGCCTCGCAGCGATCTTGATCTTTATCCTGGGTTGGGGTCCCAGCTGGTCCCAGCAGCCTAGCTCCTCGCAGGACTGGGGGACCAGATCAACAGCAATGGCTTCCCTGCCGGGAGAGTTCTCTCCACCTTCCTGTGGAAAAACAAGCTCACCTTGTGTGAGCAACTTCCTGCTTTTTAAAGCACTTGTTTCACTGATAGTTCAGCCCCTGTTTAATTAGGCTGCAGCTGTGCTTTCTCTGTCTGAGGAGATTAACACTCAGTGATCTGGCTGCAGCATCTCTCCATTCACTGTCACAGCCTACTGAGTCAGTGACTTTGTCACATATCCCTCTCCCCAGCGAAACATTGTCCTGTGGAGCGGCCCGTGCACCATTCCCGTGCACCAGCATCTTTGTCGCCAATGTCTGACGTCGGCCCTTCCCTCCCCCCTTTTTTTTTCTTGCCTTCCAATTTAGGCATTTTCTTTTTGGGGTAATTACCAGGCCATCTGGGCCTGAGGACTGGTACCTCACTATCTCCTTTAATTCAGATGCAAGACTGAAATCTTGTAAAACTATGGAGTCCTCCAAGGCTTGTTTGGCTTCGTTAAGCTGCACTCTTAAATCTGCAATCTTTAACTGTAATTTCCTTGATTTCGCGGCATCCGCTGGTACAGTATATCCACGCTAACAATTGGCTCTCGCAGCTTAGAGACTATTTCTGCCACAATCTGAATTCTTCGGTCATCATCTTTAACAATACGGAGCAATAATTCCACTAGACACGTTATAAGGGAAGTTGGTGTATTAGGTATCACAAGCATCTCTTGTAGGACAGCAAGAAGGCGTTTCCTGCCTCCTTCTTCACTGGTATCTAGACAGCCGACTATAAGAATCAGCTACTGACCTATAAATTCTTTAATCAGCATGTCTTCAATTTGTGCCATATCCGCTTTTTGTTCTTCTGTGAGAACAGCAGGGTTTTGAAGATAACTTAAGAGATAGTCTGCATAGACAGCGGGCTCTGGTAAAACATGTTCCAGTGCAGCCTCCCCTTCATCATCCTTTGACTTTTTCTCTACCGCCACCTTTTTCTTGGACTGCTTCAGTGACCCAAACGTCTGTCTTGGGCTTGTAAGCTTTTCCTCCAGCTTCATCTGAGAAACCTCCTGCTGGGCAGCAGTAGAGTCCAACGTAGCATCCAGCTCAGACTTTAGAGACTCGAGCTCCTTGCCTAGGTCACACTTTTGTTTCTCCGCCATCCTGCGGCCAGCCCGCTCAGACTTCAGGTCCTTCCTCAGGTCTTGAAGCAGTCCTTCTGCCTTTCTTCTTTCACTCAGTGCGGCTGCTAGTTCATCTTCGTTAGAATTGAGTCGCGATTCTACGTCTCCTAGCAGACTCAGAGCAAGGCTTAAATCTGTCTCTCTTTCTTTATTCTGGACCTGCAGCTGCTGGTGCTCCTCCCGGACCTTGTCTAGCTCCAGCTGTAGCCGGGCCCCCTCATTGGTCGTGTAGTCCAGCCGCTTGTGGATATCAGCCATCTCAGTTTCATGGTGCAACATCAGGCAGGCCACCTGACGGACGGACACCTCCTCCGTCTTGGCGCGCTGCATCTCGTGCTCAGCCATCTGCGTTTGCAGCTCTTCAATCTGATGCTGCCAGTCCCCTCTCAGGGCCTTCACCTCTTCCCGGTGCTTACTCTGGGTTTGCATCAACGCCTCCTCCATCTTTTTGAGCTCTGCAGTTCTTGTCGCCAGTATCGCTGTTGCTTCTGTCTTCCAGGCTTCTTTCTCCTTGGCATACTGACTCATGGAGATGGAGTTGCCTCTCTGCTTCTCCAGCTCTTGCTCCAGTCTTTGGACCTTCTCATGTTCCCTCTCAAACAGAGTCACCTGGCTTCTAAGCTCCGCCTCCAGCGATGCTCTTGTGGCGCTCAACGTGATCTTCAGCTGCTCCAGGGCGAGGCATTCTTTTTCCAGCATTTTCTCTGCATTCTGCAGAGCAGCCTGTACTTCATTTTTTTCTTGCGCCAATTGCGTCTTCACTTTCTGCGCTTGGTGAAGCTTCTCAGTCCCATCACTGACCTGACCAGTCAGGTTTAAAACCTCTTCCTTCAGGTTTATATTCTCCATTTTCACAGTCTCTATATCCCTTAGGACCGTTTCATTGGCTTTCTTCAAAGTACCCAGCTCTGCCCCTAGCGATGCTCTTGTGGCATACAGCGTGGCCCTCAGTTCCTCATGCTGTTCTGTGGGGACATACTGGGTACTGAGCTGTTCCTGTAGCACTCGCTGCTTTTCCTTGGCTGCTTGCAAACTTGCATGTAGCTCTTGCAGCTGGCTCTGCCATAAGTGCGTTGCCTGTGTGTGCTGCTGCAGGGAGACACGTTGCATCCTCTCTGCATTCTGCAGTGCTTCCTGCACCTCTAGCTTTTCCTGGATCAATTGCTTCTCCACTTTTCCTGCTTGGTGGAGCTTCTTATCACCTTTACTGATTTGATCTGTCAAGTCTGAATTTTTCTGCGTCAGACTTACATTCTCCTTCTTTACAGTCTCTAAATCCCTCAAGGCATTCTCATTGGTTTCCTTCAACATACCCAGCTCTGTGTTTAGACTGTGGCCCTGCTGGCGTGAGAGCTCCATCTCTGATTTGAGCGTGCTAGCTTCTTGGTGAGAAACTTCTAAGTCTTTGATGAAGTTTTGCACATCTCTCTGGGACATCTGATAGCATAGTCTCCAGTCAGGACTTGTTCTCTCAGATTCCATGTTAGCAATTGCGGTGTTGGCCTTATTCAAATTTGTCGTCAGCTCCTCCAACTCACTCCGCAAGAGATGCTCTGTTTTCTTTAATGCCGCATACTCTTGTATAGCTGGGAGTATACACCTCTGTACCTCGGCATTAGCTTTTCGCTCCCTATTCAATTGTTTCTGCAAGACATCATAATCACGCTGGGCAGTTTGGAGTGCAGAAATTAAGGCCTCTTTTCCCTGGATCAAGGATTCAGCTTCCCTTTGCTCCTCCTTTTCCTTTGCCACCGTTCCTGTGACAATTCTGCCGATCACTCCGGTCTGCAGCACATCTTGGCGCCTTTCTGACGCATGTCCTGACAGCGCAGGTTCAAGTGGCTTGGTCACTTCCCCTGTGATTTGAGGAACAGTTTTCTTTATCTTCTTTCTTTTTGCTTTATTAGCTCCAGAGATATCAGTGGTACTGGGCACACGCTCACTGGTATCAGCTTCCACATCTTGCTTGCACTCATAGGGCGTTGCTTGCTATTGCAGCTGTTTGTCTTTGAAAATTTGGGGCACACATCTTCCATGTGACCTACTTTATGACAGGCCCAGCATACTAAATTCATCTGTGGGTACGGCTCTCCTCCAGGGGCCACATACGAGTCGTCATCATCATCATCATTGTATGGCCTGAAGGGACACTGTTTTGTATGGTTATGTACATTGCAAAACTGACACATGACGGCGGCCATTTTAAAACCCCGGATTTTTTTTTTTTTTCTTCACACCCGACGAGGCAGACTTTGCACAACACACGTAACTTGTATGGGCTTTACAATCTTTGAACCTTCTGGGTTCTTCTTAGGGCAACATCTTTGCCAAAATTCATTTTCACTTTCTTTTTTACCAGACAGGGCAAACTTTGCTCACAGCACTTGCTAGCTGCAAATTCACTTGCTTCAGCAAAAGGCATTAGCTTTACACAGCAATCCTTTCATACCAGAAGGGGCAAATTTACACTCAGAAAATCATTTTTTTTTTTTTTTTTTTCGCTTGAATTCAGTGTCTCAACACATCTTCATCTACTGACCCCAGAGGCGTAACATCCCACTTCTGACACTACCTGTGGCAGGACGGCCTTGCGGCGGGGTCAGTAAGACGCTTGACACGATGGGAAACTTTAAACACTAGTGGTTTATTAGCCACAACCAAAATAAGTACGGGTGCACTGTCCCTTTAAGAAACTACTTTCTTGAAAATTAAAGCCTAGTCCCGTTAGGGACACTAACTCACTTCTTGAGCCCTTACTAACAGGACAGCCAGCTAACCTGGTCATGCCCAAAACATGCTACACAAAGGATAACCGATACATATAAGAATAAAGTCTTATCTGTTTTGCCGCTCCAGTAGCAACAGGAACACGGTTCCGGGGAGCAAGCTGTGTCCAGCCTCGCAGCGATCTTGATCTTTATCCTGGGTTGGGGTCCCAGCTGGTCCCAGCAGCCTAGCTCCTCGCAGGACTGGGGGACCAGATCAACAGCAACGGCTTCCCTGCCGGGAGAGTTCTCTCCACCTTCCTGTGGAAAAACAAGGTCACCTTGTGTGAGCAACTTCCTGCTTTTAAAGCACTTGTTTCACTGATAGTTCAGCCCCTGTTTAATTAGGCTGCAGCTGTGCTTTCTCTGTCTGAGGAGATTAACACTCAGTGATCTGGCTGCAGCATCTCTCCATTCACTGTCACAGCCTACTGAGTCAGTGACTCTGTCACAGGGTGATTTGAATTTTGAAACTCTTTGGAGACCACTAGTTGACAATAAACTTGATAAATACTGAGAACAAGATGACACATGGGGGGGGGGGGTGGAGATCCACAACTTTGCTAAATCAGGGCAAATAAAGTGATGTTACCTAAATAGGTAATGGACGTTAGGTTCCCTGAGTGTAACGGAGATCTGCAAAGTTAATGATATGCAAAAACAATTTCTATTAGTCAAAGTAGCATCTTCACGATATCTGGTATATTTGCAGCACAGAGATGCACTAACAATACACTGCACCTGTGCATTGGGAAAAATATACATCCGTATAACACATGTCTGTTACCTAAACGTAACTTCCACGCACACATGCAAATTCAAATAAATACACAATACATAGTGACATTTCTCAGCCATATAAGCTAGATCCTATAGGTGTCAAAATGGCTTAAATTCACTGAGGAGGAATTAGATATCCTCATTATAGGGGAACTAAATTGTTTGGGGCACTGCGCTAAAGCACTGCTGAAAAGCAGAGAATTTGGGGGGATATACATGCCCAATAAATGCCCTGGGCCTTTGTCATTGCAGGGAATTCCCAGAAATAATGTTATGATACAGGGTATTCATGGTCTGGCTGTAATGGCTACTTTTGGTGTGACCTATTTATTGCTACGTTATTTCCGTGCACTAACATTAACAGAGGTTCGTGGAAATGCGACGTTGGGCAAACGACTCATTAGTATCTCATTTGTACATGAGTAAGACTGATGTCCGTCTAAAGTTAGCGATACGATATTTAACTTGAAGTCAACGTACCGCAAACCCCCTTAATAGACAGGGGTTAGGAGTAGCGTTACGATTATTGTAGGTAACGTTACGTTTAATAGCTT
Source organism: Ascaphus truei (assembly GCF_040206685.1). Classification (NCBI taxonomy): domain Eukaryota; kingdom Metazoa; phylum Chordata; class Amphibia; order Anura; family Ascaphidae; genus Ascaphus; species Ascaphus truei. Next base: position 452,773,362 of record NC_134484.1, on the reverse strand, counting down.
ACCCGAGCTCAGTAGATCTGCCCTTCTCTGAATAGAGGGCAGATGTGTAACTCAGATGCAATTATAAGGACCAGAGATATTTTCAGAAGCAAAAATGTGAGGCCAAAGAAATTGCAATTAACATATGGAACACTTCTTATATCAACAATCTACAGTATGGATATGACAGGGAATATAACAGAAATTGGTAACATCGTTCATGTACACTGGCGACACACTTTATTCGAGCTCGGCTAGTCCCACGAATTCGGGTATACCCGGGTGTATTGAGGTTTGTGACTGTTTTCTGCCCGAATGCATTGAGGTATTTTCCAGGCAGGGATTGAAGCATTTTATTCCCGCTGGCTGCAATACTGCACAGTATATATATATATATACTGCATTACAATTCATGAATTTATGCCATCTGGTAGACACGCGAAGCAATGCAGCCTATTAAATCCTAATCATTATCATTTAACAGATCAGCCGCCCGTCAGCCAGGCATGAACCGTGGCTGGGAAGGCAAACGCAACGGGGCTTGTCAGAGGTGAGGAGCGGCGCATTCCAGGTATCTGCCAGGTACATACTGGGTATTTGCTCGAATAAAGTGTGTCGGTGCAGTACTGCTGCGGCCAGCTTTATTGCTGCATTTGCCCGTCTTGTCCCGCGGCTGTTTTCGGGCTGGCGCCGAACAAGGCCGCCCATCTTCCCCGCATCTTCCCCCCCCCCTTCCCTTCCCCTCGCGACCCCTTGGCTGTTCCACTCCGCTCCACGCGTTGGATTGCTCGCATACCCCCTTACCTTCAGCCTCCTTCGGGGATGCCTGGCGTCTTCTGGATGCCTGGCGTCTTCGGGGATGCCTGGCGTCTTCGGGGATGCCTGGCACACGTGACCGGCTCTCGGCTGTCGTGCGGCACGCTGCGAAAAAAAAAATTGCCGCGTCTGCCCGCACATTGCGGTGGCGGCCGCATAAGAATTAAAGCGGCAGCCAGTGTATTAAGTAGAAATAGCAGTGTTAGTCCAGATGCAATACTGCAGAGTAAATGAAGATTGTTCACAAATTATAATGTTTCAGCCTCACTGGACTTGACTTAAAAGACTAAATCAACAACATTTGCTGTATTGTTTGGGATAAGGAACTGATACTATACACCACATTGGCCCGGATACATCAAACTCTGTTAAAGTGGAGTTCATTTCGCACCCGGTAAAAAAAGTGATTGCAAGCGTTACTACCGCAATTTTATGTTGGTATTCATCAATATTGCAGTAATATTTAACCCTTTGAGATATTCGGGAACAATTGTGGCGCAGGAATTAAAGCGACCATTAATGATGCATTAATTACCGCACATTGCGATCATATTTCTATGATAGGCTTCTGTGATATCTATTATTACAGAAGCCTATGATTACAGAAGCCTAACATTAACCAGTTTGATGCCTGTGGTTACCAAGGTATACCACAGGCCCAAAAAGGGGTTAAAACATTGGGGGCAAAATACACAACCTAACCCCGTTGCCCAACTAAGTGGCTACTAAAGCATTGCCATGCAATTCTTTACTAACCGCTAAGGTATTGTAACCAAAGGGTTAACTCCCCCCGCCACCTCCTAACCAACTACCTCCTACCTCCACCTCCTCCCAAACAAATCTACCCCGAAAAAAACATCCCCCCCTCCCCCTCTAGACTTAGCACAACATAGAGGAAAAGAAGGACCACACAGGAGACTTGTTATGAGTATTCACAGCATCAGAGCTATTAAAGGTAACGTTTCATGACTAATGCATCCCTTCTTCAGACCCAGCACATTATCAGGTCCAGCTTTGAGACGCCGGGACCATTGGAAGGTAAGCATCAGAAGCAAAATAATATTTATATACTCTTTATAAACAGTGGTGTGCCATTTATACCTACTATTGCTCCCCTCTAGACTAATGCACAATATACCTATTGGCCAAATGTGACTTATAGTGGTATTAACCAAAATAAAACACACATACAGATGTGTCCAGATTTACTGTTGTAATCTTTCTAATCTAATCTAATTTACTGTTACTAATCACATTCTTCCCCTTTAACGTGAGGTCACAGCACTCAAACAAGGGAAGCAATCACCAATCCGGTTGCTTGATGTACCATGTCATGTCATCTTGTTGATTGAGAGTTCATTCTTAACAAAATGGATGGCTGATCACATTGTACATAAACCAAAAGGATTGGTGAATGTACCATGTGACGGTCAAATGTGACATCACAGGCCTTTACTATATAAGGCCCGGAATGTCTCATTTGACAGGAAGAAGAGCTACAAGCAACATCTGGAAGATGAAATGAAAGAAGACATCGAGAAAAGAAGAAGAAATAAGAACTACTCAAAGGAAGCTGCTCTTCTTTCAACAGAGAATCTATTGCTTTGGGTAACGTTGAGGATCTATCAACCTTCATCTTGAATGGCATTGGATTAGAAGAATGCCATCGGGTTCTATTTTAACAGCTTTTCATTTTTTTGTATGCCATTAAGCAAGGATTATTTTAGTTTTTTTGTGTTTTTAATTGTTCTTTGCCATCGGACAAGGATTGTTATCTGGTTTTATTTTTATGGTTTGGCATCGGCACTTTATTAGGTTTTGCAGTGGGTTCCCATGAGGATGAGGAGAATGGCCTTCACCTGAGGATTAGGAGAATGCCCTTCATCTCGGCAGGGGTAATTATTTGATTTATTTAAGGTATTCATTGGTTGGCAATTATCTAGGTCCTTGTTGAGGGGTTAGGTAGGCACAGTGCCAGTCAAAGGATTTAATGGCTTAGTATAGTATGTATGATATTATGATGTATTACAATACATGTCTATTTCTTTGATGTATATTTTTGATTTTCAGTGGGCAAAACTTCTATTAGGCACATTTGGCTAGTAGGGCTATTGACCTTTACTGTGGAGGAGGAGGAATTTTGATGGGGGTAGGGGAGTGGGCGATAGGGGTACTTACCCTGGGAGGATGATTAGGTCTAGATAATAGAGAGGAGTGCTGCACACCTTAAAAAGAGAAAAATGATACAATTACCGGTGCTCCAATGTTAGAACGAAAGCCTGCAGTCAGTCCTGAGTAAATAGAGGAAGGAACAGAGGGCACAGCGGATTTTGCAAATTGAAACTCATTTATTGAGCCAACACAACGTTTCGACCGTGGAGGTCTTTTTCAAGTGACAATGGCACGGTCGAAACGTTGTGTTGGCTCAATAAATGAGTTTGAATTTGCAAAATCCACTGTGCCCTCTGTTCCTTCCTCTAGGATGATTAGGTCTCCCAGGTTGAGGGGGTAAGGGGTGGCGGCAGTGGTAAACCCCTTAATTACATTAGCGATTAGCCACTAAGGTAATGAAGATGGGTTATTAATGTATTTTAATGTTAATTAACTGAATTTTTAATTATAGCTCATCATTTATTGGCAATGTGCCTATCTAAGACAGCCATTGAGAGGACCTAGTGATATCCACAGTTATAATCAATGGTTTTAAGTTAAAAAACATATTTTTAATATTATGTTTTTTTATTATGAATGTGTATTTTATTTTGGTTATTGCCCAAACCCCTATTAGCCACATTTGGCTAATAGGGATATTGGCCATTAGTCTTGAGGGAGGGTATGTTTGTTGGGGGGGTGGGGGTAGGAGATGGGTGACGGGGGGAGGGGGTGGGGGAAGGAGGTAAGGTTGGCAAGGGGGGTATGTATTGTAGTTTAATGATTATATTAACCCATTCATAGCTTTTTCTGGTCAGCTAGTCATGGAAATCCATGACTAGTTGACCCATGGCCTACAAAGGGATTAATATGCACTGTAATGTATTAAAAGTAATATTTAATCATCTATTTCAAGTTAGTTTAACTTATCATGCCTATGTATATAATGTATGTATATAATGCCCAGAATATTTTTGTATTATATACATAGGAAAGACTCAATGATAAAAATAGTTGCAGTATTTCTGCTGTTCATCCCACTCCGATAAATATTGGAACTTGATGTATGGCAGTTTTTAGATACAAATATGGTATTTTGTCTATTTTTTAATTGGATCCGATACGTTTAACGGATCCAATAAAAAGTGCAAAATTTTTGATACAACGTTGCTGTATTGAATTATAAAAACAAGGCACTTTTTTGGGGTTAAAATACCGCATTTTTGTTACCGCAGTTTGATGTATTCGGCCCATTGAGTGTTGCATAATGGGGGCTTTAAATAAAAATTTTAAGCAGTTCATTTGATATTTGAGATTGGTATCCAGGACAAGAAGAGCGTTGGTTTAGATTATCACAAGGGAAGCAGAAACAACTGTCTAAGAAATATATTAGGTCCTCTCTCTTATATATGAGTAGAGAATAACTATGGAAGACTCAAGCCTTATAATTGGCTACAGTATACCTCGTGGATAGATACCCATAAAGACAGCAATTCATTTTCTGTATTTTCCATGTGACAAATAAACTGTATATTCTTTATATTTAATGGAGAAAGCTCAATTGTGAAAACTGAATAAAGCGTGTAAGATCATTCCTGAGAAGGCACGGTTGAAGATAAACAAATATGCAGAAAACTGTAACTCATTTCCCTCAAATATTTGCCATAATATTAGGAATTAAACACTTGCAGAATTTGTCTTACAGGTGATTGTTGACAAAATATTTCACACACCAAAAAGTGCTCAGATATTCCAAAGTTTGCATATTTCTAATGATGAATGTCAAAGTATCAAAGTTCAGGCAAGAACAATAATGGCCTGGCACTGGATGAGTAAACCAATTAAACACACCCTGAGTTTATGTAAATAATGCGAAGAAATTTTGCCCTTTAAAAAGAGGAACAAAGGGTTGAAGTTAAGCACACAGAAAGTACAATCAAATTTCAGTAAACAATTGCATCCATGTACTGTAAGTAAATATGTACAGAACAACTACATTCTGCTATGTAGAAAGGTCTATTCAATAAAAATACCTGTATAATTTAAAGAAGAAAAATGAAGTCCAGAAGTAAAAACAATAAGTAGAACAGGTAATACTGTCGTATCATATCTAGTTAATGCTGTCACTGTGCATGCGGCTGCAGTACAGTATGTGGTGTCCAATATCATCAAATAAGATTGGAATCCTTGCATCAAAGTAGATATTCTGATGCTGTAATGTGACAGAACGGTAAAGAAGACAGTAAAGCTATTTCTGTGGCACTAGACAAACGTACAAAAGTTGGGATCACGTCACATAATAAAAGTAAAACACAACCATAACATTAGTTAAAAATAAGCCAAAACATACAAAACACTTTGTATAGCACGTTATCATATAGGCAGAGAAGATGAATGCATAGTTAACGAGGAAGTTATTTCTATTTAAAGGTGCACAGCAAATAAAAAATACCACTTGTGAGCACATTAACGTCTCAGACATTTCACCATTATCTCTCAGCATATAGTGCTTCTACTGCAGCCAGGGATCATGGGTAATGACATGCAAATGAGCACAGTGTCACTGTTTGCTTCTTGTCTAATTTAATATGGACCCCTAAATGCTTATGCCTGCCGCATTACACAGCTTTTTCAGCACATCTTGGGTTAAAGAAGTGCAAAAAGCTACACTTCCACATAGTTTGACAGTTGAATTTCTTAGGGGGCTCTTAATGGAGAAGTATTTATTATTCAAGTGTTTTCTTTACCCGTATCCCACCCTGTCCTTATGAGAGAGAGATAAGTGGTGATTGAGACGGGTGAGAGGGGCTCTGTCAGTACCAGAACTTGCACACAAAGGGGAGCAGCCAGACGAAGTCAAACCCGTCCCAAGTTTAACTTTAAATAAAAACACTTATACAGCTCGGTGTCAAATTTGAGAATGACTCCCCTTCAGCCCTTCAGGCTCGGCTGGGAGTTTGGTGGGGCTCGGTGCCCGGGGAGAGCATAGGGCCTCCTACCTTCTCTGGCATCTCCTTCTGCTCCTCATCTGCACTATTTCGCGTTGTCATGGCGATGAGCCATCGCAAGCAGAAGATGCCAGAGATGAGGAGAACTTACAGCTCTGGAGAGAAGGTAAGAGGCATTTGCAGAGGCCGCGCACTCACCCCTGGCAATCAGTTTATATTTTGTAGGAACAGCTGCATTCATTCTGGACCCCTTCAGCCACATCTGCTTTCCCCCAAAGGCAGACATCTGAAAGGGGTCCCCAAGAGCTGCTGCCCTCTACACAGAACCAGTGTGCTAAGGGTTAACATCTGTTTTTGCCTATTGCTATGTGTTTCATCAGCCCCACCCACTGGAATGTTAATGATCCAGGTGGACAACAACTCTCAAACCACAGCTGCATTCATTTTGAGCGCCTTCAGCCTACTTCTGCGATGCCCCAAAGGCAGACAGCCTTTAGAGGCAGCCGAGGGGTAGCCAAAGGGTGTCAGCCATTTGAAGCCATTCGCTAATGTTTGGAAATATTACAGCTGATCTATTGCAAATGTGAAACTCACCAGCCATGTCATTCCCTGTACCCAATGTTTCAACCTACCCTGCCTATAGATTGTAAGCTCCATGAGGTAAGGGCCTCTTCTAACAACACATTGCACGCCTATCCTACCTCTTCTAACACACTTGTAATCCTGTCTGTAAATGTTACCTTTGCCCATAATCATATCTCTGACTGCCCACGAAATGACTGTAAACTGAATGCATAACCCTTGTTCATTTAATGAAACGATGTATTATTATCACTCTTGCTTTCCTGTCTGACTCTTGTTGAAAAAAATAATTCCATTCAATTGTAATTGTTATCTAACTTACTGTAAAGTATTGTGATGCCCCTTAAGTTGAGGCCTGTATTTACATTTAAAAAAAATGATGATGATGATGATGATGATGATGATGATGATGATGATGATGATGATGATGATGATGATGATGATGATGATGATGATGATGATGATGATGATGATGATGATGATGATGATGATGATGACGACGACGACGACGATGATGACGATGATGATGATGATGATGATGATGATTATGGTGATGATGATGATGATGACGATGATGATGAAAAGATCGGGGCCTCTGTGTGTGTGAGGCTTGCACCGGTGGCACTGCCATCAAGCTGGCCCTGCTCCCTTTAAGCATGTCACTGAAATTAGTTCACTATGGTCCTAGGAGGGGGGTTGTCTTGTAGGTTCTATGTAATTAGTGACAGCAGCATTATCCTTTACACAATTTACCCATGCAGTGGGTTATATTCTCAAAGCTCTGAGTTTGCCAATCCGTGAGTCTGGCTACAGCGCATTTGTATTAACAGCATGTGATCGAGAGAAGTTCAGAAAGTAAAATGTCAAAGATATAATTGAATCCAACGTTTCATCCGAGTCAGATTAGAAGTGTTAGAAGGCCAGATCCATGTAGTTCACAGAAAAAAATATTGAGATAACAACTTACCATTGCAATTGGCTTTATTAAACATTTGCAATTTGAATAACATTTTTCTTTTCAGGAGGGACCCTTGCAGCTGGGGCTCCAATTGTAACTTCCACAACTCACCCATCTCTATTTAAAATAAAAAGGCTTCTGTCTGAAAAACGAATTGCTATGTTAGGATAGAAGAACAAAGTTCAGCAATAGTGCTCAAATGACCATAGAAAAACAGTTTATATAACATCCATAAGGTATTTCTTGATTGAAGAATGAAGGTAAGACAGGCAAATCACAATTAAGTGAGTATATGGTATATAGGTGAGCGTAATGTATTTGACATATCTCTGGGGGTCCTAGGAGTGCTGTAACTGGAGAATGATTGGCTCCACTACACCACACCTAATGAGGACAATGTCACACACGCTTGCAACCACCGTATTATACCTCCCAATATGATAAATGGTGTTGAACTCACATGAATAAAGCCTGTATTCTACTTGTCTTTTGGGCGTGCATCCGTAATGGCAGTAGATCAGTAGAGATTCCGCACGATGCAGAGTAGCAGAGCACAGCCATGCAATCAGAGACGAAGCGCCACACAGGCGTGAAACGCGTAAGAGCTACCCTCCATTCCTGTCTGCACCATGGTGTCTAAATAAAGAAGTTTCTTACTCTACTGCTGAGATCCTGATCATTGCATGGCTGTGCTCTGCTACTCTGCATCGTGCGGAATCTCTACTGATGTATTGCTATGTTAAACAGCTCTCCACATATTTCAGAACATAAGACACTGGACCTTTCTAGGTCCCTACGAGACCTCATTTCAGCCTCCTTTAAATGTTCGCATTAAGATACAGTAGGTCCTTCATTTTTCTTTCTGAGATTTTCCTCCTCCTCTTCCATTCTTTTCTACTACTTGTATATTTGTCCCTCTTTCTGGTACAGTATTACTGCAGTGCTTGGTCGCTCTCTGCTTACTTCTACCCAACTTGAGATTTCCAGTTGATTGTTTCTTTCTTTCCGTCCCCTTCGCCTCTTTGTCTGTACCCTTTCTCATTATTTCTTGTATTGTTTTATGCTACCGGAAAGTGTGAATAAAAGGGGCATTAGCTATCAGTCTGAATGACTGCACATTCAAAGTGATGTTTGCTCCAGTACTTTGCTTTGATGGAAATTTATGATTTGGATTTCCTCATGATTAAGTTCTAAATAATGATTATTTTTTTTATGCAGTGAAAATCTACTCTTTCCAATGTGGAACTGAAGTTGTTGTTTTCTTTGCAGCCGTTCACACTACGCTCTACATGCATGTTTTAAAGGACGAATTTGCAATCTAATTTGTTATCAGATAAAAAGATTTGCATTTGGCCACAAGGAGGTTAGAATAGGATTCATATCAGTTCCACAGTAGTACTTTCCCCATCAAAACAGTATTTCTTTCCTATACATACAGTATACATTTATTATTTGAAAAACATAATCACATCAAAGGTGATCTGACAAATACGAAACTCTGCATATTAAGCTGACAGCAACTCTTGTGTGAGCTGCAGACGTGTTGAACTCCTTGTGGGAGCAGGGACTTTCAAAGACTCCATACTTACCCAATAGGAACCAGTGGTCACGAAGCAGCTTCCAATACCTGTGAGGACATCTGATCCGGCTTCCACGTGGTGTTTGGGTAACATTATCCCGAAAATGCTTGTTTAACATCACTTTGATGTACGCACAATACTCACCTTATCAATTGTTTATGTCAATATAATTTTTAATGCACTATGAGCGTTGTGCGCTGTATTTTTTGTGTTTTTAGCAGACACCTTTACCTTAACCTATTGAATGCCCCATGATCATTAGGGCCGGCACTCTACGGGTACTACGACGTGTTGGGTCCATTAAGCTAAGAATGCTTGTTTCTTTAGGGGGAGATCCAATGTAGTGGTACATGTGATCAGATCAGAAGGGGAGTGTCCTCCACTTCTATCAAGGCCCTACGGGGCCTGTCCACCACCACACAATCAATAAACCAAGGGATCACGGGGTTGAGACCCTGAAGACTGGTGGCACTCAGGTGCCGCCGGTTTTCATGCACTCAAAGGGTTGTAGATGGTCCATCCCATTGCTGCTTTTGTAAGATATATTTTGCATATAAGGCCACTCAGAGAGTGATACTGCTTCTTCTTCCAATACCTAAACTCCCTTTTTTTAAAGGGAAGAGTTACCTGATTTTATAAAGCAATGATGTCCTTTTATTACACCTTTTACAAACGATATTTGAAGAGGTTTGCTCCCTCGTTTAAAAGCTTTGTAGTCTCTGTACAATAAGGTTTCCAGGTGCTTGCCACCAGTTAGGCAATGAGATTGAATATGTATGGCAGGGGTAGCAAACTCCAATCCTCAAGGGCCACCAACAGGTCATGTTTTAAAGATATTCCTGCTTCAGCACAGGTGGCTCAAACCGTTGCTCAGTTGAAGACTGAGTCACTGATTGAGCCATCTGTGCTGAAGCAGGGATATTCCTAATACCTGTCCTGTTGGGCCTCTTGAGGACTGGAACTGGCCACCCCTGATGTATGGGAACAATGGAGCTATGACCAGCACAAATTGTGTCAGTAATCATATGTTCAGCAGTGCCCCTAAAAGTGAGAACTTGCCCTTCCAAGAGACCCACTCTAGTAATTAAAACTATTCGCCCAGTGACATTAGGGTTAGGGTTAGAGTTAGGGAGTCAGTCACAACTGCGCTAGGTCTCTAGGATTCATGGAAATTAATTTCTAAATATTTGATTTCAATAAGGCAATAGGGACAATATTAGATATAGACATTTAAGATGGGCAGGTTCAAAATCCGAACTTCACAAGTTTAACTCGGACTTTTGCATCAAACTTCAGAATCCATTTTTTATCCGAGCAAAATTGGAGACAAAACCCAAGAAAGTAATGCTTGTGCAACAAGAGGAACTCTTAAAATATAACGTTTAATACCATTTGTTTAAAATAATTGTGATACAGTATATAATATCCATAATCCTTAAGATATAACGTTTAATAGTATTTGTTTAATATTAGTATTTTTAAACAAATACTATTACAAGTTCCTCTTGTTGCACAAGCATTACATACTTTTTATACTAGCCACACATGGATTTTCAGTGTGCACACAGGTATCCTTTCCTGTATTTCTTTGGACATTTGCTACAGTTTCTATTATACCTTAGTGGATCACCTGTGGTTCCAATATTGTTAGTTCTATTTAGCATATTGCACCTGCACATGTACATTATCTAACTAGTTTATTTATTTGTCATCACTTTCACATATCTCATAATCACATACACAGGTCCTTCTATCTATAACCCAAGAAAGGCTCATATTGTTCTTATCATTTTTCATTTTTTTTTTTTTTATGAACTGGGCAAAATTTTGGATTTCCAAATATTAAAACATGGACATTTTTTAGAATCAAATCCAAAAACAAAACAACTGTGAAAGTGCCCACACTTAGTAAGAAAGAAATACGATGGTACAGTTTCTGCATCCAGTGCATAGCTCAGTGTATGGCACTGTGCCTTTAAAATTGCATGTGTATCTGTGCTCCAATAAAAGCCCCTCCCTCACTCCACAGAGGGAACCTGTGAGTCAGTGAGCAGACTGTGTAAAGGGAACAGCTCCAAGTGAACGTACTGCAGCCAAATAAAGTTGAGGCTTGCTAAGTTAACACTTACCTGGTGTTCTGCAGTTTACCAAAGAAGTAAATTCTGGGGAGACCAATACAAACTTCTTCATAGATACTGAATACAAGATAAAACAAAGCACAGGTTTGGACATTATGACAATGAACGCTGCAATTTTGCTTCTCATTCTACAAGTAAGTTTTACTTCATGTTTGAATTAAATAGAAATAGACGTGTTAGTCCAGTTGCGATAGTGCAGAATAAATGAGTATTTCAGTATTGAGTGATACCTTTTTTTATTTGGACTAACCATTGATATTTAAGGCATGCATGGCTCTGTCACACAGGCTTTCTAGATAAGTACCCTTTAAACTCTCTCTAGTGTCAGTGGCTTGATCAGCACACATGATTCCCCAATGGATTTTGTCTTCTCTATTAGAAGTTTGACAGTGTATCAGATATTAGATTGAAGTGAAGGTAACAGACACTTAAGGTGCTGAAATACTTTGTTGTCATTTGCTGCGAAAGAAATATACAATGTGCATGATATTGATTTACGTACATCTCAACCCCTAATTTGTTCTATTCCCTGAAAATCAGTTCTGCGGTGTCTACCTTATAGGTATGCATATACACTGTATTTATTAGTGTTCTTTATTTCTACTGGGAATAAAAAAACTAGTGCTGTGTATGGCAGTCTCATAGTGCAGGTCGAATCTGATTAATAGATTACATGAATACTATTTTGGATAAAAGTGTTATTACTATATCTTGTGTTGCTCTGATGGAAAGATGAGACATGCTGTTGTATACCGTTGTTTTATGTATTGTATAGGTAGCAGTTACAGTATGTTTGTATTTGATGTGCATTCTACACTGAGGAGTAGAGGTGACTTTCGGAAGATAATAAAACCTATTTATGCTGCACGTTCCGCAGTGACAATCATAGCACAATTGTACAACCACATTGGAAGTTTAATGTAGAGGTCTGATGGGTGCAATTCTCAATATTCAACATTGATGTTGTATTTTAATGCTTTCTGCAGGAATCATTTATTTTCCTTTTCATGCCCTGGTGCTCTAGATATATGCTTGTATTTTTGTCTGGGTATCAAATATGGTTGCAATCATGTTACATAGGAAGTAATGACTTTGTCATCTCTTAATAAAATGTGTACATAAATGTTATCCAAGGAAGCTTACATGAATCTATGAAGACACGAACACTGATGGTCAAATATCGTTCAAACCCAAATATGATTGTACATAATTTACCAGGTGTATAGGGGAAAAACCCAATGTTGAAAACACAAGAAGAATTACCGAGGCCACAGCAGTCCCTTTAACACGCACTCATGGTGCGTGTTAAAGGGACTGCTGTGACCTCAATCATTCTTCTTGTGTTTTCGTGAATCTATGAAGTACTGAAAAGTGCTGGGATGTTCTTATTGGACGTCTGCACCAAGGCCTGGCTGATTAAGATGATATATTGCACATACTGTAGGTGTCTGTGGGGGTAACATATTAATGACTCGCTGCAGCAAAGCTGGTACCAAATGTCTGCACGGGTGTCTATGGCAGTAATGTACTGAAGACTTTGGCTGCAAAACTCGGATAAAATCTGCCCCAGATTTAACGGAAGAAAAAAAAATCCCAATACTTTAAAATGTACTGTATTTCTCTGATAAATCGGATGCAGATTACATGGGTCTATACTGATTTTGTTATTGGATCCTTTGATACATCACCCCATGTGATTAACCCTTTCACTTCCAAAGGAGCAAACATCACATAGGTTTATGTAAGGCAAAAATCTGAGCTAGAAGTGTCAAACAGAAACATTGATTTCACTGGGACCTGTTTTCTTGATACATCTGTTGCTGTTTTCTCACCCTAGAATTGCACCACTTTTGCCTTGATGGTTAGACCAGGGATGCTCAACTCCAGTCCTCGGGACACCTCAAAGGTAATTTTAAGGATATCCCAACTTCAGCACTGGTGGCTCAACTCTGATTGAGCCACCTGTGCTGAAGCTGGGATATCCTGAAAACCTGGGGGGGAGAGGGGGTCTATAAGACTGGAGTTGAGAACCTCTAGTGTAGATACCCCAAGGTATCAAGTGCAATTCTGAGGCATCACAAACAAATGCTCTATAGCTATTAGGAGAGTTTTTTCTATGGGGCATGCGGCGCCTTTACTTGCCCCAGCTATACCAATGAGACGTGGTCATGTGACCCCCACACAGAATTAACTCTTTAGCACCCATTGATTGGCAGACCCCCGTTGGTAGCACCATGGTTAAACAAGCCGGCAATCCAACTTTTCCAAAAGTGTTTATTTTTTCACACAGCGATCTGTTCATTTTCCTCCACAAGAAGTGTGTTTTTATTACCACTTAAGAGAGGTTAATTAAGCCGCTTGTAATGCTAATACCTTCTCTCTGATTCCCTCTGCAAGAATTTGTTTGTACAGTTCCCACGATAACAAACACAACTTGTTTACATAAATCACAATAGACAGATAAATAAATTCTGCCGTCTGAGCCTTTGAAGAATAATTCACGCTTAAAATAAATAACTTTATACAAAATGCGTTTCTTTAGAAATTGTGAAACAGTTTGTTTCCAAGAATGTGTTTATTTAAGTTTTCGGTATTTGTGTGTATATAGGTGGGTTTGTATGTGTTTGTATATATGCATTATATGTGTGTGTTTTTTTTATACTAAATACAGTATATAATATATATATATATATATATATATAAAACTATATACACATATTGTTTCTTTCCTATTTTGCACCTATTATAATGTTGCTTACAGTCATTAAACCCAAACTGGTTGTTCATTGCAACATATCGATTATTGCAGTCACTTTATAAAAGAGAAACATAGTAAGCATTTAACATATACTAATAAATTGAAGTTATGACTAACTTGTTTTTAGCTATACTGTAATTGCTTAAAGGAAAGTTACAAAGTTGATGGATTTACAAATATATCCCAGTTATGACCAGAATCGGGAGGTGGATCACTTTGGCTAACATAACATGGATTAAAAATCAGGGAACACCTTCCACTGAGATCATTTGTATTAGAGATGATCCCAAAAAGTATTACACATGCCAAGATGTCGATTTTGACTTGTTATATACCCAAACAGCATAAGACTAAAAGATTGAGGTATAGCCGTTATAGGTACAATAATATATACTGTATGATAGATTATTAAGACACCTTGATTCCCTTCTGTGATGTGCTTGTGCATGTGTCTGGTATTTTGACTTTCCCTCTTCCACCCATTATTAAAATTCCATAATGCCGCAGAAAATAGTACAGAAACGTATGTATATTAGTATAGATGTGTGAAGTTAGCCAATTTTTCTTTGCATGTGTTTCACTTGGAGCATTCAAAAATGTTGCTAGAATTTTTAGCCTAAACATTTTGGTCTAATTGATATTTTCAATCGAACTTTGTCATTTTGAATTTTCCTAGAGAAGAATCAATCTGGAAGAGGGGGTATGGGGGAGAGGGGGAGAGAGATACCTGTGAACATAGAACTATTTTAATTGAAATCATATGAATGTAATTTGCATATGTCTGTCTTCATGTCTGTCTTCATGTCTGTCTTCATGTCTGTCTTCATGTCTGTCTTCATGTCTGTCTTTCATCTCTCTCTTCATCTCTCTCTTCATCCCTCTCTCTTCATCCCTCTCTCTTCAGCCCTCTCTCTTCAGCCCTCTCTCTTCATCTGTCTTTCTTCATCTGTCTTTCTTCATCTGTCTTTCTTCATCTCTCTTTCTTCATCTCTCTTTTTTCATCTCTCTTTTTTCATGTCTCTTTTTTCATCTCTTTCTTCATCCCTCTTTCTTCATCTCTCTTTTCACCTCTTTCAAACTATTTTTAGGCTGTGGAGACTGAGCTCGATTTTTCGGCTAAACAAATGGGGAATTTTCGCCAAGTTGGAAAGTGTGTACGAAAAGTTTGCAAATCTATTAGCATAATGAACTGAATTGGTGATTTAACTACATTAATGTCTTACTGTTTTTGTACAGAATGATTTTTGACCCTCTGTTTTTTTCTTTATTTTCTTCTGCCAATTTTGATTGATTTTGCAGCAGTACAAAGATCGCCCTAGAGAGTTTCCTAGTTACAGAATAAATACAGTAGGCGTCCCCCCCACAGGTTGTTAATGCCACACAGCCAGAAAATGCTATCCTCTGCAGACTATGGAAAGTCAATGCTTGCTCACCGCGGTGGTTTCATAACCTGTTACCAATACCTCTTACATCATAGCCTACTGCCAAAACAGCATATGTTATTGGTAAGAGAGACAAGAAAACGATCTCAAAGGGGGGGCTAGTGCTCTCTCGTTAATGCTGGGAAAAAAATATATTTTAATTTATTTAAATTTTCTTTAAAAATGCTATATAACGTGACCCTGATCACTGCAGTTTTGGAGGAATCACATCACTTTTTTCTTAAGTCAGACATTGACAAACTAGCTCCTAAAGAAAGCAGTATATAATACAGTGTATAAATTGGGGTGTTTATTATGGTGTTTTTTTAGAGGAATGTGCAAAGCTTCTTCACATATCTCCTAATGCTGGAGTGCAGTCTGTTCTACATAGCTATGTGCTTTCACTGCATTGCAATCCTAATATATATGTTGCTATAGTAAATGTTATTTAACTTTTTAAGTATTCAAGTTTTTGTGCTGCTTACTGTAAGCCTATTCTAACAGCCTCCACTCTGCCTCCCTCTGCCTCTACAATCTTACTCCCTTTAGCTATGTAGCCTGCAGGGCAATGTCTTGTACTTTAGCTATTCTGTCCTGAAGGGATTAAAGAAGACATTAGGTCAATGGAAACAATTGATGTAAAATGATGCATTACACACGCATGATTGCTGGCTTTCTTTACATTTTGGCATTCTGTTTCTTTCTGCACATACAGTACATAATAGGGATATACTGTACTGTTTAGTATCCTGTTTTTCCTAAATACTGTAGTTTTGCAGATGAATGTACTGTATTGTAGAATGTAGTGCAGGTGTACCATGTAGAAACACGCATAATGGTATTGCACTTTAATATTGGAAAAAGAAAAAATGTGCCCAAGCGCTAAAGACTAAAACACCAGTGTGACAATTGCAAAATATATATACTGTATATATAAAGGCTGCCTAGTAATACTGTCAGTACTGACAGAGAAAGTGAAAGTGAAAACAAAGAAAAACCTGGCGCCAAAAGTTCATTGGATAATCCTGTACTCCTCAGGGGATCAGCACACTTGCTTGACAGGCCATATAGGGGAAAAAACACAAACAGACACAGATCATAGTGCAACACTGTAGGGTAAAAACAGGTCTACACTAATACACACACTGCACATATAACATAGAGACTCCTAGTGACTATAAAAACTATTTATTAAATAAAAAGAACTATGCCATAAAATGGTTTGGACAAATGAGAACACCGCTGGTCATCCAGATATGAAAAATCGGAGCCCTACTTACAAGCAGCAAGGCAAAAACAGGCAATGCAACAAAGAGTCTTCCGGCTGCTGCTGATGTCTTTGCAGAGATGTGATTCCTGCTGCACCGTGACTCTCGTGCTGACTCTCCCTCCAGGGGTTAACAGGAACAGTGGCAGTGTTGGAGGCCTGCTTGTGGGGCTCACAGCTCTCCTCCACGTGAGGCTGCTCTCCTCACTTCCTCCTCCGGTTACACAGGCTGTCTCAGCGTGCCTGCACGCGAGTGTGCACGTGCCCTTCTGTCTGGCAATGACGGCCGTGTGTAACCGGAGGAGGAAGTGAGGAGAGCAGCCTCACGTGGAGGAGAGCTGTGAGCCCCACAAGCAGGCCTCCAACACTGCCACTGTTCCTGTTAACCCCTGGAGGGAGAGTCAGCACGAGAGTCACGGTGCAGCAGGAATCACATCTCTGCAAAGACATCAGCAGCAGCCGGAAGACTCTTTGTTGCATTGCCTGTATTTGCCTTGCTGCTTGTAAGTAGGGCTCCGATTTTTCATATCTGGATGACCAGCGGTGTTCTCATTTGTCCAAACCATTTTATGGCATAGTTCTTTTTATTTAATAAATAGTTTTTATAGTCACTAGGAGTCTCTATGTTATATGTGCAGTGTGTGTATTAGTGTAGACCTGTTTTTACCCTACAGTGTTGCACTATGATCTGTGTCTGTTTGTGTTTTTTCCCCTATATGGCCTGTCAAGCAAGTGTGCTGATCCCCTGAGGAGTACTTTAATATTGGGGTTCATTTTTAACAAACTGTAATATGCACTGATAATGAGTGTGACTTGCACATGTCCAACTATTTACATTTCTTTGTAAAGTAATGATTCCGAAGACATCACTGATATCGTAGAACAATTGCAGATGTTGACCTCTCCTAATGTCCTTTGGTCCTCACCACAGCCCATCTGAGAAGTCACTGCTCTGATAAAATAATTTAGTGTTTGTTACATTGTAGTTAACAGGTAGCAGAGACACACCACTCAACATTAGCCTGGAAGACCTGGCAAGGGTCTATTTTCTGGGGCGATCACAAATATATTTTTGGGACAGAAAGGAATTCACGTGCTTGCATTTTGGTGATTTGAAGCCTAATGGAATGTTATTCTTAGACCTTAGACCACTCAAAGACAACAAAAAACAGACAAAAAGATGCCCAAAGCTACTTCCAATGTGACAAAAATACACAGTGCAATACCTATATATTCTCTTGAAAAAAGGGTCATTTAGTTCTACCCTTTAGCCAAAGCATCTTAAGCCTGCTGCCACTTTCAAGACATGACCGTAGCAGGTCGTAACACTCATTGGGTTAAAATTCTTATTAACCTGTATAATTACAGGAAGAATGATCACATTGGATCCATCGTAACCTGGCAAAATGAAACTGACCTGCCAACTTGGAAATGTGTGTTTACCACTCAAAGACACTCAGGAGTCCAAAGAGTTCTAGCACAATTTGTCAGATATGCAGATGATGTTTTTAATAATAATATCCTGGCATGATCATAGAAGTGGGTACTGTAGGTAAAATAGTTTGTCTATCCCGATTATCACTAAAATTGAGCCTGCTGGGGGCGCTCACATGATGTCAATGGGTATGGATGTCTGCTAAGGCGCTCCAACAATTTTGCCCCTAATATGTCCGAAAATCCATCTGAAACTCTTCAAAATTATTATAATAGTCTCCCCAACTTCTGAGAGGCCTCCCAAAAACACAAAAGTGTACATTAAGCACGGGAAACAGATCCCAAAAATGGTGGCTTTCCTTCCTGACGTCCCTTGGACTTGGATCTGGAGAAGAAAAAAATCACATAAAAAACTAAGAGGACCTTCTAAAAGACATTAAAAGTTCTATCCAAGCAGAACTGCATAACGTTATTGTAGAATTTAAAGCAGAAATAGCATTGTTGGGTAAAAGTATGGGAAATTTATAACAAAATATGGAGGAGTCTCTACAACTGCAAGCAAACATTGACTATGAAGTCCTGACATTAAATGAAGAAATAAGGTTGTTAAAGGACAACTTGATGACCTTGAGAATGGAGAGGAGGCAGAATCTTCTGATAAGATATGTCCCTGAATCGATTACCTTGGAGTGTCTGCACACTTATCTAAATTGACTGACTGTTCATCTTTATTAATCCATCTCTGGAAGAAAGCTCCCTTCTGATGGGCCGAGTCCATCATTTTCTGGACCCAAGATTTTTTGACCCAAATAGATCCAGGGTTATAGTTATCAGAATCCACTATTTTGTGGCTAAAGAAAAGATTCTCACTGACTGCAAAAATAAAGGAGACTTTACTTTTGAAAAATAATCAGTGATCTATCAAGGATCAGCATCTCTAGGCAGAAGGATCTTTGCCCCATTACCACCCTGCTGTGGGAGAGGGGCCTTAGATACTGTTCAGACTTCCCCTTTTTAGACTGGTGGTAGATAAACATCAGTTCTCTCTCCAATCCCAAGCAGAAGATTTCCTTAAAGATTTAGGCTTCTGCCCAAAAAGGCCGGTAAAAAATCTGCCAGATTGTTATAATAACAACTCTTTGGAGTTGGTGACGGCGTGATTATCTCATCAAGTGCATAGTTACAAAATGGTATTTACCGAAGAAGTTATAAAGTGCTTGAAACAAAGCAAGAATTGTGGTCCAAAACGCTTACATCAAATGTTTCCTGATAAAGGAGGGTTCCTAGGAGGCCTGAAAAAAACGAATTTGTAAAGAAGGTACATATTCCTATTTTCAGGCGTGAGAGCAGCTGGATCAACGCATCTTCAGGCAAACGTTTCAGCAGAAGGAAGACATATTGAACACACACTTTGAACCACACTTTGAACTCAAAGTTTATAGTAATCTTAGTGTTTCAGATTAGATTATAGCAGTTTAACACATTTACGAGCTATGAAGGAAACACCCCTATTTCTCGTTTATTGAAAATGAACCTCATACCGCTGTGTGTCTGGTACTTGCTGACAAAAGACAGTGACATCAATTTAGTTCATATCAGTTGATTGCCTACATTGTGCATTTTATATAGTGTTTACCTGCATAACCTTCAATTGTGCACATTTTAATGGGAATTGATGGAGAAACATATATAATATGATAAAAACGAGGGTGTCCCTTTTTTCCTGACCACCGTGTATATTCCATGTTACCTCTTGTGAAGTATGTGCCATTTTATTCAGAGAAGAAATGTAATTTCTATAGCTAGGAGCTGTCACGTATAGCGTAGAGGCTTTATGTATGTTTCATATTAAGATATTGTAGGGGAAGAAAAGACAAGAGAACACACAATATAAGTGTAGATGTATGGAAAAAGTTATAAGGCACGTGATGATTTCTTGGCTCATATGTCTTGCCTACTCACAAGATATCAGTGGATAAAAGGCAGTTTGCAAGAAGGGCTGCTACCCGTGTGGAATTTATGTAGTCAGGATCTCTCCCTCAAAGGCTCAGTCAGCGATGAGATGAATTATGTGAAGGATGAGAGAAAGCTACATAGTGCGATCAGGCTGATAATAAATTCTTTATGTAAAAAAAGGTATAAAATGCGCACTCACAATGTGCAAGTTTAAAACAAGCATGTATCACTCCTGACGAAGCCGGATACAGTTCTTTTCAACTGGGCGAAACGCGTTGAGTGGATCTTTTTGATCTTGGAGGCGATCAGTAGTTCACCAGCCCTGCAGCCGTGATGTCACACGCTCCGACGGGCGCAAGGAAAGAAGCTCTAGTCTCGGATTACGAGCGGTGGAAGCTTGAAGAACTCAGGGGAGGTGGTGAGCAGTGCGGTGAACCTTCAATTTCACTTATTAAGTGATACATGCTTGTTTTAAACTTGCACATTGTGAGTGCGCATTTTATACCTTTTCTTACATAAAGAATTTATTATCAGCCTGATCGCACTATGTAGCTTTTTCTCATCCTTCACATAATTCATCTCATCGCTGACTGAGCCTTTCAGGGAGAGATCCTGACTACATACATTCCACACGGGTAGCAGCCCTTCTTGCAAACTGCCTTTTATCCACTGATATCTTGTGAGTAGGCAAGTCATATGAGCCAAGAAATCATCACGTGCCTTATAACTTTTTCCATACATCTACACGTATATTGTTTGTTCTCTTGTCTTTTCTTTCCCTACATGCTCCCCCTGGATTATTTGAGAAATATCACACATCTTGGAACCCGTGAAACAGGTCCCACCAGAGGGTTTGAGCTGGGTAATCAGACTTACATTTTTTTAATTTTATTTTATTTTTAATCACTATTATGTTCACTGTGTGTAATTTGTATTAGTTCTACACCTTTATTTATTTTAAGTTGTTCGCGCCTTTATATTAACTTTTTCACTACTAATTCATATAAAGATATTGAAATGAAAAGTGTATTGTTCATTATAGAATTTATTATTTATGTACCCAAGTTAAATTGTACAAGAGTTACATACAGTATGTATGTATGTATGAATGTATATATACTGTATATATGAATACACAAAAAGACACAGCGTGCCAAAACTGAATAGTAGTATGTATAATATAAAACACACAACAATTACATGAACCTACATTTAAGAGATTAAAAGTGAAATCCACTGAGTCCAAGTGAGAGCTGATAGCCCAAGTGATGTAAATCTGCAAGGACCCGGTACACCAAGTCCCTGGACTGTCTGCTCGCAGCACCTGGCACTCGTGGAAATATCACAGGGAAAAAAAGGTGATCAGCCCATCCTCTGCTGGCATCTCAGCTGTGGAGTCACATCAAACTCACCAGCCGGAGAAACTCCTAAGGCAGCCTCGTGGTTTAGCCTGTTCCCATCTGATTCCAGTAGATCGCGAGCACATAGTCTCTGCATAATGGTGGCGCATGTGCATCACTATCCGCCGGAGGGAACTAGCAAACATCTGATCTGCCCACCAGCTGTAAACTACACCTTGCGTGATGACATATAGAACGTAGTGACAACCTCAACGCGTTTCGTACTCTCGTGCTTCTTCAGGGGGTGACGTCACTAGCTCCAGGGCTCTTCTATTTAGGGCAACTGGATACAATTGACTGATCAGTAGGAGTTTTCAGCGGGTCCACAATAATGATCCAAGATCACTACATTTTTTTGCTATTGAATCTCAAAAAGATAACATTAGAAGTGGCACCTGAGTTCATCATTGGAGTTCAAAAGACTTCAAGGAGACATTCCAATGGCTTTTTATTCATCCTTTAAAATTAAGAAAAGGGGGATCTCTATCTTATTTAAGCATGATGTTCCTTTTAGACCCAAGAGGTAAAGAAAGACCCTGAAAGTAAATACATAGTTGTATTTCAGTTAATATTACAATGTATATGTGCACAATGAACATCAATCATATTTCCTGAGATAAACTCTGTAGTCCATTGGAGGATACTCCTACACATTTTAAAATTGTGCAGAACCCTGATGTAGACAAACAAAAGTCTAGGTCCCCACCATACATAATCACAAATTCGAAGAATTTTTGAGATTTAATTAAAGAACTTTCCCTAATTGATAAGAAAAAAACAAAAAAAGTATAAAAGCGCCGAATGGGTTGTTATTTGAATATGGGCACTGGAGCAAAATAAAAGAGAAAAAAATCACAAAAACAAAAAAGGCATGTGACATGAACCAGTCCGGTGCAAATGAGTGTTTTCTGGTGTTAACTAAAATATAAATGGAATTAAAGTAATCACAACCCGATGGTGGATGCAGCTTCTGATAATAGGGAACCCCCAGTCCCTAGTGTGGGCGTAACAACAAGAAAGAAAAAAGTGAGAAGCGCAGACAGTGGGGGTTGTGATTAAACTAAAATTCTTTATTAAATAAACTAGTCCCAGGAAAAACCCCTCTAGGACAACAATGTGAAATCAATACATAAATAGTGATTTAAAAGTAGTGCTGATGGAATGGATGTGCGGTACCAGTTGATCAGTCTCCAGGGGATTGAAAACGGGAGTTACCCGATAGACAGTCTTGGTCCTTTAGATAGTGCACTGCCCGGGCAGGTATTGGTGAAGAGGGGTACCCCAGGGTTGAGACAGTATTGGAAAAGCTCACCCTTTGAATACTGCAGATCCTTGGCGGTCCTGCTGTCCCTCAGATCACGGAAACCGCTCCAGTGCACACAGCATGGATGTGCTGTAACTCGCGATACCACGCAGCCCTCCGGGTGTCCGGGTCTGATGTCACTTCCGGCTGTGACGCACAGACCCTTCCCGGTAGTCTCTGGGCTCCGTCTTTCAGCGCTCCACCTCCTGATGGTACAGTGACCACACAGACAGCGCGTCAAGTGGTATTAGCCGCTTCCTTCAAACGCACTGTTTAGCCAGCAAACACTCTATTTGCTCCTCCTCCTACGCGTTTCACCAAAAGGCTTCGTCAGGGATCGAAGCCTTTTGGTGAAACGCGTAGGAGGAGGAAAAAATAGAGTGTTTGCTGGCTAAACAGTGCGTTTGAAGGAAGCGGCTAATACCACTTGACGCGCTGTCTGTGTGGTCACTGTACCATCAGGAGGTGGAGCGCTGAAAGACGGAGCCCAGAGACTACCGGGAAGGGTCTGTGCGTCACAGCCGGAAGTGACATCAGACCCGGACACCCGGAGGGCTGCGTGGTATCGCGAGTTACAGCACATCCATGCTGTGTGCACCGGAGCGGTTTCCGTGATCTGAGGGACAGCAGGACCGCCAAGGATCTGCAGTATTCAAAGGGTGAGCTTTTCCAATACTGTCTCAACCCTGGGGTACCCCTCTTCACCAATACCTGCCCGGGCAGTGCACTATCTAAAGGACCAAGACTGTCTATCGGGTAACTCCCGTTTTCAATCCCCTGGAGACTGATCAACTGGTACCGCACATCCATTCCATCAGCACTACTTTTAAATCACTAT
Organism: Ascaphus truei; assembly: GCF_040206685.1. Taxonomy (NCBI): domain Eukaryota; kingdom Metazoa; phylum Chordata; class Amphibia; order Anura; family Ascaphidae; genus Ascaphus; species Ascaphus truei. The sequence continues at coordinate 452,749,833 of NC_134484.1, read as the reverse complement.
TTATGTATTGATTTCACATTGTTGTCCTAGAGGGGTTTTTCCTGGGACTAGTTTATTTAATAAAGAATTTTAGTTTAATCACAACCCCCACTGTCTGCGCTTCTCACTTTTTTCTTTCTTGTTGTTTTCCCTAATTGATGCCTGGAGATCAAAGAATCACAGTCAGAGAGATTACACCTTCTTTTCCTCACCACATGATCTCTACTCTAGAATAGATTACATTTGCAGATGCACTTACTAGAATTCCCTCTTGCTGTCTCTGTACGTTCTCCCTACCTACCAATTAGATTGTAAGCTCCTTGGAGCAGGGACTCCTCTTTCTTAATGTTACTTTTATGTCTAAAGCACTTATTCCCATGACCTGTTATTTATATTATTTGTTATTTATATGATATGTATTACTACTGTGAAGCGCTATGTACATTTATGGCGCTATATAAATAAAGACATAGAATACAGATTACATTTAGGTGAGTCCTGGTGTTTTGACGTGTGTATCCCAGAAAACAATACTGTAGGTCCAATAACTTGGTCAGATCACGCTTCAATTGAAATTACCTTTAAAGCCCCCTTCATTCATCTCCGATATAGTCAATGGAGACTCAACAAATCTCTTCTAAACCATCCAGAAATAGATAATAAATATAAAGACTTGCTAGAAGATGATTTCAGACTTAATGAGGGTTCTGATGATTCTTTTTGGGAATCGCATAAAGCCACAATTAGGGGAACTTTTATCTCAATAGTCTCCTATAAAAAGAATACCAAATGGCAATGAATGAAGGTTCTCACTGATAAAATAGTATTCTTGTAACGAGAGCACAAAAAACATATAACTAAAAAAACATACAAGACTTTACTGTCTGTCAGAGACTAATTAAAACGGGTCCAATTAGATACAGAGCCCTAAAATGGAAAATGCATTTGTACGAGAAGAGTGGCACAGCAGACCGAATTTTCGTCACTAAATTAAGACGGATCCAATCTAAGGCTTAGATTTCTGCTACTAAATAAAGAAAATGCAGAGATTACCTACAATTCTTCATTGATTGCTATAGAATTCCTACACTTTTACTCCAAATAGTACAATTTAGACCTAGAAAATGCAAACTCTACCCTCCCTCTCCTCCCAAATCGGTGATTTCTTAGGGAAGTGTAATCTACCCAAATGATCAAAAGAGGACATAATTAGCCTAAATGTGAAAAAATAACAGAATTAGAGTTGATTGCAGTAATCAAGCCCTTGAAATATAATAAAGCTCCAGGCCGAGATGGGATGTTCCACATATACTACAAAGAAATACATTACTTTCCTATCCTCTTATCTGTTAAATATATTTGACTTTTTTTAGAGGGTAATATGATCCCAAAACAAATTTCCAGAGCTAACATTGCAATCATGTATAGAATGTAATGATCCTTTTACATTGTGGTAGCTACAGTATAGACCGATCTCCCTCTTAAATATTGATAACAAACTCTACAGCAAGATATTGGCTAATAGACTAAACCGATCCTTCCTAAATTGATACATGTTGACCAGGTTGGGTTTGTTTGGAAAAGGCAGGTGTCAGATAACACCAGGGTGTCCTCTCTCCAGAGGCCAAACAACTTGACTGATTCTAATGACATGTTGTGAGTACCTTTCTGCCATCCTAACTTAGATCTGCCAGAGGTTTCAACCTATCAGTGCAGCCCCTATCTTGGAATTCATAATTTCTTTTATTTATTAAGATCGCTTAAAAAAATATATATATATCATCGATCGGATTCTTGATACAAAACATTAAATGTGTATGGATAGGAGATAACCTGTTCATGTTTTGTGGGGTTAAGTTGTGATCTAAGATCTATTATGTAAGAATTATTTGTATGTAAGAGCTGTACAATAATTAGTAATATATGCTTAGGTTAATTGAACAATTAGACCAATTGTTGGGACTATAAAAGACTCAAATCCCGATGATCATATCATTCTCCCTAATGAAATTTCACTGACATGAAATGCGAATGAATGAACTTTACAAATTGCATATCCAGTAAAGCAGAGACTCAACCAGCCCAGTAATCCCACACACCAATTGAAAATCCAGCGTGTCTCCTGTAGGAAGTACCGAAGTAACAGCAGGTGGGAGTAGATGGGGTCTGGGAGAGCAGTGAGGAGCTCCAAGGATGAATGCTACAGGGCACCACACTTTCTTTCAAAGTGTGAATGTATCCATCACAAAGTAGTGTATCATTATGTACAGTCACAATAAGAATTATTCTATTTCTGTATCACAGGTAGAACAACACTGTTGGGAGAATTGCATAGCAACAGTTGCACTTGGGCTCTTGGCACCATTTTTCCAGGCCCCTCCCAGTCCCCTCCCCCTTACATTTTTCCCCTGGTGGGTATATTTAGCAAATGGGTATCACTGCTTTTTTATATTGAAAACGGTCCATTTGGGGACCGAAATGTTGATGATGAATTGTTTGTAATTTTGTAAATAAATTTGAATAACTTTCTTCAAGTCCCCTGGAGTGCCGGATTTCTATTTTTTAATTGTAGAGTATAACTGCTAATACATCACGGCCTTCTTGAGAATAATATGCTTTGTGTGATGTTTTTTTTTTTGTGAGAGTGGTACTATATTTGGCATTTACATTTATCTTCAATACTGTGCTTGATGTGACAGACAATAGCCACTTTTATGAACAACTCTATTGTCGGTGCCTAAACTATTAGTGGAAACTAGTCTTATTTATTGGCTCATACAGTATAATACCACACAATTGTATGAGAATTAAATTGGCCAGGTTATCGGTTTTTACTGAAGTTTGACAATAGTAGGACAATTTGCTGACAAAATCGATTTGCGTTTCAAAGTTTTCCCCATGTTTCATTCAGTGTTCTGGATCTTTGTCCTATCACGTTTACTCTCTCATCCCAAATTGAGGTATCAATCAGAGTGCTTCCCTAGTTAATTAAAAGAGCATATGAACACCACAAAAAACAAAACTATCCTTTTGAGTATGAATGCCAAAAAGGCGTTTGACAGGATTAGCTGAACATTGAACAACACATTAGAAGAATTTTGATCTGCACGTCCTTATCTCAAGGGGATTCAAGCACTGTATAAATCTGACACGGCCATACTAAAACTCCCCGGGGGGAATTAAACAAAATAAAAATATCTAATGGGACTAGACAAGGCTGCCCCATTTCTCCTCCCCTATTTGCTCTTACAACAGAGCCACTTGTCTGGGAGAATCCCAACATACAGGGCATTAAATTTGGCACTGAGAATGTTAAACTGTCCCTCTTTGCGTATGATATTATTCTGACTATTTTAAATCCATTCACTTCCCTTCCAAATTTACAGGCCACACTTTCTAATTCGGCTTACTACAGTATCTGGCTATAAAATAAATTTGGACAAATCAGAAGCCCTAAACCTGTCTGTACTAAAGCACGAAGTAAAATTATTACAACTAAATTTTAACTATACTGTAAGTGGAGAGAGACCTATTTTTAAACATCTAGGCATCTACAAAAAAAACTATCAATCCCTATTTAAATATAACTTTTTTGATCTATTCTCCCAGATTAAAAGGATCTACAAAAAGGTAATACATTCCAGATCACTTGGTTGCGACAAATAAACTAAATTAAGATGAATATTTTACCAAGATTATAATATCATTTTCAAACACTTCCAGTCCTAATCCCTATCAAATACTTAAAAGATATCACGGATAAAATGTTCCAATTGACCTGGCAAGACAAAAGTTCGAGGCTAGCAAAGTGTGTCCTACTTATCTCAAAATTAGGGGGGGAGCTAGTGGTTGCAGATATAAAATAAATATTATTTAGCATCCCACTTAAAACAACTTAGATATTGGCACTCTGACCCCCAAGCTAGATTGCTGGGTGGATATAAACTCTTCGTATATTAAGACTGCTTCCTTTCCCTGGGCAAAGATGAATAAATACGACCAACAATCTTCCTCTAATGTAATTAATTTTTACCTTTAGTACTGTATCTGGTATTCAGTAAAATCTAAATACAGGTTTATTTCTTCAGTCTCTAAACTAGCACCTATATTGGATAACCCACAATTTCCTCCAGGTTTTAATATTAGAGCATATGACCTTTGGACAACTAGAAATTTCACTGATTTTGGTCATTTGTTATCTAAATGAAAGCTCCTTAGACGTGACAAACTTTGCTCCAAATCCTCTTTACCTAACTCTGAATTATTATCTCCAAATTAAGCACTTTCTGATTCATTCTTACTCTACTCGGGATATTCCTTCCACAACATACATACATAAAGTCTATTAGGAAAATCACCATCATTACATTACCTGCGTTTTCCAAAATACTGCACATGCGCGTTGGTCAAACTTTAAGGTGCGTTATTAAGGTAGTATAATTTTTACATTTATTACCTTTTTCCCTTAAATACATGGTATATAATGTAATAAAGGCTGTATAAAGTATGGGTGTACAATAATGTATATCCATACATACCTCAACAATATTAATTAAAACTAGCTGTACCTGGCATGACATATGCCAATCTAGGAGATCTGAAAGTTTATTAAACATTACTCTTTGTTTTCACCGTTAATGTCTCTTGTTCCCCACCTTACTCTCTCCTCCATCATGCCCTGCTCCTCTTTGCAGTCTCTCCTCCCATCTCTTTGCACTCACTGCCTTACTGTGTCTGCTCCTCTCTGTGCACATTACAGTCCCTTCTCTCCTACTCATCTCATCTGTCTCCTCCTCACCTTGCTGTCTCTCCTCCCCTCTCTTTGTACTCCTTCCTGTCCAGGTGCACACTACTCTGCATTCCCTGTTCCTTATCATCCCCCTGTCTACTCCTCTCAGAGCTGTCTATCACTGTCTCCTCCTCCTCTTGCTGTCTCTCACTCTGTCTCCTCTCCTTGCTGTCTATCTCTCTGTCTCCTCCCCCACTTTGCTGTGTCTCCTCCACTCCCTGCTCCAGTATGCCCTGTTCCTCTTTGCACTCTCTCCTCCCCTCTCTTTGCATTCCCTGATTTACTGTGTCTGCTCCTCTGTGTACACTACAATTTCTCTCTTCGTCATCCCATCTGTCGTCTCCTCTCCTGCTGTCTCTCTGTTTCCTCCTACTACTGACCTTGCTATCTCTCCTCCCCTCTCTTTGCACTCCCTCCTGCCCGGTGTGCATCCTTCTTTCCATTCTCACCTACTCATAATCCTTCTGTCTCCTCCTCTCTTGTCTCTCTGTCTCATACTCTCCTTGCTGTCTCTCTGTTTCCTCCTCTCTTTACTGTCTCTCACTGTCTCGTCTCTTTGATGTATTTCTCTGTCTCTTTTCCCCTACTTGCTGTCTCTTCTCCTCTCCCTCCTCCAGCATGCCGTGCTCCTCTTTGAACTCTCTCCTTCCTTTCTTTGCACTCCCTGTCTTTACGGTGTCTGCTCCTCTCTGTGCACACTACACTCCCTCCTCTCCTACTCATCTGTCTCCTCATCTCCTTGTTTTCTTTCTATTTCCTCCTACTACTCACCTTGCTGTCTCTCTTCTACCATGTGCACACACTCTCTGCTGCTCTCTCTTTCCTCTCCCCTCCTTGCTTTTTCTCCTCCACCCTCATTGCTGTTTCTCCTCCCCCATCCATTATGCCCTGCTCCTCTTTGCACTCTCTCGTAACCTCCCTTTGCACTCCCTCTCCTATTCATTTCATCTGTCTCCTCCTCTCCTTGCCGTGTCCACCTCCATTAAAATACCCTCCCTAAAGTTTCCTGGCTGAGTGAGAAGCCATTCAGTTTATAACAGAGAGTGCACGTTTCTGGGATGCTTCATTTGAGAGGTGAGTTTTACGGTTGGTCCATATTAAATTGTTTTTTTTTGGTGTTTATACCATTAGCAAGGAAAGAGGTGGCAGGGAGGCATGGGAGAGAGAGGAGAGAGAGAGAGAGGAAGGGAGAGTACAGAGGGAGAGGACAGAGGGAGAGTACGGCGGGAGAGGATGGAGGGAGAGGAGGAAGGGAGAAGGAGGGAGGGAGGGAGAGGGAGGGAGGGAGAGAGAGGAGGGAGAGAGAGAGGAGGGAGGGAGAGAGAGAGGAGGGAGGGAGAGAGAGAGGAGGGAAGGGAGAGAGAGAGGAGGGAGGGAGAGAGAGAGAAGGTAGGGAGAGGAGGAGGGAAATGAGGGAGGGAGAGAGAGGAGGGAGAGAGATTTATTTATTTGAAGGGGTGATTGTTATTGTGGAGTGTAGAAGTTGTTGGGAAAGAGGTGTGTAAATAGTGGTGCAGTGTCTGGGCACAGGCATAGGTGGAGGGAAGGAGAGAGGAAGAGATGTGGGTAGAAGGAGAATGGGAAGTTGGGAAGAATAGAAAAGTTTACAAAGGAGTGTGGAAACAAAAAGCCATTGGGAGGGCATAATGCGATGCAGGGAGAGCGGTACTGTTGGAGGAGAGAGTTCCCAGGTATTGGAGGAGTAGGAGGTGAAAGAGCAGATGTATAAATCAGGCCTGGGAGGGCAATATATTACTGAAGGTTACACAGCAGCTTAGAAAGTGAGTGTTGCAGGGTTGATGATCCAGATCTTGATAATAGGGCTTTTGTCCATTACTGCGTGTGTTGTGGAGGATGTTGGGGGTAGAGAAGGTGGGTAGTAGGTTGCACATTGGTTGCCAATGTGGCTATCTATGCCCTGTTGAGTGCATACTGTAGGTAGCCACATTGGCAATTAATTGATCAAATGGCTACTGTATTTTTTTTTATAGTATTGTATTTTGTATTGTATTTTATTGCACAGTGAATGGGCAAAAGCACTTTTGCCAATTCCTGTGTGGTGGTGGTGGTGTTGGTGGTAGATAGGGTGGGTATCCTGGGTAGTTGCCCCGAGATTGGTGGTTAGGCTTCGCAGGAGAGGTTAACCCCTTCATTACATTAGCAGTAGTAACCACTAAGAATGAAGGGGTTAACTCTTCTTGCAACCCTCTCGGGAGGCCTGACCACCCACCCCGGAGCAACTACACCTTCACCTACGTCCTCTATCACCAACAAACCAGTTCCTGCTATTTAACCCCTTCATTATCTTAGCAGTTAGAAACTAAGGTAATGAAGCAAGGCTATAATTTTATTTTTATTACGTAGGATTGAAGGCAGGGGTCTCCGGAGATTAAATGAATGCGGGTCAGCACCGAAGACCCCCCTAGAGAAATATATATGTATAGATTTCATTTAGAATAATGTACATTTCAAATTAATGAATATTCATCCATCATTTATTTTAATTGTACATCAATATAAATTAAATATTAATTATTTATGTTATTGAGGTGTGTACGGAACATATAAAAAAAAACTTATTTCAGTAAACATTTGGTAATTCTTCTACAGATCCGAAAAGGTGTGCTAATGTTCTTAGTGAGTTGAGCTTTGAAAATAAAGTGGAACCTATTTAATGCTACAGTAACAGCATAGAAGTGCTATATCACAGAATTATTGCAAAACTCTGTATTTTACTCCTTATTTTATTATATACACTAATGTTACTAGGATTTCTGTATTTATAGTACCAGTTTATATTTTGTTACAAATTTCCGTTGTTATTTTAATTTGCATTTCAATTTTGTATCTAGTGGCTTTATTGCTGCACTAGAGAATTTGTCCGTAAAATCTGCAAGATGCCATACAATGCTGGAAATGTAAAGTAAAAATACTTCTTTATTTGAAGTATTGTATGCTTGAATATGTTCTGACCATTAAAAATACCCATGTTGTACATTGATGCTCATGTTCATGTAGTTTAGTATTGCTATGTGTTTAAATGGTTGCACAGAATTCATGTATTCATTAAAACTGCACCCATTAATGGCACAAAAAATGTAGCTTGATGTCAGGCAGAGAATGCATACGTGTTTTTCTCCTGGAGTCACATTAGCACTAGAAGCTCGTTAATTAAAGTACAGTACAAAACTGGAGAAATAGTTTAACCTTTCGGATTAAGGGGCCTATGCAGAGAGCAGCGAATTTTAAAATTGGCGAATTTATTAAAAAGTAGCTTTTTTGGAGAGTTTTAATCTCCATATGCAGAAAAGTGCGAATTCTGCTATGTTTAACATGGATGCGTGTGGCGAGTTTAAATTGGCGAGATGCGCGCTTCAGAAATGTGTTAAAACGAATTCGCGGCTTTTTTTTTCCCTTTGCAATGGCCGCGAGCGGCAGTTTTTTCTGGCGAGTTAAAACTGAGACAATCGCGCCATTTTATTGGCGCGAACAGCCGCTAGATGCCGTTCGCGCCTCTCTGCATACGGATATTTTTAAAACTGGCGAGATTGAGGTTCTCGCCAGCCGCGAGGCGAGTTTTATAACTAGAAAAGAAAAATTGGCGCGTTTTTCGGAACTCGCCATTTTCTGCTGCTTTCTGCGCGATTTTCTCCAAAAAATGGCGAATTTCGAAATAGCGCTGCTCTCTGCATAGGCCCCTAAGCCCTTAGATGTTTTTAGCATCAGAGGAGGATGTGTCGCTGTTGATCGCCTCTTCTCCCTCTACCACTTGCCCTCTTGACCCCATTCCCTCCCATCTCCTAAAACCTCTAGCTCCTATTATAATCCCTACGCTCACACACATTTTTAACTCCTCCCTCTGCTCTGGAACCTTTCCATCCTCCTTCAAACATGCAACAGTCATACCATTACTCAAAAACAGCAAGCTTGACCCTACCTGTCTTTCTAACTATCGACCAGTCTCCCTCCTGCCTTTTGCTTCTAAACTCCTTGAACGTCTTTTATTCTCTTGCTTGCTCCATTTTCTCAACACCTATTCTCTCCTAGACCTTCTACAATCTGGCTTCCGCACTGCTCACTCCACGGAAACAGCCCTCACTAAAATAACTGATGACCTCCATGCTGCCAAAGACAGAGGTCATTACACTCTGCTCATATTACTCGACCTCTCTGCAGCATTTGACACCGTGGACCACCCTCTTCTCCTCCACATTCTCCATACTCTTGGTATTCGGAACAAAGCTCTATCCTGGATCTCATCCTACCTCTCCCATCGTACTTTTAGTGTCTCTTCTGCTAACACCTCCTCCTCCTCCTCTATTGATCTCTCTGTGGGGGTACCCCAGGACTCTGTCCTGGGACCTCTTCTATTTTCTCTGTACACACTCTCTCTAGGTGACCTAATAACATCTTTTGGGGTTAATTATCACCTATTTGCTGACGACACACAAAAATACTTTTCAACACCCGACCTTACACCTGCTGTACAAACCAAAGTTTCTGAATGTCTCTCTCCTATATCATCCTGGATGGCCCTCCGCCGCCTTAAACTCAACATGGCTAAAACAGAGCTCCTCATACTTCCTCCCAAACCTGGCCATACTACCTCCTTCCACATTACTGTTGGAACTATGATCATTCACCCGGTAGCCCAAGTGCGCTGCCTAGGGGTCACACTCGACTCCTCGCTCACATTCGCCCCTCACATTCAAAATATTTAAAAAACCTGTCGCTTTTTCCTCCGCAATATAACAAAGATACGCCCTTTCCTCTGTTGCTCGATTGCTAAAACTCTGACTCAGGTCCTCATTCTCTCCCTTCTTAATTACTGTAACCTTCTGCTGTCCGGCCTTCCTGCCTCTCATCTGTCTCCCCTACAATCTATCCTAAACGCTGCTGCCAGAGTCACGCTACTCTTTCTTAGATCTGTCTCAGCATCTCCACTCATGAAATCCCTCTCCTGGCTTCCAATCAAATCCCGCATCTCACACTCCATTCTTCTCCTCACTTTTAAAGCTTTACACTCTTCTGCCCCTCCTTACATCTCAGCCCTAATTTCTCGTTATGCACCATCCAGACTCTTGCGTTCTTCTCAAGGATGTTTTCTTTCTACCCCCTTTGTATCTAAAGCCCTCTCCCGCCTTAAACCTTTTTTATTGACTGCTCCACACCTCTGGAATGCCCTTCCCCTCAGTACCCAACTAGCCCCCTCTCTATCCACCTTTAAGACCCAACTTAAGACACACTTGCTTAAAGAAGCATATGAATAGCACTGTGGATATTCTGAACACATGATACATAAAGCTTGGCCCCCTGCAGACGCACTACCAGAACTCCCTCCTAATGCCTCTTTACGTTCTCCCTACCTGCCAATTAGACTGTAAGCTCCTCGGGGCATGGACTTAAGGTACTCAATATTTTTGTTATTGTATACTTGGATGATATCCTGATTTTTTCCAAAGATCTCCAGGACCATATGCGCCACACCTCCTACGTCCTTTCCCGTCTCCGTGAACACCATTTGTACGCCAAACTGGAGAAGTGCACCTTTCATACGACCTCTACTCCGTTCCTGGGGTATATCATTTACGATGAGGGGTTTATGATGGACTCCGGTAAACTTCAAGCGGTCACTGAATGGCCAAGACCCAACTCTCTCAAGGCCATACAATGTTTTTTAGGGTTCGCTAATTATTATCGTAAGTTTATACGGAGTTTTTCCACCATTGTAGCACCCATTACTGTGCTCACCAAAAAAGGAGCTGATCCTTCTGCTTGGTCATCCGAGGCCATCTCCGCCTTCGAGACACTCAAGGAAGCCTTTATATCTGCACCTATTCTCCGTCATCCCGACATTGAACTTCCCTTCGTCATGGAGGTCGAAGCTTCTGATTGCGGCGCTGGTGCCGTTCTTTCTCAGAGACCCACGCCCCAAGATAAGTTACATCCCTGTGCATATTTTTCCAAGAAATTCTCGTCTGCCGAGAGGAACTATGACATGGGTAACAGGGAACTTCTGGCCGTGAAGATGGCTCTTCAAGAGTGGAGACACCTGCTGGAGGGGTCGAAAGAGCCGTTTACTATTCTCACGGACCACAAGAACCTTCTTTAATAGAGAACGCTCAACGCCTTGGTCCACGACAGGCTCGTTGGGCTCTTTTTTTTTCTCGATTTGATTTTCACCTGTCCTATATCCCCGGGACCAAGAACGTAAAGGCAGACGCACTCTCCCGAATACATTCTTCTGAAGAGAGGCCAGAGGAATCGTTGGAGACTATCCTTCCACATGAGAGGATTCTCGCCACGTCTACGTTCAAGAATCTTGACAAGATTTTGCACTCCCAGAGACGCATTCCCAAGGACTTGGTCGTTCCCGACAAAAAACTCTTTGTACCATCCAAATTTGTTCCAGAGGTCCTGTCTTGGGGTCACTCTTCTAAATCTGCAGGTCATCCAGGTTTTAAGAAGACTACTGATCTCATTCGTCGGAATTTCTGTGGCCAAGGATGTCTCAAGATATTTTGGAATTTACCCGCGCATGCCCCACGTGCGCTCAAAGCACGACTCTCCGTCAAAAGCCTCACGGTTTTCTGTTACCCCTTCCAGTTCCCGACCGCCCCTGGTCCCACATTTCTATGGACTTCATCGTGGAGTTGCCCAGGTCCAGAGGAATGAACACTATCTTGGTGGTCGTGGACAGGTTCTCGAAGATGTCCCATTTCATTCCACTTAAAGGATTACCCACATCCCCTGCCCTTGCTGATATCTTTACGGAGCAGATTTTCCGGATTCATGGGATCGCTTCGTCCATTGTTTCTGACAGAGGTTCTCAGTTCGTATCCAAATTTTGGAGAGCCTTCACGAAGAGATTGGGCATCTCTTCTTCCTTCTCTTCCGCCTATCATCCTCAGTCCAATGGACAAATGGAGAGAATCAATCAATCCCTGGAGAAGTACCTGAGATGTTTTATATCCGATTTCCAGGATGATTGGGCTCAACTCCTCTCTTGGGCAGAGTATGCCGTCAATTCTGCAAAAAACGAGTCCACCCGGGAGTCACCCTTCTTTATAAATTATGGGTTCCACCCTCCCTGTCTTCCCATCCCCAACATTCCTTCTGGAGTACCAGCCGTAGATGAACGCATTTCTTCCCTCCAAACCGCATGGTCCAGGATTCAGTCTACCCTTCTCAACTCCTCCCGCAGATCGAAACTACAGGCCGATCGTCGTCGTCGTTCGGCGCCCAGTTACAAACCAGGGGATTTGGTATGGCTCTCCTCTAGGAATATCCACCTCAAGGTACCATCTCCTAAACTGGCACCTAAGTTCCTGGGACCCTTCCCTATTTGTGAACAAATCCATCCTGTGGCATTCCGGCTCCATTTACCACCCAGTATGAAGATTCCCAATGTCTTTCATGTGTCCCTCTTAAAACCATTCATCTCCAGTCACTTCTTTCCAGATCAGACTCGTAAACCGGATCCCATTACTGTACAAAATAACGAGGAATACGAAGTTCACTCTCTTTTGGATTCTTGCCTATCCAGGGGTCAGCTCCAGTTCTTGGTGCAGTGGAAGGGCTTTGGCCCTGAAGAGAGATCCTGGGTACCTTCAAAGGACATTCATGCTCCGGCCCTTCTTAAGTCCTTCAGGAAAAAGTTTCCAGAGAAACCGTTCTTGGACCATCCTGAGGCCGTTCCTGAAGAGGGGGGTACTGTCAGGAATCGGCGTTCTCCTCGCTTCCCACACAGAGCACTCCCTCTCCGCAGGGAGCCCCTGGACACACAAAACAATCCTGCCTTACGGCCTCCACGGCTCCTTGCCCCTGCCGCCGTCGTGGGATCACTCCCCTCGGCGATTTCTCTGCTCAGCGCCGGGCGCGCCCACGCCCTCCTGCACGCACACCTACACGCACGCCAGCCCCAGACGTTACGTGCATGCATTCCCCGCTTACAGAGCACACGCCTAACAGAGCACTTTTAACCACTGCTTCTGCAGTGAGGCGTCGCCCCCAAGCATCACACAGTTCCATGCAAATCAAGGATTACACTCAGCTGGGCTGTAACACCTCCCTCCTATCAGGGAGGACTCCTTGCAGTCCTCCAGGCCTGCCCCCTTTTCCCATTGGCCTGCCCAGCTTTATTATGCCTGTGCTTCCCATCACTCGTCGCTCAACATAGTTCTGGATGGAAGCATTTGACTATTCTCTCAGTGACTCCTCAGGTATTGACGCGGATTGGACGACTACCCCCTCTGGCTCTCGACTTTGGCACTACTTGGCCTTCGTGACTTCTGGCATCCCTGATCTTGGCAACGGCAATAACTACTCCTCCTCTACTACCGGTACCGGCAAGTATTGTCTACCTTACTATACCTGGCCTGGCAACAATAACACCACACTCCGGACACGCTCCCTTTGCTGCGGGTGCGTGTATCCCTACGTCCCACCTCAGCACAGGGGACGGGTCTGGTCTGCGGGCAGCACCGGCGTAACAAGAAGTACTTCCATACAGAGACTATGTTGAGCAAAGACTGAGAGCAGAGAGGAGCTAGATAAAGCAGGACGGTCCAATTAGGAACGGAGGCGGGACAGGAAGAGCTACAGGGAGACACTGCAGATTGGTGCAGGCATAACAGGCCAGGTGAGTCTTGTTGGTAACCTGAGTATGCCCGTGCAGTGTGCGGGGGTGGAGCCTGAGGTCCGGGGGACGGGAAGAAGAGTGTGCAGACTGAGCGTGCTCCGTAACTCGTGTACGCGCGTGAACCGAGCCAGCGCCCGGCGCTGAGCAGAGGAATCGCCGAGGGGAGTGATCCCACGACGGCGGCAGGAGCGAGGAGCCGTGGAGGCCGGTAAGGCAGATTTGTTTTGTGTGTCCAGGGACTCCCTGCGGGAAGGGGGTGTTTTGTGTGGGGAGCGTGGAGAACGCCGATTCCTGACAGTCTGTAACTGTTACATAAGCCTATAATATATATCTTCTCTAACTGTGCATGCAATGTATTGTATATAATGTATACCCTGTTCATTTATGTAACTGTATTTGTAACCATGTACTATTTGTCATATTAACTATGCCCAGGACATACTTGAAAACAGGAGGTAACTCTCAATGTATTACTTCTTGGTAAAACATTTTATAAATAAATAAATAAATATTAAATTGATGCATCTGTGGTAAACCCCTATAGGGGGTTGGCCAACTCCAGTCTTCAAGAGCCACCAACAAGTCAGGTTTTAATGAAATCCCTGCTTCAGCACCTTGGCTCAGTCAAAGACTTAGCCACTGATTGAGCCACCTGTGCTGAAGCAGGGATATCCCTAAAACTTGACCTGTTGATGGCTCTTGAGGACTGGATTTGGGCACCCCAACCCTATAACATTGATCACAATGTACATGTTACTGTGGGTGAGTTACTTTAAGGGTATAGGATAGGATACTTTTTGCATTGGGTAGAAATGTTTCATATACAGTATATTGAAGAAAATATCAGTTTCAAAATAAACCAAGCCAAAACCATAAGAATATACAAAGGCTTTTGGAGGGATTACTGATCCAGCACCTTCCTTGACCCAGGCTTAGCGGTATATGCTCTTTGATGCAGCAGTCAAAAGTTCAAGGATATCCATGTCATACTGTAAAGTGGATAGGAAGCTACTTGACATGCTTATTGCGTGCTTATTTGCATATCACTGCCCAAAATCCTTGTCTGCTTCTTATACACGGTGTGACATGACACTGGGATAATTGAGACCGGTTAATGCAGCGGTGCGCAAACTGTGGGGCGCGACCCCCAGGGGGGGCGCGAGACTGCCGGTGGGGGGGCGCGGGGTTTACAGAGGCCCCGCGCGCTTCCCGAAGGCACTTAAATTAAGTGCCCGGGGAGCTGCAGGGCCTCTGTAAATCATACTTACCCGTGACTCCGGCGGCTTCCTTCTTGCGTCGCCATGGCAACGCGGCGTCAAAATGACGCCGCGAGGTCATGTGACGTCACGTTGCTATGGCAACGTGACGTCATGACGCCGGAGGGCAGGTCAATGGTGGTTAGGGGGGGCGCGGAAGAGAGGGGACCGCCGGCAGGGGGGCGCAGGGAAAAAAGTTTGCGCCCCCCTGGGTTAATGGACCAGTGGAAAACATTTAAACAAGTGTATGGGTGTATTATCCTTTGATACATTTGTCAATGCTAAAACTTACAAGTACATTCATTTTGTTCTTTAGTTCCTTCTTTGTTTCTAATGTAATTATGATTCTATCGTTGATTAAACAGATACATATCAGTAGGAATTTCAAGGCGATCCTAATGAAAGAAACACATTTTTCACACAACACCAAAAAGTTAATATTTTTTTTTTTACTTTAAGTGAGCTTGGATTCTTCTAAGGTCAGTTTTGATAATTTGTTTATCTTTTTGACCTTTCTGCATTTTGTACTTAGTTATAAATATGTTTTACTAGGAGTTACCTCTCGTTTTCACATATGTCCTAGGCACAGATTTATGAGGACAATACATAGTAACACTAAATGAACATAGGTTATACATTATATTTAAAGACATTTCATGGACCGTTAGAGATAATTTATGTTGTTGGCATATGTAACAGCTATGTACAAGGTTAAAATGTGAGATTACTGAAGTTTTGAAAGAACTTAGCCTAGTGGTGGCTCTGAGAGTCTCTGGCAGATTGTTCCAGTTGTGAGAGAAGGAGGAGCGGTCGGATTCTTTGTTGTACCTTAGAACAATCTTTTGGAGTCAGATCTCAGGTGATTCTGTAAGTGCTGCATGTGGTAGGGGTGAGGAGCTGGTTCAGATAGGCAGGTAATTTGCCCAGAAAGTATTTGAAAACAAGGCAGGAAAAATGTATTTTGCACCTGCACAAGGGATAGCCAAAGTAGCTCTTGGAGCATTTTACACTGGGGTGTGTTGTAGTTATATTGTAGGACAAAGCAGCATATGGAGTTATAGAGGGTATTTCGTTTACCAAGGTGAGTTTGGGGTGCTGTACCATATACTATATAGTTGCTCCTTCCAGTAACAGGATTTTGTGACATGGCAACTAGCCACTCCTGCATTTTTTGTCACTCACCATCAGTCATGGTTTATGTTACTTTATGTTCCACTTTCCTACAGTCTCTACCACAGTCATTGAGCATGGATTTGCTTAATATTTTGCTTGCATATTTTTGGTGACGTGTATGTATCAATGGGCTTATTTTATAAGAAATGAAGCCAGCTCCAACAAATCATTACCAATTAAAATATGATCATTGATTTTCCTACGGCTGACAAGAGGTGTCACAAACACAGGAGCAAACATAAGATTAAGCAATCATATGGTACATTGCACAGTGCTGCGTTCAGTAGCACGAAGTGGTAGGAGTTAACAGGTGAACCTTTCCGTGCTGGAAAGACAAAGAGCATTGCAGACTTTCTAAGACTAAAGTGTTAAGTGCCCTTGGTTACTTTGTTATGCAGAACAGGAGCCTATAGAAAATATTGGTTCTATTATAATTGTAAATGAAGGTGATGATTAACATGGTTTTGTGCAGTGACTGTACACGGACAAATGCTATTGATAAGAAAATGATTAACACAAAGATATATAAAGAATATAATGTATATATATGTATAGTGAATGAGTGAGAAGCAAACGTGTCACCTGGGCTTTCTTTATTATTACTATGATAGTCATTTATTTATAACACACAGGTATATTCCACAGTGCTGTCAAATGGGGTGGACAGGCAATAAGAAAATAATTACAACATTAACACACTGGTACAGAAGGTAAAGAAGGGTTCTGCTCCATAGAGTTTACAATCTAGTAGGAGGGGAGATCGGAAACATAACATACTGCAGGAGGAAAAAGTTGGTGTGTTTCTGAAACAGGGCTCTTCAACTCACTTTTGAAAGGAACGGATTAGGAAAAAAATTACAAGTGGAAGGGACAGAATTTACCACATTTTTTACTCACTGAATTTTCTCTGTAATTTGCCTTTTACCATATTTTGATGGATAATTGATTTAGTGCAGCTTGATACACAGCACTGCAGAAAAATCTCACCTGCCTAATTAAGCACATACATTTTTTTTATTTGCTGTATTATTTATAAAAAAATATCTGCATCACAAAAAAATGCCCTAGTATGTGTTTCAACATGTCCAATCCTCACTTAACTTTTTATTATTCTCTTACTGCTGATTTTTTTTGACACTTTACAAACATTTTACAATACAGACAATCCTCGGTTATCCAACGGAATCCGTTCTGGAAGTAGCGTTGGATAGTGAAACCGTTGTAAAGTGAGACACATATTAATCAGTGGCAGTGAGCTTTGGATAACGCATTTCGGCGTTGAAAACTGGCACATATAGTTGCATTGTAAAGCGTTGGATATGCCATTCATTGTAAAGTGAAACGTTGGATAGCGAGGACTACCTGTACATATGAAATATCTGCAATTAAAACTTCTTCTGGAAAAGGGAATAACATGACATCTGATTTCCTCCATAAGCAACAATCCCTATTTACTCGCTACTCTACAGGTGGGAGATATTTTCCACACACTCTATACAGATGATAGATAAAAAAAATAACTGGCACACACTGTATGTGTTCTGCCCATGTTGTCTAAATACGGTACAACCTTAACACTACTTGTTTTCTTGAGCACATTATTTATTTTTTAACTACGTCATTCGCTTTGTGAATCTGACAAACATATTTTCTATTGAAAAGGTAAAGGATCCGTGGTCCATCCGCTCCAAGAGGAAAAAGGTAAGAACTCACCAGCAAGAGAAGTTAAAAACTAATTTATTGGGCTACATAAAAACAAAAAATAGACAGTAACAAACTCTCCCACGCGTTTCACGCCCACTATGGAGAAAGCGCCATAGTGGGCGTGAAACGCGTGGGAGAGTTTGTTACTGTCTATTTTTTGTTTTTATGTAGCCCAATAAATTAGTTTTTAACTTCTCTTGCTGGTGAGTTCTTACCTTTTTCCTCTTGGAGCGGATGGACCACGGATCCTTTACCTTTTCAGTCGTTGCTATGAGGATCAGCGTTCACCACCGGAAGCGGAAGCAGCCGCAGACACAGAGGGAGACACATCTACAGGACCGGAGCTGGAAGGAAGAAAGCAGAGCGGTGATCTTGTGAGTCGCGTGGACTCCACACCGGGCGGACAGCCAGGGCCAGGGACAAAGTGAGTACTTCTTCATCCTCCCGTTACTAGCCCTCTCTTGCGTTACCAGTTGCTCCTTATTGCAGTCCTACCCGACTTTATATACCCGGTGTCAACTCCATTCAAATGCTTTTACATTGACTTTGCCCTGCCTGGCACCGTTGTCTACACTCTTTGAGCTCCCATACGGTCAATCTTTCTATCCCAAACATATTTTCTATGTCTTTACTGTAAATCATCCCACATTTTTGCTGACTTCAGTGCCCTTTCATTGAAGCCATCCTTTCCTGTAGTTCATACTGTATGGATTCATTTTCATGCAGATACACTGCAAAAGCTCCAGTTCTAGGTGTCCTTTTCCCTCGAATGCTTTCTTTGTGTAACATGTTCATACCCTTGAGCTTCAGAGTTTCATTCCCAGTTTGTATTTTATTTCCAATAAATATATATATGTATATATATATATATATATATATATATATATATATGTATATATATATATATATATGCAAATATGGGTTTTTGTCACTTTTTTTACTCACCATAACTTAACTCAGTATATATATATATATATATATATATATATATATATATATATATATATATATATATATATATATATACATATCTGGAAAAAAAGAACAAGAAAGAAACAGGTGCACACCTAGTGCATTACCACAATAAAAATGTATTGGATGAACATAAAATCTAACAAATGGCCACTCACAAGAATACAGCAAATAAAAGCGTGTATGAGATAGGCTCTCATGTGCCTTGCAGCTCAGTCACCAGCGTCCGTCCGCAATCAGTGGCGTCGTCACGTGGATCAGCTTCGTGAACCGGAACCGGAAGAGGGGTCTTTCACCTTCAGTGCTCCATCACATTGGTCCCTCCGGGAAACAGGCACCTCAGATGTACAAATGTATAAGGTAGCAAGCCGGGAGAGCAGCACACGGGAGCCAAAAGTTCTCAGTCAACCTGCATCAGTGTTTGTGGGCAAATGGCGGCCGGACTCTAGCCACTCCCTACGCGTTTCGTCATCAAATGACGACTTCTTCAGGGGAAACCCTTCAAGCATATGTCCTTAGTATTTATAGGGAGGTGAACAGCAAGTAGCCAATAAAGGATTAATGAATTAAAGCAATCAATTACACATGTATATATGTACACTTAGAACAAGTATAAGCAAATTCTAAATATTCTGAGGACCCCATCGATGTCCAAGGAGTGATATGCAAACTATAAATTGAAACAACATAACTGATGTTATAAATGTGTTTGATATTACTGATGTTGTGAATATAATTAGTGAGTGGAATATAACAGGCTAAATCAATAGACAAACAGCACTATAAGGTGCATAGTAATTGAGTATAGGGATTGATTACATTCAGACATTCTAGAGAGTATATTTGAAATGGACTATTTAAATCACAATATATAGAACAAATGACATGTATAATAAGGTCAGATCTATTGCACTTGATTATTAGTGACATCTTAACTAGGGAGATCACGAATGAATGAAACATAGTATATGGACAGCTATATAAATTAGCAATAAACATTTTCATTTAAACCAATGACACCCAATAAAATGGCAAATAATTACCTGATATGTTACCAGGATGTTGACCCATTGTTGGAATGTCAGTAGGGAGTCAGAGGAGGTAAAAAAGATGGATCCAAAAGCAAGGACAGATAAAACGGGAGCGACGGTATTGTGCAAATTAAATATGAGTGCTGTGTTCTAATAAATATAAAGATGGATTATGTGTTGTATGCATCATTGTGAATAATTGTGTATAATGCATAATAAAGTGTATGTGAGTAATGTGAATAATGAAATAATGAAGAATTTATAAAAATTGTATATACTACAAATTATACTAAAAATTAAATAAATAAAATAAAATAAATGAAATAAAGAAAGAAAAAATATATATATATAATATGAAAGGGAGTATAATGAATTGATTAAAATAAATTGAATAAAATAAAAATAAAAATAAAAATGAAAATAAAAATAAAAATGAAAATGAAAATAAAAATAAAAATAAAAGGATTAAAGATTAAAATATAATGAAAACAAATTAGAATATTGACCATTTGTGGAGATGAATCGTAACAGACACGAAAGCTGACTGACCCCTTGAATGAAAGAGTAGGACCACAATGACCAGACAGAAGACCATAGCCCAGAGGGAATGCTAAGCATTCAAACCAGACCTCTGGAGAACACCCATTGGAGGTGTTCAAACTATGGTACTAATGTCAATATGGTCATTGTGTCCCTTGGGATAAGTTGTATCCAAAATGTACATCCAATATGTTTCTCGGGTACATAGCTTCTGAAAGCGATCACCTCCCATATACAAGGGGGGGATGAACTCAATACCCATGACAGAAAGGGATTTGGGATCTTTGTTGTGACTAGTACAAAAGTGACGGGAGAGGCTGTGTGTTTGACACCCATTGATAATATTCCGCCGGTGCTCTAAGAACCGTGTACTAAGGGCTCTAGATGTACGGCCTATATATTGTGTGCCACATTCACATGAAATAAGGTACACAACGTATTCTGTTAAACAATTTATATGGTCTTTTATTTCATATGATGTACCATTTGAATGTGATGTAAACTTGTTAGATTTTGTCAAATGTTTACAGGTTAAACACCGGCCTCTTCCACAGCTAACATTTCCCTCCCTCAGAGCCATATTCTGATTAGTAATCTTCTTGGTTTTGAGTTTACTTGGTGCCAGTATTGTTTTGATGCTCCTCGCTTTTCTGAACACAGTTGGAGCATATTCTGGTACTAGGTGACCAATAACAGGATCATTGCGTATAATTTTCCAATGACAATTTAAGATATTTCTAATTTGGTGAGCAGATTGATTAAATTGTGTAATGAATTTCGGTGCATTATTTGATTTGTATTCCTTTTTTCTGCTTATACACAATGATTCAGATTTATTTTTTGATTTTTCCAAAAGTGTCTCTCTTTTAATAAGACCTGCATCCTGAAAAGCTTTGTTGACAACAGAGGCATCATAACCCTTTTCCAAAAATACATATATATATAGTTAAGTTATGGTGAGTAAAAAAAGTGACAAAAACCCTCCACAGGAAAGCAAATATGCAAATATAGCTGTATGCTCATCTGCATGTCTTAGGCAGGTCTGCAACCCCGCCTTTCCCCATTATCACCCAGCATACAGCACTTCCACTGCAGCAAGGGATTCTGGGAAATGACATGCAAATGAGCACACAGTGTCACTTTTTGCCTCAATAACCATTTCTAACATGGTTCCCTATAGGCTTAAGCTTGCTGCATGGTCACAGCTTTGAGCACAGCCAGGGTTAAGGTGCATACCCAGAAAACCACCCACAGACAGCTTTTTCGACCTTGATGGGTCTCATCAGTGTGGGGTTGATTTTACTGGGAATGCAAGAGAGGCTATGGAATAGGCTAAACCATAATACTGAGTTAAGTTATGTGTGCTCATTTGCATGTCATTTCCCAGAATCCCTTGCTGCAGTGGAAGTGCTGTATGCTGGGTGATAATGGGGAAAGGCGGGGTTGCAGACCTGCCTAAGACATGCAGATGAGCATACAGCTATATTTGCATATATATATATATATATATATAACACCCAACAAAGATCATCTATAATGTAACAATCGTATTCCTTTAAGGAATGGATCATAGGCAGCAGAAGTGCATGCAATGTACTGTACCGCTGTGCCACTAAAAGTGTTAAATGTGAAATATTTATCAGTTGGAGAAAATTCATCAGTGGACCAGATGTTCCAAATTGCAGGCAGTTTCACGTACATATTTTCCCCTATTTTGTTTAAAATTTATGAATGTAAATGGCTTTTCTAAAGCACCAACCCCTAGAGCCTCCAGGCACACCCCACTAGTCAAGGTATTTGTAGTTTCTTGTTCTGATACAGTACCTGATAACAAAATATAATCATGTCTTCATTATGGATGATTTGAATTACCAAGACATTGACTGGAGCGATGAGATTAGCAGCGCAGCTAAAGGAAACAAGATTTTGCATGCGCTAAAACACAATGACATGACCCAAATTATTGAAGAACTAACCAGATATGGGTATTACTGGACCTAGTAATATAAAACAATGTAGGAGTAAAACTAAATAAGTGAAGGAACATTTGGGAAACACAAGGATACCCAACAAGCTCTGAGAAACCCAAAACATTACCACATAATGTATATATGTACTGCACCGGCACAGCTTAGTCTAACAGAAGACGGGTGCTAGCCGGGCACGTGACGGCCGAAAGTTGCGTGCGCACTCCCCGCACGTTCCCCTGACTTTCCCGCGGCTCAATAGAAAAGCACTATGGCGCTTTCTATTGAAAGTGCCCGAGGCGCTGGAAAGCGGCTGCGAACCTTCCCGGTTCGTGGCGGGGTACTGACGCGCAGCGCCCACGTTTCTTTTTAACCGCGGTGATTGGAAGTAGCTTTGTGCATCTATGTTTGTTTTTTGTTGTAAACATTTGGGTAAACAGTGAGCATAACATGGTCTAATTTGAAATAATTTATCAAAAACAATAGTATATGGCAGGAGTGGGCAAATACAGTCCTCAAGGACCACCAACTGGTCAGGTTTTAATGACATCCCTGCTTCAGCACATATGGCTCAGTAAAAATGACCAAGCCACTGATTGAGCCACCTGTGCTGAAGCCGGGATATACCTGGCCTGTTGACGGCCCGTGAGGACTGAAGTCGGCCACCCAGGGAAAATGTATAAACATTACAAATGACAGAAGGTCATCCCTTGAGATTGGAGGAAAGGAAGTTTCACCAGCAGCAAAGAAAAGGGCTCCTTACAGTTCGGGGCTTAATCTATATCCTCCGTAACATAAATCAATGGTGAATTTCTCCCCCAAACAAACAACCCTATTGTCTGCTTTTGCAGATATAGAATAGGTCCCTTAAAATGTGGAATTTACTAGCAATGGAGAATGTGATGACCTCTACAATACATATCGTTATGAAACGGTTTGACATGTTTGTGGAAAGGAAAGGTATACAGGGATATGCCACGTGAGTTTACTATTCTGTAGGAGAGATGTTGCTCCAGGGAGAAATCTGATTACCATTACTGGAGTCAGGAGGGAACGTCTTTTTCCCCTATGAGATATACAGGTATTTGGCTAATGTTTCACTGTTCTTTTTGTTTTCCTTCCTCTGGATCATTATAAATATAGGATAATTATTAATTATTATTATTATAAGTAACTCAGCTGAATACATTTAACGCAGGTTAAACTCTATTGACATGTGATTTTATTGAAACTTATTTACTATATAACTATGTAAAACAACAAATAAAATAAAAGGAGATTAGCTAAAGATTGTAAAAACGTGTCTATATTTTGTAACGTGCATAGTTGTCTGTTTTTATTTTTTAAAGGAGATTAGCTAAAGATTGTAAAAACGTGTCTATATTTTGTAACGTGCATAGTTGTCTGTTTTTATTTTTTAAAGGCACCAGTCACCTACAGTATATTTATCTTTAAATGTTCATGCAATGTTTTTATATATAATGTATGACCCTGTTCAGTTAATGTAACCATGTATTTGTCCTCATACAGTAACTCTGCTCAGGACATACTTGAAAACGAGCAGTAACTCTCAATGTATTACTTGGTAAAACATTTTATAAATAAATAAAATACATTTAAACCATAAACATCACTGTAATTAGTTAACATTAATCCTCATTGGAACTGCCATGTTAAACACAGTTATTAATTCTCTCCTGTGCTAGAAAGGGAATGTCTAATTGCTAGTCCAAATTGCCTTCACTTCACATTTTTCACCTTTTTGAGTGTATACAGTATTCGATCAAAATGATTAAGTATCATCTGTTCTGCACACATACCAGTGCAATAATTCTTAAAATGAGAGCATTGTTTCTCTGCTGGGATTCTACTTCAAATTCAATGAAACTTTGCAAACAACTCTCTAAATGAGTTATCAAAATACTTTTATATTATCTAATAATAATAATAACATACTATATCTTTCAAGGGTCACGTATCAGAAATTCCCTGGTACAAAAGTGGCCTAAAAAATTCAGATAAGTGCAAGCAATGGGAATATCGATGGGAATAATTTCCTTTTTTCCCCCAATCACAACAAGACTCTGAACTGAGCAGTGATGGAAAGTCCTGTGTGTTCCACCCATGTGATTTTGAAACGTCAACTCCAAGTCTGAGGTCTGGATACCCAGATCCTCTGCTATTCTGAAGGGCAGTCCATCCTGGTCCCAAAGTGAACTGATTAAATGTTTGAGATTAAAATAAATATCATACAAGTACAGTAGAAGCATTTTTATTTGACCATTTATGAGGCAATCCAAGACTGCAAATTGTTTTGTGAATGATGTGTACTGGATTGAAGCAGGGTTTTTTCCAGAGCTGAACCTAGTTTAACAGCTCTGGGGACACCCTGCTTCCAGAGACACTTACCTCCGAATTAGGTGCCTGTAGCAGCTTTCCTCAGCTACCAGTTACATAGTGGATGAGATTGAAAATAGACATACATGGAAATAACCTATGCTAAATTTAGACGACAGATACTTGTTTTTACAGTACATTGATCCAGAGGAAGGCAAACAAAAAACCCCAGTGAAAAATAATCTAATGATATCTCATAAAGTGAGTAATAAATTTCTTCCTGACTCCAAATATTGGCAGATTTCTCCCTGGATCAACATTCTTCCCGTGCTTACTTATTTGGTATATCCCTGTATTCCTTTCCTTTCTAAAAAGATGTCCAATGTTTTTTTGATGATATCTATTGTATCTGCCATCATAGTCTCCATGGGTAATGAATTCCACATTTTAACTGCCTTCTGTAAAGAACCCTTTCCTTTGTTGCTGGTGAAATCTCTTTTCCTCCAACTTTTAAGGAAAGACCCCTTGTCATCTGTACTGCCCTTTGGATGAGCTCTTTTGAAAGCACCTTATAGTGTTATCATATCCCCTCTCAGATTCTTCTTTCCTAATGTAAACAAATCTAATTTAGCTAGCCTCTCCTCATAAATTAAATTGTCCATCCCCTTTATTAATTTGGTGGCTCTTCACTTTTTCTAGTTCCATAATGTCTTTTCTTAGGATTGGTGCCCGAAATTGTACTCCATATTCAAGGTGTGGTCTTACTAATGCTTTATAGAGGGGCATAATTATGTTTACTTCCCTTCCATCTATTGCCCGTTTAATGCAAGATACAATCTTGTTTGCCTTTGCAGCTACTGCATGACTTTGGGCACTATTGCTAAGCCTGCTGTCTACAAGCAGTCCTAAATCCTTCTCCATCAAGGATTCCCCTAATTTATCTC
This sequence comes from Ascaphus truei, assembly GCF_040206685.1. Taxonomy (NCBI): domain Eukaryota; kingdom Metazoa; phylum Chordata; class Amphibia; order Anura; family Ascaphidae; genus Ascaphus; species Ascaphus truei. The sequence continues at coordinate 452,724,500 of NC_134484.1, read as the reverse complement.
TATTTAATTTGTAAGTCGCCTGTTTATTCTTGTTTCCCAAATGCATAACCTTACTTTTATCTGTATTAAAGCTCATCTGCTATTTACCTGCCCAAGTTTCCAGTCTATCCAAGTTCTTCTGGAGAGAAATTACATCCTGCTCTGATTCTACTACTTTACACAATTTAGTGTCATCAGCAAAGATGGAGACTTTGGTCTCGATGCCAACCTCAAGGTCATTAATAAACAAGTTAAAAAGCAGGGGCCCCAGTATCGATCCCTGAGGTACTCCACTCATAACTTTAGTCCAACCTGAAAAAGTTCCATTCATTACAACTCTCTGTTGTCTGTCCTTTAACCAGTTTTCAATCCAGGTGCATATATTTTTACTGAGTCCATTTTGCTTTATTTTGTACACTAACCTTGTGTGGAACCGTATCAAAAGCCTTTGCAAAATCTATGTAGACCACATCAACTGCATTACCCTGGTCTAAATTCCTACTTACCTCCTCAAAGAAACTAATAATGTTAGTTTGGCATGACCTACCCTTCATAAATTCATGCTGACTATCACTAATAATTTTATTTTCTATTTGGTATTCCTGAATATGATCCCATATTAAACCTTTAAGTAGCCTCCCAACTATTGAGGTTAGGCTTACAGGTCTGTAATTCCCCAGTTGTGATCTAGCTCCCTTTTTAAATATAGGCACCACATCTGCTTTACACCAATCTTGAGGTACTGAACTTGTTGAAATCTAGTCCTTGAATATTAAATGTAATGGTTTGGCTATTACTGAACTTAACTCCTTGAGAACTCTTGGATGTATGCCATCGGGGCCAGGTGCCTTATTTACTTTAATTTTATCAAGCCGCCTATGAACTTCTTCCTCAGTTGACCAATTGTTCATTAATACGTTTATGATTTTGGCTTCCTCCTGCAGCACTATTATTGCAATTGATTCTTCCCTGGTAAATACGAGGCAAAGAATTTGTTTAATACCTCTGCTTTTTCCTTATCTCCAATAATCTGCCTGCCCATCTCACATTAAAAGGGTCCTATATTTTTTCCCCCCAATTTTTTTTGTTATTTAGGTACTTAAATAACTTCAAGTGAAACTTCTTTGCTGGCGCATACACCCTATTTTCATGGGAAAAATGCATCGCCGTGTAACGAAAAACCGTAACAAAAGTGACGTCATGCTGCTAATGGGCGCGCACATATATGCAGTCACACACACATACACGCAGTCACACACACATACACGCAGTCACACACATACATACACGCAGTCACACACACATACACGCAGAGTCACACACACACATACACGCAGAGTCACACATACACACATACACGCAGTCACACACACACATACACGCAGTCACACACACATACACGCAGAGTCACACACACACATACACGCAGTCACACACACACACACACACACACACACACACACACACACACACATACACGCAGTCACACACACACACATACACGCAGTCACACACACATACACGCAGAGTCACACACACACATACACGCAGAGTCACACACACACATACACGCAGAGTCACACACACACACACACACACACACATACACGCAGAGTCACACACACATACACGCAGAGTCACACACACACACACATACATGCAGAGTCACACACACACATACATGAAGAGTCACACACACATAAATACATGCAGAGTCACACACACACACACATACATGAAGAGTCACACACACACATAAATACATGCAGAGTCACACACACACACACACACATACATGAAGAGTCACACACACATAAATACATGCAGAGTCACACACACATACATACACACAGAGTCACACACACACACACATAAATACACGCAGAGTCACACACACATGCACACAGAGTCACACACATAAATACATGCAGATTCACACACACATAAATACACGCAGTCACACACACATAAATACACGAAGAGTCACACACACACACATAAATACACGCAGAGTCACACACACACACACACACATACACACATGCAGTGTCACACACATACATACACGCAGAGTCACACACACATACATACAAGCAGAGTCACACACACATATGCATGCAGTATGGTGCATTAAGATTTTACTTTCATTGACAAACAACACAGAGGGGAAAGGGACAACTCACACTTTCCCCGCTGGGCAAAAGCAGAGAGTGACTTTGGTTGCACTCCAACCTTACTCGACTCCAGGCTTGGCTCCAGGCTCAGCTCCTTGCTGTGTGCGTGTCCGTGTGCACGGGTCCCCCATTCTGTGTCTATCACTCGCATCCCGGGTTGCCTTGCATCCGCTTGCGTCAGCTGCTCTGGTTCCTGGTGGAGTGGGTACTGTGGCCTCTGCACTCCAAAATGCCCAACGTGTTCCGTCTGTGTATCGACTTCTTCATCTGACGCAAGCGGATGCAAGGCAACCCGGGACGCGAGTGAGAGACGCAGAATGGGGGAGCCGTGCTCGGGGCTACACATACAGCAAAGAGCTGAGCCTGGAGCCAAGTCTGGAGTAGAGTAAGGTTGGAGTGCGCCCAAAGTCACTCTCTGCTTTTGACCAGCGGGGAAAGTGTGAGTTGTCCCTTTCCCCTCGGTGTTGTTTTTCAATGAAAGTAAAATGTTAATGCACCATATTGCATGTACAGTATCTGTGCTTTCTTTCTACATGAGGTTTTTCAAGGAGTAACCTCTCGGAGGAGCCTGTTCCATGGAGACACAGTATAAGTGATCAGTGTCTATTTGTATTCACTGGGTTTATTGCACGTTTACATTGCACTGTTTATATTCACATTCACTTTTGCGCAGTTTGTTTAGTTTACTACTTACACACATGCAGTAGGGTGACCAGACATCCCAGTTTACCAGGGCAGCCCTGGATTTTAAGCAAATGTAATGGTGTCACGCCAATTTTTAATCTTTAAAATGCCCAGGCTTTGGTGGTGGAGGGTGACGGCACCGGTAGAGGACAGCCCCAACCCGGAAGCCAGTCAGAACTTCAGGTGTCTGCCGCCAGGGCCCAGGACAAGTAGGGAGAGATAGAAATGGGGATTGGGGGAGAGCGAAAGGGGGGAGAAGAGAGAATGGGGAAGGGAGAGAGAGAAAATGTGTTAGGAAATTGAAATAAATCAATAATACAGCACCAATGTTATTAGTCAAGTACCATTCAAATATACATTTTTCAGTGGTCATTTGTTTTATAAATAATTTTTTCATGTGTCCGGGTTTTTAATTGTGAAAATCTTGGTCACTCTATACACACATATATTGACAGAGACACACACACACATACTAAACTGGTTGTGGAGCAGAGAGGAGAACAGAGGCCAGTGAAGGAGAGCTCAAAAGCGCCCCCACATAGCGGGAGTCTGAGCTGCAGACTCCTGTCAGTGAGACAAACGAAGGAAAGTTGGAGCACTACTATGCACAGTGAGAGCAGAGCTCTGCCCTCCAAACAGCTCCTGGCTCAGCATTAAGAAATCCAAACAGTCCAGGGGGCAATTTCCTCCCTTATCCCAGGCCACCCCCCCTCAATGTTAGTATCTTGCCCCCTGAGCATGTCCTGCTTTGTAAAAAAAGAAAAAAATAACTGTAAAAAAAAAAAAAAATCATGATTTTACCATCGAAACCTTTGTACTGCACTGGGCTCTGGGGAGAGCTTCATTTTATCCTCCCAAACATTTAATATCGAAAACACTGGTGGTTCCTGAAATAAGCATCAGATGTAAAAAAAATAAAGACAGCGTTGGAAAGTACAAGAAAAAGATCTATTAAATTAAGTAAAATAATACAATGCAAAAACAAAATGGCGATCTGCGTGGTCTGCTGCATTAAACTTCAGGTTGCTATGTTTACAAACATTACAACACATTTGTTTACAAACCAGCATGAGTTAAAACATAAAACTACGCTTACAAATATGTTTTTTTGTGGCACTAACAATGCTGGCGCAAAGAATTTCTATCCGTAGAGCGTATAATCTAATTTTGGTGCCTGAGGCACAGGGAGATAAAGTGATCACAATGTCACAAGAAGCCGACACCGGGAATTGAACCAGGCTCCCATTTTCCAAACCAGTGTAATTGTTTTGAGTTACTGAGTCACTGCTTCAGGTAACATATAACCAAATAATCCTAGTCCACCTACAGGTTAATGATAGATCTCATTAGCCCCTTCGGTATCAGTTAGGCTACCTTTTTGGGTTTTAAAAATTGGCCACTCTTCTGCTCTTTGTCTCATGATGGCCCCTCCCCCAAAATGCATAAAATACAAACTGATGCAAAAAAAAATAAAAACCACATCCCAGTCATACGTTTTGTACAGGTCCTTATAACCCATCAGTCTTTATCCATTTCCTCTGACCCATCCTCAATCCTGAGAGGCCTTTGATTCCCTCTTGCCTAAAGCGGCAATCCCACAGAATTTCAATAGTGATTTTTTTTGTATACTGTAATTCCAACTGGAAGGTTCTCTTTAGCCAAACTGTGATGGATTACTTTAAGCTCCAGGGATTCATCCGGTTTCTGGGATTTTTACTGGTATAGTTGTCGGTGTAACTTCCTGGACATTTTAAATGGTCGTCACATAGGACGCCACAGTGTCATCGTCCTGATGATGTTGTGGCTTCCTACTGGCCCGTGGGATCCGTGAGATCTGGTGCCTTTTTTTTTTTTTCCTAAAGGGGAAGTAAACACAATCAACCAAACCAGTAAGTATCTTGGCAACCTTCGGGGGGGGGGGGGTCCCCGGAGCTCAGAGAAATAGCATGGTTTAGCTCTGGAGTTTTGTATTTTGTATATTAAAAAAGGATATAGTTAAAAAAAATGGGTAGCTGATTTACTGCTTTAAACATTTATTCTCTACTTATATTTCTCCTTTTTCCTGATACAGGTGTGAGCTGTAGAGCTCAAAGTTATGCTGCAGCAGTAGAGTTACCCAGCAGAATGTTGAGTTCACTGCTAGAGCTGCTGTCCAGAATAGCAGAGGTTGTGGGTTTTGATCCCGTAATGGGTACCCCCTTCCTCACAAGCTGCCTTATGCTTGTCAATATAGTTCTTATGGAAGTCCTTATAGGAAGTGGGGGGTGCAAGTCATTTAAATATACTTTGGTATATCCCAGGTATCTAAATTGTGCTCCTTTTTAATCCCAGGTGTCTCTCCATATTTTATTTGGAGGGAGGTTTATATAATGTATATAATGCTTAGGGCTCTACTATAATATAGTACAGTAGGTCTCTCTCGGAAAGTTGTACTGTAAGTGGTACAAAGACATACCGCATGCATATGTATTACAAGCAACTTAAAGATACAGCCAGTATCTTACGGGGATAGTCATTACTACGGGGATAGACTACGGGGATAGTCATTAAACTGTGATACTTCTTGATCGGCTTTAACTACTATTGATTTGAATGCCAGTTATTTTATTTATAAAATGTTTTACCAGGAAGTAATACATTGAGAGTAAGCTCTCGTTACTGGTGATTGTATCTCTTTACCGGAGTTTTGTGAACTCCTCCCCCCCCCCTTATGACCCATGTATCTACGCACCATGTGTGTACTATTCCTTCCATAAGACCCCTTTCAGCACTTGAAGATACCATATGGCTCACCACTTACTGAAGTAAGTATGTCCGTTTATGCTTCTTAAATTTAATATGTCAGAAAACAATATATACTACTTGTAGAGAATAGGTACAGTTTAATGACTGACAGAGGGAACAGAGGGAGAAAAAATAACTAATTGATCATGTATAAACTTTTTTTTTAAATGACAATACAAGTAATTTAAGAGTAATCACAAAAATTGCTGCTAATTTACTTTTTCCTCCAAAATAGTAAATTGCTGAAGAATTGAATCAGCCAAACACGTGTATAGGATTGGAATGGAAAATAAAGGCTGTGAAAGACAAACCAACAGAAGCTGCCTATTCTTTTTTTAACTAACCCATAAATCTCTTATCACTGGTTTCTCAGTATCGTTAAATAAATGTCTGGGTTGTTTGGGTATAAAATCTATTAAACATAGATAATATCTCTGGTTACAGTCTTCACAGGTGATTCATATAAAATATGTTGATATTTCCTGTGTAAAAATAGACTGGGAAGTCAATTAAAAAAAAAACATCTTTGAAAGACCAAAGTAGTCAAGTAATTTGCTGTTCAAAAGAAAAAAACAGTTCCTAGAGAAAATTGTTCCATATTGCGTGAAATAAAGTGCATTTTAATGAGAACCTTGAGAGAGCTAATGTAATTTCCCAGAATTCTCAAATTACCATACATTTAATTTAAGATAACGTTTATTATAGTCATTTCCATCTGCAGAGAAAAATAACCCCCTACAATTGGAAATTGAACAATATTTAAAGCAACCCATTCCCTTTAATTGCTTTCCTTCATTTAAAGTTTGATTTGATTTAAGCCCTTATCATTTAGGACAAAATAGTATACTGTGAATCTAAAATATGGAATAAAAAACTATGTAGATGTTGCCCTGGCTGGTTTTGGGCTAGAAGTCTGCCCTTCTCCTTGCAGTAATCCTAGTAAGGGTAGGGTGCCAGGAGTAATCATGGGTTTTTACCACACCTTGCTGCTCAGTGAGTCAGAGAAGGTAGTTCAATCAGGCCTGGTGTCCGATCGGGGGCAATGGGTTGGTTCTTATTGGAACTTACTTACTGTAAAGCGCTGCACTTCCTTAATTTAGCCAGTTGCCTCTACCCCTGAGAGATGCTTGCCTATCCAACACAGTAGTGTGGGGCCCTGATTACTGAGGCCCTTCCTGCGGGGAGTGTTGGAAGACTATTCCCCTTACCCTACCAGAGGGTAAGGGAAGAGCAAGGACTGCTCCTAGTGGCCAGTGGCTGGGAGTGAATGTCCAGGGACATCTTGAGGGTGAAGACCTGTTACTGAGAATTGATTCCAGTGTAAGCTGTACGCTGTCTTTGATTGCTCTGAGAGTAATAAGAATAAAGAACCTCTGTTTTCACATACTTCTTGCCTGAGACTGAAATCTATCAGGAAGAAGAAGAGATAAGTTCTCCTGCAGAGATTTCTCCCAACATCTCTGGGGGCTGCAAGAGATGGAGGCGCTGTCACCATGAGTACGATTCGGGCAAGGTACCAGAAGCCTGTCCTACATCCCCTATAACACAGGGCGGGAGACTCAGGACCACTGTTTATCAGCACGTATGCACTACACTGCAATGAGTAACCAGTGTAGTATTTCCCACAACAGACCCTATCTGAGATTGGGTGGGTGAAAAAGGATTACATATGCAAAGTATTCGACTTCAAATTTATAGATGGACTCAAAGTATTTAAAGATATGATCTGAATTACTACATGTATAGCGCACTTTCCCCCATCCTCTGAGAGATAAGGCATCTACGGTGTGTGTGCTTTACCTGTGGCTCACAGGAGGCTTGAACCTCTGCCGCTGGGAACCTGTGGTGAACCTGATTTGATAGGTGACAGCGCCTCCACCTGCACAGGATCCTAACTAGGTGGGATAACCCCGTGCAGGAACAAATAATAATAGCACACAGATTATAACAATAACCTGTGACACATAGATATATGCAGTATAACTGGAAAGGATAACGCTACTGGTTACAGCTATACCTTCACCACGCAGGGCCTAATCCCACCACCCAACCACCACCTGGTGTCCAGAAGTATACAACCCCCACCCCTATATGTGGTGAGCGCTGCCACTATGTTGTGTGTACGTGGTTGGTGCACTTTAAGATATAGGTACCTGGAGCACCCGGGCGTGCAGATGGAAAGATCAAAGGGATCCGCCGATCCAATGATATCCACCACGACAAGTTCGCCTTCGCGTGGGATGGCTCCCACGTGGAGTGATCCACCATGAAGATAGTCTTTAACTCAGCAACAGTAGTCTGGTCCCAGACCACAAGTATCAGGGTCGCGCAGCGTAGCAGCTGTGTCCCTGAATTATTAAATAGCTATGGGGCAGGGTCCCTACCTAAGGGCCTGTCCCTGAAGCAGCCACAATCTATTAACGTGAGTCGGGGCCTAGCTGGGGCCTAGGGGGAATCTGGCCTAGTGCAGAGGGTCACAGACCCCTGCACACATACCTCTTACCCCTATGCTGGCCCAGCACCGACTGAAACGCGAGGTCTGAGCACCCCAAATGTATCCAAGTGTGAGCAGCGAATTCTGGCAACTGTATTTGCTGCTGTGGGCCACCTGGTATGAGTTCCCTAAGGCTCATTGGACTTGTAGTCCCTGCACAGAGCCTTCCCTTGTAATGGCCGCCGCTAAGGATGCTACTTCGCATGCGCAATCCTTCTGGTAGGGCCGCCACTGAAGCACTGCACTGCGCATGCGCAACTATGCGCAAGATGGTGGCGCCCTGCTATTGGAGACGCCAGCGATGCGATCGCCCTGCCTCTACCCCCGCAGCAACCGGCACTTGTCCCCGTCTTCCCCGCAACCTCCAGAACCCGCGAACGCATCCACCGCCGCAGTGGAGGTAAAGGGGGGAGGGGGGAAACCGGAGACCGGGGGACCAGGGCTACACATGTATACTGTATGTATTGAAGGACTTGTTTAAAATTAAAGACCATTTGTAGCAAAACTGTACAAATTGCATTAGTGACATTTTGAGCGTTTCTTGTCTCAAACTTGATTTCCTATGAAGCGTTTTGACCAAGATAATAATGTTACCAAAGTAGCGCGCTGTCGGCAAAACATCGCCACGCCGTGAGTGAAACATGGTGTGTGCCCTATTTGTAGTGTCAGCATTAAGCAAATCTATCTGATTTAGAGAATTTCGCAAATGAAATTGCAATGCACATTGATTTTGTGTAGGGTGAAATGTCTATGAATCCCGACCGAGTCGCGACTTTCTTCGCCACTAAACAGAGTTCATTTTGCATGGTTTGCAACCCCATGTAAAAGATTCACACATCTGTAGTGGATACAGTATCAAATATTGTATTGGGATTATTCATGCTTCTGTCATTTCAGGGTTTAGAAGTAGCGCAGTGACTTTTGAAGCAGGAGAATAATTCGGAGTACAGTGTGTTATCTTTGGGCAGGTCACTATCTCACTTTGTCTCAGACACCAAAATTAAATTGAAAGCGCTTCATGTACAGCGCTTTGTACACTGTAAATGCAATATAAGAAACATGTATTTTCATTATTATTATTATTATTATTATTGTATTATGTGACAGCAATTATGACATTGACAAGGTTGTGCTTGTCAGTGGACACCACTTAAAGTTTGATACATTTGCGGAAGTGCAGAGTAAATGAGTACTTAAAATGAGGTGATAGCTTTATAATTTGGACTAAAAACTGATATTAAAAGACAAGCTTTCAAGAGTCCAGTTTCTTCCTCTTCCTATTTCAAACCTGAAGAAGAGAGAGAACCCTCAAAAGCTTGTCTTGTAATACTGTATCAGTTTTTAGTAGAGACGGGAGAACCAGTCCAAATCCGTTTCCCGGATTTTTCCGAATTTGCCATTCAAAATTCTTTCTGCCATGTGAAATCACTGACGGATTGTTACCATTTCAATCAATGCAGATTCATTCAAAACCGCCATTGGATGCAAACCGCTGACGGATTTTAAGTATCCATTGCGTGGATTTGATACTTAAAATCCGTCGGCGAATTGCAAAATCCGCGGATGGATTGTCAGTGATAAAAAAAATTCTGCAGAAGGCAAATCACAATTTCTGAGACTGATCCGCTGAAATCCGGGGGCCAAAGGAACCGATTCAACTACGCCCCCCAAATTTGCCCATCTGTAGTTTTTAGTCCAAATAAAAATGGTATCACCTAATACTGAAGTACTGTACATAAGAAAAAAACAACAACATTGCCTGTTTATTTCATTTTTATGTTAATATTTCGGGTGCCCTACAGTAATGATGTACCTGGCACACGAGAGGAACTTGCTGGTTTTTTTTTTAGAGGTTGATTGAAACTGAAGTTTCCGGGATCCGGGGCCTGCTCACATCATCTGATCGATCCTGGAGTGCCCGGTTGCACTCTGATGCTGCCAGATCCTGGCACTGTAAAGGTTAATGGATCCGTGTGTACAAAGTGGTACTGTAGTTGTGTGTGTATAAGGCCCGTTATATACTGAATGCGGCCGTGCGTGCCTGTGCGCACGCGCGTGCACGTGCCGCATGCTTTTCCCTGTTATACAGCTGGGAGCTACAGGTAGTGTGTATATATGTGTGAGTATATGGTGTGCATGGGTTTATGAGTGAAGGAAGTCCTAAATAAGATTTTATTAAAGAAAAAAAGTTTAATAAATATTTTTTTTTTAGTTGTGCAATCATTGACACACACATACACACACATCCATACAAACACACATACATGCATACATGCATACATACATACACACATACATGCATACATACAAACACACATACATGCATACATGCATACATGCATACATACATACACACATACACACACATGCATTTGAGCGCCGGTAGCGCCGTGAAAATATGTTTTCCCCCGTCTTCGCCGCTGTCTGTCGCCTCCCCGCTCCCTGCCGTGCGCGCGCGCGGCCCTTGTATAGAAGGGCTGACTAACCTCAGACATCTATATCTGCCGTGCGCGTGCACGGCGTAGCACGTGGCCGCACTATAGAACGGCCCTTAGACACAACTTTCCTGAACTAAAAACATCTGGAAACCAGAAACTGGCGTCCTTTACTTCAGATAATAAGAAAGGCGCACGCTAAGTCACCTAAGAATGTATAATATACTGCTCCTAAAAAGACATATTCTAGCAAGCATCTACAGGCATACCCCGGTTTAAGGACACTCACTTTAAGTACACTCACGAGTAAGTACATATCGTTCAATAGGCAAACGGCAGCTCGCGCATGCGCCTGTCAGCACGTCCGGAACAGCAATACCGGCTCCCTACCTATACCGAAGCTGTGCGCATGCGGGGAGAGTATAGAGCCTGTTACACATGTATTATTTACATCAGTTATGCACGTATATGATGATTGCAGTACAGTACATGCATCTATAAGTGGGGAAAAGGTAGTGCTTCACTTTAAGTACATTTTCGCTTTACATACATGCTCCGGTCCCATTGCGTACGTTAATGCGGGGTATGCCTGTACTGTACATCAGTAAAATATATTAAACAAGGCAGAATGAGGAGAGCTCAGCCCTACCCCTATAACAGAATGTATCAGTAACACTATATAACTTCCAATACCTTATGGGGTATGCTGCCAGGGAATTGGCCGTACATTTATGGAAAACAAATATAAAAACCCTGCGTTTCTCCTAAATTGGTTTGATATGTGCTAGTAAATCCTGCTTAAATGACGGGTTAGCCGGCTTCAATCATGTTTTTGATCAAAAGATGCAACTAAATGACTCCTTTCTTGGAAGACCAAGGGTCAAAATATAGAATTTCACTAATAAGTTGCAAGTCAATTTGGAAGGAGCGCAGGGTTTGCGTATCTGTGTTCCTTCAATAAAATATGTGCTTGTTATTGAAAAATTATTACGTGCTGTAGTATGTAGCAGTACTATTTGCAAAGTGTACCTTCAGGAAATCCTCTCCCGGGAGCCTCTTCTTCTTGTAGCAATATAAATACTATCAATCGCTCTCGATATGCTCTGAAGCTGCTTCCCCACGCTGGAGATGATATATGACCCATTCATTTGAATAGCTGATCTCTTCTCCTGCACTGGGATGTGGCCTCAAAGTATATTGAATAAGTGTCCTTGTCTTCATAATATGAAGTATTTAGTCATCCTTTCAAGGCCACTAGGAAAGAATGGTGGAGATCTACAGAGATCCATCATTGGCTTAATGAGGCGTTAACCAAAGTTAATGCTTTATGTGCCAATATGTATGTTCAAAGTTCACCAATGCAGTGTTAAGTGCAGCTTTCCTCTGGAAAGGGCATTGTGTTAACTATAACGTCCGTTAGTGCTAATGATATGCAAAAGAGGTGTTCCCTCTAACGACGCTCCATTATAGTTAGCGCAGGGAGTTAACGAGATGTTAGTTAGGTAAGCTCTTCGAGGCAGGGACTCCTTTTCCTAAGTATCACTTTTATGTCTAATGCACGTCTTCCCATTATGTGTTATTTGTTATTTATATGATTGTCACGTGTATTACTGCTGCGACGCGCTATGTACATTAATGGCGCTATTTAAATAAAGATATACATACACAGGTACGTACATACATACATACATACATACAGTGCATACCTAAAGATGGCTTTACTCCCCTCCTGAAATATGGGTTTTGGAGTGACAGAGGGAGGTCTTGAAGTGAGTAACACCACCTATAGGTAAGAGAGATTTAACACAAGACATTATTTGAAACAGTCATGGCTGCAGCTGGCAAAGGAGCTGTGATCTCCAACATGTTGTGTTGTCTTAGCAAAAAATAAAAAAGAGACATTTGTGAACCATATCTAATTTTTGACCGAGAGAGAGCGAGCTTTATATTTTACCCAAAGTATCATTAGGACCCATTGTTGGCAGCCTAACAGATATCAGAGTTATCTGGAGGTGGCTTCAGTCCTGTTGCACATTTTTGCCTGGGAGATATTCCCCTGTAAAATGTCACCCCTGCCAGAGGGGTAATACATAGTGTCATAAAAAATGTGAAAGTAACACAACATACACATGACTTAAATAAACACATACAGTAAATAAAAGTCCATAATAAATAACAGAAAAGCGACACTAAACACTATCCTAATGTGCCATAAACAATAGAAGTAATAAACAATAACAAGGTAAAAAAAACGAGTGATGACTACTGCTCAGCCAGCACATAGCAAAAACTTACATTAATAATAGAAGTGCCGGGGCATCAAATGGGCCAAGGGTGGAATGCCTGGAATCACGGACAGTACGTAATCACTACGGACAACTTCACCCCTTTACAATAGAAACACCCGGCAAACAAAATGAGAAACAGAAAGGTGTCTGCTGTATATAACACTAAAAGGATCGACAAGGGCCGATGCGTGCCACGCACTAGGGCTTCAATATACTAAGCTCATCACTCAAATGTTCATATACAGATCAAAACATAAACATATCACATACATACTAGATCATATAGTAATGTAGGTCACATAGTATAAACAGTGATATATGGGTGTAAAAGAATGCACAATATGTTCTTAGAATCGAAACGGATGTACAGCGTATATTGATATATATTTATATATACATGATCGTGAGTCAGATGGAAGAATATACCTAATACAAACCCTTAAAGGTCTAGACTGAGCAATAGAGCTCACGGGTTTTGACCTAAAATTTTAAGGATTTGTACTGTGTACCCAGAGAAAATCATATAGGCCTGATTTGACTTCATTAACAGTGTAGTATATCAATATAGGTATAATAAAGGAGTGCCTTAAGTCACATATCCAAAAAGGGTTTGGACACCATTCACATAATCGTGACCAGTGTAGGGAATACAAACTAATGGAAATCCGAAAGACGTGTACTGACAAATAAAAAATGAGGACCCCCAATGCCTAGGGTGACATCACCAAATTTGACCTCAGATCTTGGGGATCAGTACTTCAAGTGTCATACATCAATCACATAATACCGACAGATGGACAAAACAGAAGCAAATTCCACCTCTCATGAATTAATCACACATGATGACCTTATAATCGTGTAATATTAGCGGAATAGCATAATGCTGAGTCTACTCTTAAGTGTCCAATCCCACTGGTCCATAATGACAATGTCAATATTACAGATAACACCCCACATTTGAGCTCCTCATTGAGGCCTCTAGGTGTCACAATGTCAAATGGACTTATCCATCGAGCCTCCCGTTTCAAAAGCAGTTTGCTGGTGTCACCTCCTCGCCTGGATCGTGGTATCTGATTGGAGACCTGGGCTGTCCATGAAGCTGAATCACATTCAGTTTAGCTCCAAAGATCCCCTCATTCCTACGATACTTACAGGTGGCGCATGTGAAACGGGTGATTTAATCTGCCTTGTTTGGAACAGGAAAGCATTACTTTTACTGGGAAGTATATTGGGAACAAGGAGGTCCCCAGAACTGAGAATAGTACATTTTAGCTGCCAGGACGCCCTCATTTCCATCCTGGTAAAACCATTTTTAGAAACTTGTATAAATTGTATTTTTTCTATAAACATTGAAGTCATTTTATCTTCCTATGCCACAATAAATACGAAGCAAGAATTACATCTGTAAACTTGTAAGTAGCCATATAGTAATCTGCCAGGATGGTCAACGAAAATAAAATATTAATCAAGAATATGAAATTTTTTGTATTTATGGCATTACCACTTAACCATAATGACCAGTAGCACAACCAGGGGGTGCAAGGTTGCATTTGCACCCTCCAAGAATTTCATATGTATGTGCTGTGGGCTGGTGCTGCGCTATGCATCACAGTTAGAGAGGTGACGCACTTTTCCCCCACAGCAATGAAACTGATTGCCAGGGGAGAGAGCGGGAACTGTGTAAGAGAGCAGCCCTCCCCCATCGACGTTGCTGCGTCATGTGACTCTGCGACATCATTACTCCATGATGTCATGACGCCGTGATGTCATGACACCGCAACGTCTGCACCCTCCAAATATCCGTTTCTAGTTGCGCTCCTGATATTGATCATTATAAAAGGAAAGTGTTGTAAACTACATAGCATGAATGCATATGATGTTATGTCCACTGATGCCAATGAGATGTAGTCTGAATCTATAGATGAAGCAGTCATTATTTCACTTCTTAACACGTTAGATCGTGGATAATGCAATTTGCATGCTTTGCGTTTGCCGCAGCCTATGGCTATTGGAATGAAGCCAATCTGAAAATACGCGTTATCCATTTGCATGTATGTACTGTATGTATAGTTTTATCAATGTAGCGCCATCCCGGTACATATAGATGCAACTGCCGGTTATTGACTGCTTGCCAAGGACAATCTGTGACCATCTCGCAGTAACTCCTGATATGGTCCAGAGCAGGCTGTAATGGCCCATCAGAGTAACACAGCGGGGTCCTTGCGTTTATATGGAACTCGCAGCCCGGTAGGATTCATACAGCGTGAGTCCCATTCAAATACAGAGACCCCCACTGTGTTAATCCGATGGGCCATTATTCTGGCTGCTGGAATCTTGCAGCGTGGGATGGGTTTAAGTGCAGAATTCTCAAGGCAATCTCAAGGCAAGCAGTCGGAAACCAGCAGTTGCAGCTGTAGCACTTTACAATACACATGACATAATATTATATCACAATGGAAATAAGCGCTTCAGATATAAAACAACAGGACAATTAGTCTCTGCCCCGAAGAGCCAGAATTGGTAAATAGGTAGAATTTACAGAGACAATAGGAGGGTGTTCGGGTCAGTGTGTCAGCAAGGCTTCATGGTCAGTGCATATGACACGTATAGTATAAATCAGTGGTGCTTCGTTAAAGAGGTGTGTTTAAAGAAAGGTCCTAAAGGTGGAGAGAGGGTGCCAGTCGAATATTACGGGGCAGGGCATTCCAGAAGCGTGGGGCACTGAGTGACAAAGGGTTTAGATACAAAAGGGGACAGGCATTTCCTGCCCTAACTAGTTTATTAGGTGCAATAATGGCTGCTTCATCTGTAAATCTAGTTAAATTGTGATTAATAAATTTGTCCATATGTTGATTGAACAACTTTTTATCAACATCAGAAAAGCTTCCAGCTCCCAAGTGTTCAAGAAATGACGTCTTCTTCTGTTAAGGATTTGAGTGCTAGTCACAAATCCTCATCTTTTTCTTTCGTGGTGTATTTGAATGTATATAAATGTTCTAGTTCTAATTTATCTCAGTAATATGCTCAGCTACTTTAATGACAATCTACAGTAGGTCTTAATGTGCGTTGTGTTAAATATTAATAGTTTGTGAGTAATTTAATACCAGTGAATTCCTTTTTTATTTGGCCTAAACTAATATGTTTTCAAGACATGCTTCTGGGAGCAATGCTCACCTCCCGTAAAATGTCACTTTATTAAACAAGGTATATATTTATTAAGAGATTATCATATATTAGATATCAAATGAAGCTAGCAAGGAATGAGATTACGCCTGTCATACTCCCATGGAATGCTTACTTCACAGAGGAAGCAAATCATATACACTAATGAGATATATCAAAGAAAGGTTAAACCCCCCCCCCCCCCCCCATCGTTTCTTTATTCCTTTCTCTCTTTCACTCTCTTTCTCTCTCCCTCTCTCCCCCTTCTTTCCTGCTTGGTGCATTGACACGGTACAGATGGAAAAAAGGAAGAAAAACAGTGCGCAACTTCTACTGATTAACACGTGAAAGGAGGAAACAGTGAATTATAAAACTCAAATCTCCATATGGTGCAAGTGACCAAAGTGTTAATAAATGAAATATATGACCTTGTAAGGGAACTAAATAGCGTCTGCTGCCGTCGTGAGGGGTGGCTCAAAACCCCTAGAACTAGGAAAATGAGACAAAAAACACAGCGCACAACGCTAATAGCGAAGTGAGTAATACAAAAATATTTATAATTAAAAGGTTAAATGTTCTGCGTACATCAAGCAAGAATATAAAAGCATCATGAAAGCATGGAGGGGGTTACCACACGCTGGAACCGGGAACCACAGGTCAGCGTCTCCGCTGGTTACTTCATGCAGGTAAACAGTGAAGTGATCCGGTGATCCAGGTCTGCAGACCTCCCTCGGAGTTCTGAGTGTTCGCCGTGTCCCTCACGCTCCCCAACGCTGTCAGCGCTTTTGATCACGTGACCCTGGTATGCTGGTCACTCATTGATGACGCAGCTGTCGCGGGATCTTCTCCACGGACGCCAGGAGTCAGTGTGTTCAGGCGCAGTGGACGGAAAGGGTTTAGGCAGGCTTCCAATGGAAGAAAATAGATGTAGCTAGTGTACAGCTATGAGGCAATCATTCAACGCGTTTGGTAGCTGAACGCTACTTCTTCAGGAAATAAAAAAGTAGGACGAGGGTCTGGAATAAATACCCATCATTCCTTGATGATAGGTCAGGTTCTCAAATTACCTGGCGAATCATCAGGCTTGCAGGGAAAAATCGCTGCATACAGTACGTAATAAACATTTATATACACTTAATAAACAGCATTAAATACACATAAAAGTGTACAGAATAGAGTACACATATAAAATTACAAATGTAAAAAATTACGCGAATAAAACATTAATTGATAAACAATGGATGCTGAAAAGGAAATAAATCAAAATTAGAGATACAGTAATCAATTAATACCAATAACATTACTAAGCTAGTCTCAGAGAAGAATAAAGAGAAAACGGAAATATTTGTCTAAGGGAGCAGAAGATAATACTATTAGTACAGGGACCAGATATCTATGTCTTCATTTAACCCTTTCGGGGAGAGGGATTCAAGCTTATAAATCCAGAATGTCTCCTGATAAGAGAGACTCTTGATTCTATCTCCTCCTCTCCTCTCTCTAGGTACAATTTTAATTCCCCTAAACATAAGTGTTGAAGGACCCTTATTGTGAGGTGACGCAACATGGCGCGATAAACTATTTTTCTCATACTCACTTTTAATGTTTCTAATGTGCTCCTGAATTCGTACTTTTAAACATCTTTTAGTACGGCCTATATACTGGAGGCCGCAAGCACAATTAATCACGTACACTAGGTGGGTCCAGTTACAATGAATAAAATTGTCGACAGTGAAGCTCTCACCAGTTGAACATGATTTACTGGCACATTTGTCTTTGCTGGTGGTGTATACTGTACGTTCCGCGCACATTTTTCAGCGGCTCGCAGCTGACCTGCGAATGCACCCGTCCCTTATTCCTGTTCATTTCGTATGATCTGATAAGATATGTCAGTGGTGCGCAAATTGGAGGGCATGGGATTTTTATGGGGTGGCGCGGGCGGTTGCAGAGGCCCCGCACTCTTTCCCAAGGCCTTTAAATTACATGCCGGGGGGACCGCGCGAGGCCTCTGCAACTCACCTAGATTCAGAGTCTTGGTGTGACGCTTCACCATGGCAATGCGGCGTCAAATGACGCTGCAGGGTCATGTGACGTATCATCACGTCACAAGACCCCGCGGCATAATTTGACGCCGGCAAAAAAGTAAGGGGGCGTGAGCACTGGGGGGAGCAGGCAGGGAGGCGCAGCTCCAAAAGTTTGCGCACCCCTGTGATATGTAATAGTATTTAAATGGAACCCACCACTTATTTGCCTAAAAACTTCAGATGACTAAAAATTATTTTAAAATATGAAATATTTTTATTACATTACAGTAAATGACTTGATGAAAAATACAATAATACAGATTTCTTATCTTTTCTTCCAAATGTACAATCTTCTTCAATCGGCATCTTCGGGCTGGCTGGCTGGCACTTGGACATTTTCACCTTTAGAGAGAGAGAATGTATATTAATAGAACAAATACAGTAGTATAGTGCACAAATTACATGTGGTACTGGGACATTGAAACTTGCAGGAGATACCGGCACCCGATATGGAGGCCTGTACCTGAGGAAGCAGTGGGTCCATGCAGTGCCGTCTTAGCGCATGGCCACGCTGGGCAGTTGCCCCGGGGCCCCACGAGAATAGGGGCCCCATGCTAATCTATGCACAGACCAGAATTTAACACTAATTTTCCGATCACCCGCCTCAACATTCAAATCTCCCGCTAACTCTGTAGAAGGAGAAAAATGACGACTTGTAGCGGAGAGTTGGCAGGGCCCAGTGCACTGCTTCGCCCGGGGGCCTATAATGCTGTTAAGACGGCCCTGGGTCCCTGGACCTGAAAGTAATGTGGTTCAGCTCTGGAGACCCTTTGCTTCAATCCTATTGTATGTACTAGAGATAACAATTTAATTTCAAGGAGCTTCGGGGGGAGACACAGAAAGAGGGACCGATTCTCTCTGCTCTCACTGCGCTGCTCTTCCAGACTGGTAGCGGCCCAGTAGGATTAACGCAGCGGGAGTCCCATTCAGAAGCAGGGACCCTGCTGTGTTAATCCTTATGGGACATTAGTGTACTGAGCTTTTGGGCATGAGGAAGCTGCGATCGGGTCAGACTCCGTTTAGCTGCAGTTTCCTTTGGCCCAAAACAAACACGAGAAACACTGCATCTGTATATATATATATAGGATTATATAATTCTTAATTATGGAGCTTCCTCACGCCAGCAGTTGGCATCTGTTTATTCTTAGTGCCATCTGGTTTTGTAAGTGTGAGTTTTAAATTAGAAAGCATTGGAACTGTTTGTATATATTTTTATATTGTTTGTGTTTGGTGAGTGGATTGTTTTGCTGTTTATTTTCCTTGGATGTGATTGCTAAGGGTGTGGTAAAGTTAAGCTAATGACAAATTGCCCTCACCTGTTTGGTCTTTCTTTGTTTGGCTCTGATTAGTTTGTGTGCCCTATATAAACTAGTATTCCATGCGCGCTCTAGTCTCTGGTTTCCAAGTGCCACCAGGTTCAGGTTCTGTAAATGTGAGTCTTAAACCAGGAACAATTGGAACACGAAGGAGTTAACCACAAAGGGACTTTCAACAGCATTGACAATAATGTAACACGTTTTGTGCTGTGCAGTGGATGAGGCATTCTTGTGGTTCAGTTAATTTTTCCATCTGTAGGCACTTCTCTCTGTTGCAGGAGGAGATTGCAATGTTGATGGCTGAAATCGGCAGGTTTTGTGTATTCTCACACCGACACCACCACTGCTTCCTCAGAGGTCCCCCAGGAGGAGACAGCTTGGACTAATGTGGGCTATGGCAGAGTGAAGGTTGTTTATCTCTGGCACGTTATAGAATTGGTGCCGCTCCACAACTCCTATAGTGCACTAGCAGGGCAGAACTGCACCACACAAACACCTAATTCAGTGGATGAAGAGCTGGGAGTTGGGGGGGGGGGGGGTGGAATTAATAGGAAGCCAACAGGCAGGGAAATGGGATCCCAGAAAAGGAGGCAACTCCCCTTTGGGGATTCCATTGTAAGAGGTATACACTTGGGAGCAAATAATGAGAGCAAGAGGAAGTTAAGGTACCTACCTGAAGCTACAGCTCAGAGGGGTTTGTGGAGCATTCTGAAAATTTATGAGGCAGAAGGACAAGAGGGAGATATAGATGTAATTGTACATCTAGGAACTAATGATATTTTTTAGAAATTAACTTAGGATAGTGCTTGAGGAGTTTAGGGAGTTAGGTGCAGCTTTGAGGCAGGTAGCATCCTCATTGTCTTTTTCAGAGGTATTGCCAGTGTATAGGGGTGGGGAAGGCAGGACTTTTTTCACCAGAGATTTAATTGTGTGTTTGAGGAAGCGGTGTGAAGAGCGATTAGGATTTATTACACATAGCTGTTCTACCTGGAGAAATATGTGTCTATATAAAAGAGTTGAGTGTGAGATTTGTGTGTGCAGCGCACAGCCAAAGGGAGGATAGCAGGTCTGGCAAAAAAATCTTTATTAAAGTATCATAAAAACAGAAGGCTGCAACCTTCTACGCGTTTCATGCACTCAGATGCACTTTATCAACAAGTGAATACAGCATGAAATAACCAACATTTTATAGCAGTGCCTGCCGATTTGGCGCCAAAAACAATCCAATCAGGACTCTTATAATCAATAAAGAATTGGGTTCAGCCTCGCTGCGCAAACACTCTGCAGAACGGGTACTTACTTTAGTTTGCGCAGCGAGGCTGAACCCAATTCTTTATTGATTATAAGAGTCCTTTTGGATTGTTTTTGGTGCCAAATCGGCAGGCACTGCTATAAAATGTTGGTTATTTCATGCTGTATTCACTTCTTGATAAAGTGCATCTGAGTGCATGAAACGCGTAGAAGGTTGCAGCCTTCTGTTTTTATGATACTTTAATAAAGATTTTTTTGCCAGACCTGCTATCCTCCCTTTGGCTGTGCGCTGCACACACAAATCTCACACTGGATTCTTCCCACTGGAACAGCAGCACGCTTATGGAGAGAAGGACTGGTGACGCCGAGTTGTGAGTATACTCACGGGGGCCAGCCCCTGCCTTCAGGGTAATTGGAGCCCCATATGCTTAAGGTTATTCCTATCAATATTGATTTCCCAGTATACCTTCTCTCCTATCATTATCTATACATGGGTCTCTGTGCTTGAGCACCATACACCAACCACTGTATATAAAAGAGTTGGCCTACATCCACCTTGGAGGGGAACCAGACTATTCAGTGAGCATTTCCGATGCATCGTTATAGAAACACAAATAAAGAAGCCCACCCAGTGAAATTATCACACAATATTCACAATAGTGACATCAATTAATAAAATCCACAAAATATTTGTGTGGTGATATAAAAATAATAGTGATACACAAAATGTGTGTTGCAGCTCCAACTTGAATACATACTATCTGTTCAGTCTTCTTTGGCAGGTAGGGACTTCTTTGGGTCAGTAGCGTGCAGGAAATAACCCCAAAATAACTGTAAAATTCTATATTGAAGTACAGGTATAATATCAAAAATATGTGAGAGTCCCGAGCTATGCACTCACATGGGGGAGATATGACACTTTAAGACATCATTAGTAGGTATTTAAACTGGGTGAGGGGCAGTGAACCAAGTCAGGAGAAATCCAACTGTTCGCCCTCCCTCCCTTGCAAGAGGTAGTGATTAGGTGGAATATTAAAGAAGGAATCCTATCCAGGGGAACAGAAAACGGCTTAAATAGGCAGAAGATTACAGGGAGATGCAAAGGGTTAGGAAAACCAATAACTAAATTCTTTGGGAAATAAAATCCCAGAGCTGATTGCAAAAATGAAAAAGGATAACTTAGATATTGTGGTTATTACTGAGACATGGTGGAACGAAAATCACTACTGGGTCATAGCTATACAAGGTTACACTATATATCAAAAGGACAGAGTAGGGAGGAAGGAGGCGATTCCCTTTATGGGAAGAATGATATAAAGGCTACTTTTACTTTAGGTGCGGGTGTCCCTTATAACACCTAAGGCCTTGATTATACCAGTTCCGGCAGGGCGCGTGGGCTCCCTTGTGATGTCACTGCAGGCGGGAGGCGTGGCCATGATGTCACGTGAGCGGTTAGCCCTCATTGGCTGAACCGCTCACATGACGCGACCATCACTCGGGAAAAACTATTTCTGAGATCTGCTCAAAATTTGCACGCTTGGAAACCTCGTTCACTTGCACGGTGCACACTAAGTGTGCGCTCAGTGGAAAACATGCATTTCGGTAAAGAGAGAGTACATTCAGAACAAGGGAAGGTGATGAGCAGAGAACCTCAGGGATCTGTACCAGGGCTGGTGCTCTATATTTATTTATTGATTTATAGAATGTTTAACCAGGAAGTAATACACTACCGACACACTTTATTCGAGTGTGGCCGGTACCGCAAGCCGGGAGATTTCCCAGCTTGCTAGTGGCCGCCCCTCGGCGTGCCGCGCGTCATAGACGCGCGGTCACGCGTCATCGGGAGCGTGCGCCCCCTGCACGCGTGTCCAGGGGCTCCCCGAGGGAGCCCTGGTGTCCCGCGATCGCGGGACAGCGGCAGGGGGTTCCGGGGGACCCGGCGGACCCGGCAGCGGTAGGGAGAGCGCCCCGATCGGAGGGCGCTCTTCCGCTGCTTCGGCGCGCGCCCGTCACACTCGGGCGCGCGCCAGGCTACTGCTGCGGCACAGAACGGGCAAATGCTCGAATAAACTGTGCCGCAGCAGTACATTGAGAGTTACCTCAAGTATGTCCTGGGGATAGAGTTATGATGACAAATAATACATGGTTACAAATACAGTTACATAAGTGAACAGGATATACATTATATACAAGACTTTGCATGCACAGTTGCATTGTATTGTATGTCTTTATTTATATAACACCAAAAGTGTACTCAGAGCTTCACAAAGAATACAGTACAGGAAATTATAATAATACAATAAGTGCAGCAAAATCAGACAATAGGAAAGGAAATCCCTGCCCCGAAGAGCTTACAATCTAAGAGGTTTGATGGGGAACTTACAGAGACAGCAGGTGAGGGAATAAGTGCTGTAGATGGCAGTGCTTGGTCACAATGGGTGGTAGGAGTGACTGAGTGTTGGACAGTAACCATGAGTGCAGGCTGTTGGGATGCTTTATTTGTGAGGTGACACAATGTACAGGGGAAGAGATGGCAGGGAGGCATGGGTGAAAGCAGGTGTGTATGTCTGGGTTTAGGCTTAGGTGAGATCCCCAGCAGCAGGAAGGAGTAAATAAAGGGTGTGAATAGAGGATTTGTGTGGATGTTTTTTATTGAGGGGTAAAGAAGTTGATGGAAGAAAGGTGTATAAACAATGGTGCAGTGGGGAGTGTGGAAGTTGGAGAGAACAGAGACATTCACAAATGAGTGAGGAAACAGTAATCAGAAAAAGCAATAGGGAGGGCACATAGTTAGAGTTAATATATATTTTATGGTATGTAACAGTTACAGACCACATTATCTTTATTTGTAACATTACAAGTCCTTTATGCAGATGACACAAACATTTGCAACAGGGTTTGCCCTCTAGGGTTGGAAGGAGGGATTGCATAAAATGATTAATGTTTTAGGTAGATTAGAATTTTCTAAAAGGGCAAAATAATGCACTCAGGTCACAAATATCCAAAGGCAGAATAGAGGATAATTGGCACTATAATGTAAACTAGTATTGTGTAAAGGGGAATAATTATTACAGCAGACATAAAAGTAAGTGAGCAATGTAACAAAGCAATGCGGAAAGCTAACAGGATACTAGTCTGCGTAGGGAGAGGTATTAGAAGCAGTCTACAGTCTACTGTCTCTGTACGTTATTCTTACCAACCAATTAGATTGTAAGCTCTTCGGAGCAGGGACTCCTTTTCCTAAATGTTACTTTTATATCTGAAGCACTTCTCCCCTTTATGCGTTATTTGTATTATTTGTTATTTATATGTTTGTCACGTGTATTACTGCTGTGAAGCACTATGTACATTAATGGCACTATATAAATAAAGACATACATACATAGAAAGAGAAAGGAGTGATGTCACTTTATAGATCATTGGTGAAATCTCACCTGGAGTTCTGTGTTCAGCTCTGGAGACCATCTCTCCGGAAGGACGTAAATAAATTGGAGATTGTGTACAAAAGAAGTCTAGTAAGATAATACATGATGTACAGCATAAGACTTACTGTATCAGGGAAAAATAAAGGACCTTAATATGTACAGCTTAGAGACTAGAAGGTAGAGGCAGGATATGAGCAAAGCTTTAAAGAGAAGTGCAAGAACAAGAGGTCGTTCTCTGAAGCTGGAGGGTGGCTGTTAAGGTGAAATGTGAGGAACTACTTTGTCACAGAAAGGGTGGTAGATTTGTGGAATAACCTCCTGACAGAGGGGCTAAGGGCATGTACAGTAGCGGAATTCGAATATGCTTGGGAGAGACATATGCATAAGGCTAGCCTAAATACAAAAGAAAGTCAAGGAGCAAATAGGGTCTGCGGTTTTACAACAGATAGATGGGAAAATGGACTGACTAAAGTAAGTGCTGTCAAATTGTACGATTCTATGTTTCTATTAAATGAATGTATAATGTTGCTGAATTTAAACCATAAAAAATCTTTACGTCTAAGGAATCAAACACATACTGTAACAACTGTTTTGATAACATACCTTTAGGCGCCAAGCTCCCTGTCTTAATTGACATTTTCAAAAGCAAGTGGGTGGTGTATTTCTATTTGAAAGCTCTTTGTACAGTGTTCTTACAGTAATGCGGGCACTGTGTCAGTTTCTCAATAGAGATTAGTAAGTGATACATTATTTTACAGTCGGTAAACAACTGGAGTTAGCTGAACATATTAATCAAACTGGAATTTCTTAGGGGTCAGTATGGATTCAATATTGTTTGTGTGTCCAAATGAACATTGATTCATTGGTTACATGCACATTGTGTGGGTGTTGTAATATTTGGCTGTAAGCAGGGCCGCCAACAGCGGGGGACAAAGGGTACTGGCGTCCCGGGCCCCGTGAGTGAGGGTGGCCCGGCCACCCGGGCCCCCTATGCGGCCAGGCGCCAGTTATTAAAAAAAAAAAACACTGCACCTGGCGCCGGGTCTCCCAGTTTGCAGCGCCGGAAGTAGGTTGGCTTATGCTTCCGGTGCCCCTGCCACCTAATCACCATACCCCTGCTGCTACCGGGCCATCCCGCCCTACCCGCCACCCCAGCATCGGCCCCACCCCTTCAGTACACCGGGAGCAGCAACGTGGGGTGCCTGCGGCAACTGCTGTGACCAGCCGCCGGGCCCCTCGCAGCACCGCCACCCCTTCCCCACAGGATGGGCTGTCCAGCCACCCCTCGCAGCCGCCAGACACCCCTTGCATCCGCAGGACATCCCCGTACTGCCCCCCCTCCCCAGCAGCACTGCCACCACCACCGACACGCCGCACCCCCCTCCACCCCTGCAGCCACCGGCCTGACCGGCTGAGATCATCCCCAAGGTAAGTTGGATTTTTATATATATGTATTGGGGTTGTTGGGGTATTTTTACATGTATTGGGGGTCTTGGGGTATTTTTTACATAGATTTGATGTATATATATATATATATATATATGAGCTGATATACCCGGCGTTGCCCGTGATGTAATGTTCTGCCTCCCCCATCATCCCTCTCAACTCTCTTCCCCCCCTCTTCACAGCTGTTCAGGCTTCCCCCCCTTCTCTCCTGACTCCCTTCCCCCCCCTCTCTCCTGACTCCCTCTCCCCCCCTCTCTCCTGACTCCCTCTCCACCCCCTCTCTCCTGACTCCCTCTCCACCCCCTCTCTCCTGACTCCCTCTCTCCCCCCCTCTCTCCTGACTCCCTCTCTCCCCCCCTCTCTCCTGACTCCCTCTCTCCCCCCCTCTCTCCTGACTCCCCCCCCTCTCTCCTGGCTAACTCCCCCCCTCTCTCCTGACTGAATACCACCCCCCGCCTGTCCGCTGTGCGCCGCCATCTTACCGGGGGCAGCTGCAGGAGGAAGGGGTTCTTCCGGAGGCTGCCTGCCCACTGCCTGTCCCCCCGCCGGGGAGGGAGGGAAGTGAGCGTTGGCGGCTGAGGCAGGAGGGCCGCGCCGCGCTTTCCCTCTGTCCGGGAGCCGGTGGGGGGGTGGGAGAGGGAGAGAGAGAGGGAGAGAGAGAGAGTTGGGTGACGTCATAGAGCCCGGTGACGTCATAGAGCCACCAATCTGATTGGCCAGAGGCTGAGGACCAATCAGATTCACCGCAGCTAGTACCAACCTTTCGATTTTATATATTAAGATATATATATATAATAATAGCATGTTCTTGTATAGCGCTGCTAGTTATACGCAGCGCTTTACAGAGACATTTTGCAGGCACAGGTCCCTGCCCCATGGAGCTTACAATCTATGTTTTTGGTGCCTGAGGCACAGGGAGATAAAGTGACTTGCCCAAGGTCACAAGAAGCCGACACCGGGAATTGAACCAGACTCCCCTGCTTCAAACTCTCAGTGCCAGTCAGTGTCGTTACTCACTGTCTATGGATTTTAATATATAAACATCACTTTGGGTCACCACGTCCAGCGTTACCTTTTTCTGCTGTGCACCGGGTTTTTCCTATTTGGATTCCTTCCCTCCGCGTCTCTTACAGACAGGTGAAGTCCGGTTGGATTCACACAACGCGAGTCCCAATCGAAAGCAGGGGCCCCCGCCGTGTTAATCTGATGGGCCATTAAGTCTCCCTACCTGCACTGACCGGTGCGTCTTGGGATCCACCACGGGCAGCGACAGGCTAAAGCGACAGAATTGGAGACTGCATCTGTAAATAGCATTTAAATATACTTTCTATAGACATTAGCATATCTCCGAGGGTACCTCAGGTGTGCTCTTCAGCACAGGCATCTCTCCCTAATTTATTTGGAGGGAGGTGTACGGGGACATATATACCACTGGTGATACTTTCAGTCCTGCTTTCCTTGAGTTTCATATATAGCTCCTGTGGTGTTCCAGTGTTCTCATGCACACAGGAGCCTGGCTTCATCATTAGGAGCTACCATCATAGCACTAACATAACACATTTAGGGTGCTGTTATTGATTATCACTGAGACATCCTGCACAGAACGTGGCTGAGCTCCAAACCTTTGCACTACTTAAAGTTACGAGAAACCCAGCTTCATGATAAACGACTTGTTATGTTGAAACCAGCAATTGTTTGATTGTTTTGGTTTGAGGATGTTTGCTTTTTTTATAGTGTAAGTTGCACTGTTAGACATTCTTTTCATTAGGATAAAATCACACATTACTAAATAGCTGTTTCATTAAAACGAGACTCGGTAATTGCAGTCTGGAAAACCTCATGCCTCCTTATTACTGTGCTATGTGTGTTATACTGTAGCAGCACAGAGGGGGGAATTTACAGAATAAGGTGACATGCTCCTAATGTCTCACTGAGTGATTTGTGGACTTTTTTCATCATTCTTGTAGAAACCTGACTATCTAGCCATCCCTTTCACATAGATGTGTAAAAAGCGCAGAGTGGAAGAAATGGTGTGTAATAGCATGGAGTGTAGAAAAAATAATATTTTTGTAAATACCCTTAAGCTGTTCTATAAAAATAAATAACCGCAACAAATATATCACTTTAGAAATACTCGGGGCAGGAGGACATGGGAACTGAAATCCATCCAGTATTTTGGACTCCAGGAAAAAAAAATTGTATCAGGACTGTGGATTCATGGCTCAGTATGGAAAACTTTAACATTTACAGCACATGTTAGGGTGCGGTGCCTACAGCAGGGCCACCAATGGAAATCATTGGGCCCAGGACAAATATAAGAAGCAGAACACCCCCCCCCCCCCGTCGCCCCCCCCCTCGGCACCCTGGAGGATTTGGAAGGAGGAGAAGGTATGGGCCTGGGGGAGGGATGAAGATACAGGTATGGGACTGGTGGGGAGGCAGGGTGGGAATAAAGAGGCATGGGGGAGGGGTATAAGGCAGAATGGGCATGGGGGAGGGGTATAAGGAGGTATGGGCATGGGGGAGAGGTATAAGGAGGTATGGGCATGGGGGAGAGGTATAAGGAGGTATGGGCATGGGGAGGGGTATACGGAGGCATGGGCATGGGAGGGTGGAGGTATGAAGGGGTATGGGCATGGGAGGGTGGAAGTATAAGGAGGTATGGGCATGGGAGGGTGGAGGTATAAAGGGGTATGGGCATGGGAGGGTGGAGGTATAAAGGGGTATGGGCATGGGAGGGTGGAAGTATAAGGAGGTATGGGCATGGGAGGGTGGAGGTATAAGGAGGTATTGGCATGGGAGGGTGGAGGTATAAGGAGGTATGGACATGGGAGGGTGGAGGTATAAGGAGGTATGGGCATGGATGGTGGAGGTATAAGGAGGTATGGGCATAGTTGTAGATGGTATAAGGAGGTATGGGCATGGGGAGGGGTATAAGGAGGTATGGGCATGGGGCAGGGTGGAGGTATAAAGGGGTATGGGCATGGGAGGGTGGAAGTATAAGGAGGTATGGGCATGGGAGGGTGGAGGTATAAGGTTGTATTGGCATGGGAGGGTGGAGGTATAAGGAGGTATGGGCATGGATGGTGGAGGTATAAGAAGGTATGGGCATGGTTGTAGATGGTATAAGGAGGTATGGGCATGGGGGGGTATAAGGAGGTATGGGCATGGGAGGGTGGAGGTATAAGGTTGTATTGGCATGGGAGGGTGGAGGTATAAGGAGGTATGGGCATGGGAGGGTGGAGGTATAAGGAGGTATGGGCATGGATGGTGGAGGTATAAGAAGGTATGGGCATGGTTGTAGATGGTATAAGGAGGTATGGGCATGGGGGGGTATAAGGAGGTATGGGCATGGGGAGGGGTATAAGGAGGCATGGGCATGGGAGGGTGGATGTATAAAGGGGTATGGGCATGGGAGGGTGGAAGTATAAGGAGGTATGGGCATGGGAGGGTGGAGGTATAAGGAGGTATGGGCATGGGAGGGTGGAGGTATAAGGAGGTATGGGCATGGGAGGATGGAGGTATAAGGAGGTATGGGCATGGGAGGGTGGAGGTATAAGGAGGTATGGGCATGGGAGGGTGGAGGTATAAGGAGGTATGGGCATGGGAGGATGGAGGTATAAGGAGGTATGGGCATGGGAGGGTGGAGGTATAAGGAGGTATGGGCATGGGAGGGTGGAGGTATAAGGAGGTATGGGCATGGGAGGATGGAGGTATAAGGAGGTATGGGCATGGGAGGGTGGAGGTATAAGGAGGTATGGGCATGGTTGTAGAGGGTATAAGGAGGTATGGGCATGGTTGTAGAGGGTATAAGAAGGCATGTGCATGGGAGGGTGGAGGTATAAAGGGGTATGGGCATGGGAGGATGGAGGTATAAGGAGGTATGGGCATGGGAGGGTGGAGGTATAAGGAGGTATGGGCATGGGAGGGTGGAGGTATAAGGAGGTATGGGCATGGGAGGGTGGAGGTATAAGGAGGTATGGGCATGGGAGGGTGGAGGTATAAGGAGGTATGGGCATGGGAGGATGTAGGTATAAGGAGGTATGGGCATGGGAGGGTGGAGGTATAAGGAGGTATGGGCATGGTTGTAGAGGGTATAAGGAGGTATGGGCATGGTTGTAGAGGGTATAAGGAGGTATGGGCATGGGGGAGGGGTATAAGGAGGCATGTGCATGGGAGGGTGGAGGTATAAAGGGGTATGGGCATGGGAGGATGGGAGTATAAGGAGGTATGGGCATGGGAGGGTGGAGGTATAAGGAGGTATGGGCATGGGAGGGTGGAGGTATAAGGAGGTATGGGCATGGGAGGGTGGAGGTATAAGGAGGTATGGGCATGGGAGGGTGGAGGTATAAGGAGGTATGGGCATGGGAGGATGTAGGTATAAGGAGGTATGGGCATGGGAGGGTGGAGGTATAAGGAGGTATGGGCATGGGAGGGTGGAGGTATAAGGAGGTATGGGCATGGTTGTAGAGGGTATAAGGAGGTATGGGCATGGTTGTAGAGGGTATAAGGAGGTATGGGCATGGGGGAGGGGTATAAGGAGGCATGTGCATGGGAGGGTGGAGGTATAAAGGGGTATGGGCATGGGAGGATGGAGGTATAAGGAGGTATGGGCATGGGAGGGTGGAGGTATAAGGAGGTATGGGCATGGGAGGGTGGAGGTATAAGGAGGTATGGGCATGGGAGGGTGGAGGTATAAGGAGGTATGGGCATGGGAGGGTGGAGGTATAAGGAGGTATGGGCATGGGAGGATGGAGGTATAAGGAGGTATGGGCATGGGAGGGTGGAGGTATAAGGAGGTATGGGCATGGTTGTAGAGGGTATAAGGAGGTATGGGCATGGGGAGTGGGTGTAAGTAGTTATGGGCATGGGGGAAGGGAGTATAAGGAACATGCAATATTTCTCACTAACCCCATGTCTGTGGCCATGGCTCTGCGCACCATTCCCCTTTAAAGTACCCGCCAAAACCCTGGGACCCTGCACCATCTGTAAAAAGCTCCAGCTCCTGGTTGCTCTGGCTTCCGTCTATCCATCATTTCTTTCCATTAAAATCCCTTAAGAAAATCTCCCATATCCTTATATCCACTTTCAACTCCTCTGTGACCGTAAAGAGATGCAGTAGCCGGATTACCTCTGCTTTTCTCTCTCTAACCTTCTACTGAAAATCCTACCTGCGTGGGAAATTTAGGAGGCCCAGGAGGGCCTGCATTTACTTAAACGCCGCCAAATTAAACCGAGACAGGGCATCTGCTATTGTGCTTAGTCTTCCTGGGACGTGTTTGACAATTACATGGATGTATTTTGCAGCAGCAGCCTTCGCAGTAGCCTAATCACTGCCCCAGCCCTTTACCAAATATGGCCAATTTTTCCGGCATGACCACGAACAGCCACAGGCCAATATCCTTAGTCGCAAAGTTTAAAATGAGGTTCCCGTGCAGCCTGCGCTTGAACTAGTCATCAGATCGGCGCCATGCTGACCTCCGTATGTTTGTAAGTATCGTGTATTAGCTTAGGGGTGCGCCATCTTTCTCTGCTGCACGCAACCCCCTCCCTTACCTTGTCTCTGGCTCTCCGGCGTCGAATGACACGCGGGGTCACGTGATGTCACGTTGCCATGGTGACGCGTCGCCGAAGACACGGTAAGGATAGTTGCAGAGGCCTCACGTGATCCCCCTCAGCATTTAATTTAAATGCATTGGGGAAGAGCGCGGGGCCTCAGCAGTTGCTGTACCCCTTGAAAAATCTTTCGCCCCCCGCAGTTTGCACACCCCTGTATTAGCTAAACACAAAAATAGATGACATAACCTGGCGCATAAGTGTGTGGAAAAAATAGTCCCAAATGGTGCCGAGTAATGAAGTGATAGTTCTATGGTTACAACCTGGAGTGGCCGGTGAGCAACGAACTCAGTTCACAGTTCATGGGGCAAACAGATGGTTCTTCTCATATGATGGACTTGATCCTGCATGTTTAAAATATCAAGCAGAGAGCAAACATTGCGCAGTATATTTAGACGAACAATGATTATTCCAAATGTTAAGGTTATCTAAAATGCCTACTTACTAGAAGTGGCTAGATCACGTGCAGGGGAGAGAATCTGTTCTTTAAACCCTCTTGGCCCCGGAAGCCTCTTGATGTAGCACGAACCTCTCGTGGTGTCCCTGGCCTCCGTGGGTGTTGAAGGGATGTTTCTGCAGCCCCTGTCTTTAGGAATCCTGTACCTCTTTCTCCGTTTGGGGAACAAGAAGAAGGACAGGGGATTGCGCAGCACAATAAAACTTTTAATGGCACCTGCCTAAAAACACAATTAAAATACTCACAAAAGGAGGTGAGTTTAAAAACAATACAGAAGTGCTCGGCCCAGCACACACTGTATTAGCACAATGTATTTTATAATGTTTAAACCTTGCTCTGGGGTATTCTCTAAAATGCAGCTAGCAAATACTAAAAGACCTCTCAACCAGTTGTCCATGGTCAATGTCCATGGCTTGTTATTCCCTGAATCACGTCCCACCAGCATTTTTTTCTTATCTACTAGTAGCAACCCCTCACTAGACAATTCATAAAGATCTAGGAATTTCCCCTTTAACAATACTTTCTTAACCTTGGCCGGTCTTCTTATTTACATAATCATTAGTTTAACCAGCAAACCTTCTGATATTTTAAATCTACAGTCATTTTACTTTTCCGCATTAGCCCCCATCAATATTCTTTCTTACTTCTGGGAATCCCATCCCTGTTGTGGGAATTTATTCCCATGAAGAAAAGTTATTTTTCAATATCATATACCAGAAAAATGTAAACAGTTTTAAGTTGAGATTTCCATAGAAAAAAAATGTGTCTTCTTGCCAGTCGAAGTCAAGAGGCTGTAATTAGTCATTCTTTCTTGTAGAGTTAGTTCTTTGAATTAAGTGTTTAAACTAAAAGGTCAAGAGATATTGTATTGTGCTACCATTTGGTGTATTTGTTTGTTCTATAGTATCTCTTCCCCTCTCTTCCTATTTCCTTCTTTCTGTTTTTTTTCTTCCTATCCGTCCTATGAGAGTAATTTTATTAGTAGAGAACAAATTTGATTTCTGTTTTTTCCTCTGTAAATCTTTCCAACTACATTATATGAGCGTTCAAGTGTCTCTTTCCCATAAAAATGCATTAACTCAGGACTGCATGTTCGAAACGCCGCTCTTTGAAATAAACATGCTACTTTGTAGAGCTAAAACACAGGGGGTTGAGGGCTGAGTGCCTCTTGTGTGTATACACGTGTTTGTCCTCCTTTTCTATAGATTAAAACCTGTGTTGTGAAGAGCCTGTGCAAACGGCAGCTCTACACAACGGGAGCCAGTTGCCACATACTGTATATGGTGGAGAGTGCGGGCAGACACTGAAAGGTCTGTCTGTTTGAGAAAAACGTGGTGGATTTAAAATGGCCGTCCGGCCGAAGTAAAGTGCAGACTCTGCGAGTGAAGTCTGTCCCACTGTGTATGACCAGTTGTGCTTACAGTATACACAGAGAATGTGTGAAGTGTGGATGCAATAGAGCCCAGAGCTCAGTAGATATGTTAAGGCCCTGAACCCAAGCAGAAAACCAACATTTTTACTGAAGAAAGTGAAAATTGCATCAAGCAAGGGCCGAGAGTAAAGTCTGCCCTGTCAGGTATGAAATGATTTCTCTGCTGTGTAAAGCCAACGCCATAAGCAAAGTGCTGAGTGTCAAGTTTTCCCTGCCGGGTTTTCAAAATGGCCGACATGAAATGTTTGCTTTGTAATGTACATAACCATGCAAAACAGTGTCCCTTCAGGCCATACGATGATGATGATGATGTTGACTCATATGTGGCCCTGGGAAGAGAGTCGTACCCGCAGAGGGAAGCTGCAAAAGTGACCAGCGTCCAGAGCGCAGGACCCCATAACCTTGGAATCAGTGACGACGAATTCGGAGCCGTGCCGGCTAGAAGAAAACCAGGTGATTTCCTAAAGGAGTCGGTATGCTGGGCCTGTCATAAACCAGGTCACACAGGAGAATTGTGTCCCCAAAATGTTCAAATACAAACAGTGACAACAGGAGCAGTACAAGGAATATTGTCTCCCACAGCTGCAAAAGCAAGCAACGCGTTGTGAGCGCAAGGAAGATGTGGAAGCTGATAAAAATAAGTGTGTGCCCAATAATACTGATGTCTCTGGAGTTAATAAAACAAAGAGAAAGAAGAAGAAGAAGAAGAAGAAGAAGAAGAAGAAGAAGAAGAAGAAGAAGAAGAAGAAGAAGAAGAAGAAGAAGAAGAAGAAGGAAGTGACCGAACCACTTGAGCCTGTGATGTCAGGGCAAGGTCCGTCAGAATGTGCTGCAGACAGTAGTGACTGGCGGAATCTTCACGGGAACGGTGGCAAAGAAAAAGGAGGAGCAAAGGGAAGCTGAATCCTTGATCCAGGATAAAGAGGCCTTAATTTCTGCAATCCAAACTGCCTGTCATGATTATGAAGTCCTGAGGGAACAATTAAATAAGGAGCGAGAAGAGAACGTCGCGTTACAGAGGTGTATACTCCCAGCTATAAGTGAGTTTGAGGCTTTGAAGGAAACAGAGAGTATCTTACGGAGTGAGTTGGAGGAGGTGACGACCGGTCTGGAAAGGGCAAACATTATGGCGGCGCCATTGATGGAAAGCGGAACAAGTCGGACGGACTAAATGGTAACCTGAAACAGAATTATGGGAAGGCTCTGCAAGAGATTCGCAATTGCCATAGAGAGTTGGAAGTCTCTCAGAAAGAGCTTCACGCTCGCAGCACAGAGCTGGAACACTCTCGCCAAGAGGGCCATGGTCTAAACACAGAGCTGTGTACATTGAAGGAAGCCTATGAGAATGCCCTGAGTAATTTGGAGACTGTAAAGAGAGAGAATGTAAGCCTGAAAGAAGAAAATTCAGATTGGTCTGACCAGGCTAGTGAAGGAAAGGAGAAGCTTCACCAAGCAGAAAAAGTGACGGAACAATTGTCCCAGGAAAATTTAGAAGTACAGGCAGCACTGCAGATTGCAGAGAGAATGCTGGACAAAGAACGCCTCTCCCTGGAGCAGCATACACAAGCAGAGCATATACTGCAGAGCCAACTGCAAGAGCTGCGTGCGTGTCTGCAGGAGGCCAAGGAGAAGCAGTGGGTCCTGCAGCAAGAAAGTATCCTGGCTGCTAACAAAGTAAAAGTTGTGCTGGAGCATCTGAGTACCCAGTGGGTCCTCGCAGAGCAGCATGAGCAGCTGAAGGTCACGTTGAGCATCGCTGGAGGCAGAGCTTAGAAGCCAGGTGACTCTATATGAGAGGGAGCATGAGAAGGTCCAGAAACTAGAGCAAGAGATGGTGAAGCAGAGTGGCTGCTCCATCCCCAAAAGTCAGTACACTCAGGAGAAAGAGTTGTGGAAATCGCAAGCAGCGGCGACCCTGGTGATGAGATCTGCAGAGCTCCAAAATATGAAGGATGCGCTGACGCAAACTCAGAGCAAGCACAAGAAAGAGATGAAAGCCTTGAGAGGAGGCTTGCAGAATCAAATTGCAGAGCTGCAGACACAGATTGCTGTGCTCAAGATACAGCTCACCAAAGAGGAATATAGGGAGGAGGTGTCCGTCCGTCATGTGGCCGACCTGACACGACACTATGAGGCCAAAATGGCCAATGCAAGCTACTTGCGGGACCACAAGGCCAATGAGAGGGCCCTGCTGCAGCTGGACCTGGACAAGGTCCGGGAGGAGCAGCAGCAGCTGCAGGTCAGAAATAAAGAAAAGGAAACATATTTAAGCCTGGCTCTGAGTCAGCTTGGAGATGTGGAATCGCGACTCAACTCCAAAGAAGCTGAACTGGCAACTGCATTGAGTGGGAAAAGAAGTGCAGAAGGACAAGGAGTCAAGAGCAGAAAATTCAAATAGCTGGTCTTGAATGCTCTTTAAGTGATACCACGAAAAAGTACAAGACTAGGAAAGTAGAAATAGATTCTGGACATGATACAGAGTTCAAAAGCAAGCTGGCAGAGGCTTTGCAAGACCCGAGCAAGGGTTACAAGGAATGGACATTTACTGTAGTTCTAAATTGAAGTCTAAAAGGTGAAGTTAGAGAGAGAGATTCCAAAGCTAAAAGACATACGTCGGTCACAGAAGGAGACCATGGAAAGTGGACTCAATGTCCACACTGATGACAAAGAGGAAGGAGAAACATTTGGTTTTGATAGTGCTGCTGTTATTCCAGAAGCAGATAGGCACCCTCCTGGAACTGCTGCGAACGAACTCCCTGATTTGGGATTTAAAAATCCAGAGCCTCAATTTAATTTGCTGTGTTCAGATGATTATCAAACTAGTGAAGGCACCCAGGCCAACACACAAGATGTTTTAGCCAAGAGGGTGGCAGTTCCGGTAAATACAAAGTAGAAGGAAAATACTGATGAAGTTATTAATATTGACTGTGTGCAAGATACAGCAGGCGTTAAAATGAAGTCTGTGGAAGTAAGGGACTGGAAGTCAAGAAAAAAAATGTGTTGGAACTAACCGATTAGGTTAAACGTGTGGACTATGTCCCCGACACTTAACCTTGCAGATAGGCTAGTACAGTTACAGTATATGGCATTATGCCTCTAGGATGAGCAGTGCATGAATATGGCAAGGTTGTATTTTCTGAAAATGTAGGTAAGACTACAAGTTAGTATATAGGGTGACGGCCTTTAACACGATTACTAGGTAATGTAAAAAGTTAATGACTCTTTTAGTATAATATTGTTCATATTCCAAAGTAGGAAAACCCCAGGGAGGTAATAGAAAATGTCCGGTTTCGTGAAAATATATGCAGATAATATTTATCATATCGTAGTGTATAGGAAGTTGTTGATACTAAGAAAAATTGTTCCTTATTTATAGGCACCAAGATATGTTTGTCAAGAATAGTGTGTTATGATGAAACATAGTGGCAGTAATTGCAGCACATAGTCAAATGGAACTCTTAGGAAAAGGTTCACATTAGTTTCCATTGAACACTTAATGTGTGGGAATTAGCTCAAGTGTTTTAGATGGGACACTTCGGTATACTGTATATCCATGGTCGCTCACCCCAGAAGGTGTAAGTTCTGGGGGAGGATATGTGACATAGTCCCAGGATAGTAGGCAGCTTTCTGTCTGATTCATAGCAGAAAGTGCAGACATAGTTTGGATGTGATCCGCCCCACAGATTCAGTCACTAAGGCTGGTGGATAGGAAATCCATACCAGACTTTACAATTGTTCTGGTTTCCCTCACCTGCTCTACTAATTACTAGTTAAAACCAGAGACAGAACATGAAACACAGACAGAGCTCAGTGCACATCCAGTGAAACCAATACACGGTACAGTGCCTAAATATATATGTATAGATATCTATTAAATAAAATGGTCTTTTAGTTTAACACTTTGGCCAAAGTGTTGTAAGCCCCTGAGCCACTACACGGCAGACCACATCTCAAGGGTCCCTAACACTAATATAAATTCTTAATAACCTGTGCATTACCAGGAAGAATGATTTATAATAAATCTGTCAAAATTAGTTGCATAGTTCTAAGTCTGATTGAAGCTTTTATTAACCTGTACATTACCAGGAAAAGCACTCTGTATTAGATTTGTCACAGGTTAATAAAAGCTTCAATCAGACTTAGAACTATGCAACTAATTTTGACACAGGTTATTAAGAATTTATATTAGTGTTAGGGACCCTTGAGATGTGGTCTGCCGTGTAGTGGCTCAGGGGCTTACAACACTTTGGCCAAAAGGTTAAACTAAAAGACCATATTATTTAAAAGATATCTATACATATATATTTAGGCACTGTATCGTGTATAGGTTTCACTGGATGTGCCCTGAGCTCTGTCTGTGTTTCATGTTCTGTCTCTGGTTTTAAATATATATCACATGCTCAGTAGCACTCCTCTGTGACACCTATATGCTTATATATATGTTGTGGTATTTTGAGGGTTCAATATGAGCTTGCAGGTGTCCTGTATGTTTTACAAATCTTGTTCAGCTGGTCTTAGCTGATTGGAAGCTGGCTCTTCCTATCTTGTTGAAGCGCACCCCTCCACATTTAAATGGTTAAAAGCTCACTCCATAGCATCTCCCACTCTCAGGGGAACTTGCTTGCTTGCAGTATGATTGTGACAAATCTAATACAGTGTGCTTTTCCTGGTAATGTACAGGTTAATAAAGGCTTCAATCAGACTTAGAACTATGCAACTAATTTTGACAGATTTATTATAAATCATTCTTCCTGGTAATGCACAGGTTATTAAGAATTTATAATAGTGTTAGGGACCCTTGAGATGTGGTCTGCCGTGTAGTGGCTCAGGGGCTTACAACACTTTGGCCAAAATGTTAAACTAAAAGACCATTTTATTTAATAGATGTCTATACATATATATTTAGGCACTGTACCGTGTATAGGTTTCACTGGATGTGCACTGAGCTCTGTCTGTGTTTCATGTTCTGTCTCTGGTTTTAAATATATATTGCCATGCTCAGTAGCACTCCTCTGTGACACCTATATGCTTATATATATGTTGTGGTTATTTTGGGGGTTCAATATGAGCTTGCAGGTGTCCTGTATGTTCTACTAATTGCTAGAACAGGTATTTAGAGCAGAGAGGGTTCCTTTTCAGTCTCTCTCTTAGAGCCTGAAGGCTGGGAGGAAACTGCTTCTCCCCAGAAATCCAGTTGGGGGTAGACGGCCCCCTCACATGTGGCAGCATCTGAGAATCTATTGGGATGCTCTCCCCATCTGACAGTTAAGAATTCAGTATTATCTCTGTGTGTTATTTAAAGTTGGTAACTGGCTTACCCAGCGAACATTGCAGATAGGGATATGCTGTGAGTTAGACTCCTGACAGGAGTAGATGTTATTTTTATGATTTCTTTTGTTTCTTAAGGTGACGGTGTTTGAAATGTTTAGTGTAACTAATGAAAAAATAAACTGCGGAAGTTGAGGGCTGAGTGGCTCTTGTGTGTACACACGCGTTTGTCCTCCTTTTCTATACATTAAACCCTAGAAGACTGTGCCACACATAGCAAACCAAAACTGTGCAGTCGCATCAAAGCTAATACAATACTTGATATTTGTAAGTGTGACATATAACTACATATTGTAATTATTTGCATCACTTAAATTGAAAAAAAAAGTTTAAACTAATATTACAGCAATTAAGCAAATTGGCTTCTTACTACATAAACTTTTACTGAGGTAGTGTAAGTACCGCGATCAGCACAGTAGCAAAACACTTGAATTCATGAGCTCTGTGTATCAACTGTCTCAAACACTCTTCTAAGCGCACTGGATACTGTTCTCAGTAGAGCAGATTCTTCTGGTTACCGGGATCATTCTCAATATGCAGATCTTTCTATGGCAAGTAGTTTTAAAAGTATCCTTTGATCTTGTTCTATATTACAGCACCATTGACAGGAAATGAAGAGGTAAAATACCTTCTACTGTAAGCAGACTGCTGTGTTTTACAACTTACCTTAACCCTTTCACTGCTAACGGGGCCGGCAAGGCCTGGCAAAAAAATATATATCAGAAAGAATTGATTTTTCCATCAAAATGTTCTATTATATTAGGTTCTCATACGAGGGATTATGGGTCAAATTGACAAAAAGTGCATCTTAAAACACATAAAATGTATATTATACTTTCTGCATGTGGGTTACGTTAGGCCAGGGGTGGCCAACTCCAATCCTCCAGGGCCACCAACAGGCCGGGTTTTCAGGATATCCCTGCTTCAGCACAAGTGGCTCAATCAGTGGCTCAATCAGTGGCTCAGTCACTGCCCTTTTCTGGATGCCAGATGTATGTGTACAAAGATGCCAGCAACTTCTCTCCTTCCCACCCCCTAAAAGGGGTACTGTATATTTAGCAAACCAGAGCGCTCACATTTTTGTAACCTGGCCTTACGTGGTCCGCAAGGCCATTTTAAATAAATGAAACCATCAAGACCTGTGAAATTGGTACTTTCACGTGGCAATCCCCCCTCTTCTCTTTTATTTTTTTTAAATTATTATTATTTGTTTGTTTTACAGAATTTGTTCCTTGATGCGGAACTGCGCTATTTTTAGCTACCCTACCGGGACCCTTCAGTTCCCAAGATATTTATCTTTTTATACCGTATGCCAATGCTTCTAGTTTCTTTTAGGAAATCAATATGGCTGCCGTCCAGACCTCACTCCCACGGGCCATTTACAGGCAGCGAGGTCACCAGATAATGACATCACAGCTTCCTATTAGAAGACCCTGTTTGCCATCTTCGCTTTAACTTTATTTTAATGGCACACAGAAAGGTAAAAATCTAGGAAACTCCTCGGGGACACCCAAATCTGTGTGTGTGTATATATTATATTATCTGGTTTTAAATATATATATATATTTGTAGCCCCGGTCTATTTTCAGCCTCAGAGACCCCCTTTGTTGAGTGCCGAGCGGTCGCGGGTGCCGCCGGAGGCAGCGAGGGAGCCGCCAGCACACGGCAAGGGTGGGGGCCGGAGCAGTGAGCCGCCATTACAGATGCGCGCGCATGCGCAGGGATTGCGCATGCGCAGATAGGGCTAGGGAGTTGCGGCGGCCATTAGGGAGTCGCGCATGCGCAGTGCAAGCGCACACGCGGCCCCAATGCTACAGCAGCCTCCGCGGGACTACAGTTCCCATGAGGCTTAGAGCCTAGCACCCCAGGTGTCCCAGAGTGGCCAATGAGGGCCAAGAATTCTCAGACAGGGAGAAAGGGATACATTTCGCGGGCTTAGCAGAGTCAGTTAGAGCTGGGAGCAGGAAGGGGGAGGCAGGGTGTAGGGAGCAAGTGGCTCCTACACCAGATAAGGTAATCCCCAGGTCCCAGGCAGGCCCCAATCCCCACTAGGGTAGTGGGTAGGTGCTGAGGGATGGCCCCTAAGGTAGGGACCCAGCCCTTAGGTGTGTGGGTGTAGTATTGTCAGTGACACAGCTGTCAGTGCTGTGTGCACTGACAAAGAGACCCAGAGGTGAGTGCAGTGCGGTTGCTGCAGGTATTAGGTTGAGTGCAGTGCGGTTGCTGCAGGTATTAGGTAGAAGCTAGTGAGAGGGGATCCGGAAGGTGAAGGGAGAGGTAGTGTTGGTGCAGGGGGTCAGTGACCCGCCTGCATAGGACAGTTCTTTCCCGCAGGCCCCTAGGAGAATCCCTGAAGTCACCTTAGGTTGCAGTGCTGCAGGTAAGCCCTATAGTGGTAGCGAACATCACCCCTTACTAAGTATCAGTTAGGGACAAAGGTGCAGAGTTGCGGTTGTGGCGAGTCGTTTGGGACCAGACGGCTGGACATTGAGACCCAGGAGGCAGGCCGCTGATTTGTCTGACCCTTTGCGAAGTTGTTACCGGTCACTGCCGTGACCGGAAGGTATTATTTACATCAAGTGCACCAACACCGGTCAACAGGCACTGATCCCGCCTTAGGCGTAACTCTTTGGGGACACTAGTGAAGTGGCCAAAGAACTGAGCCTATACCAATATAGTACTATACATGGACACGGTGTGTGGGGCACGCGGTGAGGGGATGCAGACGTTACTCCGGATGAGAGTGGCCGAGCCACTAAGGTTATATTGCGTTATAGTATAAGGTTATATTGCGTTATAGTATAAGGTTATGTGTGATATGTGTTATTGCCACGGTTCATTATCAAAAGGTTATATGTTATGCGTGAATTGATATGATAAAGTGATAAGGTATTATTGCGTTACAGTAAAACCAGTTAAAATCATATGTGTGTATATGTTTCTTGCCCAGGGGAATCTCACATTACGGGGATCCTGGGTAGGTGGATGCGCTGCGCTATAAGTGTTACCCCAGGCTCCCAGCTAGCGGAGGCTCAGATCTCCTGGAGCCACAGGTGCGTGCAGTTACCCGTAGTCTCTTTAGAGTGTCAGAAAAAGGGCTACATTTGGAGGCGCAGCTGAGATCTCAGACCTGGGGTGCCCGGTAATTTTTTTCTCAATTGTGCTATTTTTGTTTCACCATGTGGGTGCTCTCAAGGCAGGAGGTCTACGCATGGGCCATGAAGGTTAACGCGACTCCTAACCACGTGGTTGCCGTGGGGGCAGTCCCTGCTGACGTGTCTTTGCTAGACGTCCAGGAGCATGTTCGGAAACTCCCTGGGCTAGCTTGTACGTGGGTCAGAGGGCGAAGGTATGATGTCACCTTGCAATGGAGTACTGTACTGATGTATGTGGGCCAGGCCATAAGCGAGGAAGATGGCCCCCAATTCTTGAATCTGCCCGGGGGTCCGACCGATGGATACCCCTTTATTTACCCTGACTTGGCAGTTTCTGCATGCACCGAGAGCCCTAGTGTAGTTAACAGGACGGTGATCAAAATGGAGGCTCCTGCAGCAAGGGATGCTAATAGTGTGTCCCACCTAAAATGGCGGCTCCCGCCAAATCAAAATGGCACATGTGCGGCTGACTGCCAGGCCGTACCAAAACGTTTTGAAGAAGCCCGTCCAGGACTGGCGGGAAAACCAGAGCCCTGCCCCCACCATGTGAGTGAGCACAGTGAACAGCGATCAGCCACGTCTGTTCACCATGAGAGAGGTGACGGCTGCAGTAAAATACACCCTCAGTTGTATAGAGCCTGGCGAACAAGAGGAATGAACATAACCGTTATTTTGTGTCCATGCTTACAAAGGGACTTGAATATGCCTGGTAGTGAGGACTTTGATCCCTATCAGCTACCACGTGGGGTGTTCATGGCACAAGTGGAAGGGAAGAGTGTCTCAAAGGTCCATGTTCTAAATGTGATTTCCCAGGTTGTGAATTGACCTGGGGAGCCCAGTGTGCCTGCTGCGGGGCACAGTTCCTGCTTCCCAATCTGCTGCAGCCTACAGAAACCGCAATGAAAGAAGCGGTCGACTTCAAGACTGGACCAGTCAATGCACGGAAGTTTTGGAGGGCTCGTGCACCCTAACCGTGGTTCCAGAGTCGGTTCTAGAGCCGGAACCAGCAGAGAAAGATGTGATTCCCCTCTACACACAGAAGGGAGGTACCCACTGCTCTGACTTTCACCCCTGGCTGTATAGAGTCATACGGGCTCCAACGTCAGGCTTGCCACTGGTAGTGTGCCCATGTGTAGTAGAAGACTGGAATGTGACTGGTGGCTGGACGGACGGGTCATCTACGTTACCCTTAGCGCTTACGACAGCAGTGGTAGATGGGGAAGGATGCCTGCACTGCTGCCTGAGCGGATGTGATTGCCCCGTCGGTGAATTGACCCGAGGGCCCAAGTGTCCCGACTGTGAGGTGCAGTTCCTGAAACCCAGACTGCCGCAGCCTACAGAACCGCCAAAGGAAGAAGAGGAGGGGCCTGACCCCTCTACTAAAGTGAGTTATGCTGGTAATCAGTCTGTCCTAATTCCAGAGGCCTCAGGGGACCCGTGTATCCAAACCAATGTTGCAGACCCGGTTCCAGACCCTCTCAAAGGGGACATCCTAGTGCTAGAGCAAGAACCTCTGATGTCGGAACTCCAGATGTCGGTTCCAGACCCAGTTCCCGAGCAGGAACCACAGATCCCAGAACCGCAGATTACAGAATCACAGGGTAAGGTGTATATACCCCCATCCTCTTTTGGTGATTCCAGCGACCAACCATTCGTGGTGATGCGCCTGCCGGCGGACCACTCAAGTGAAGCTGCGGACAATGGCTGATTGCCCCATATACTGCGGACTCTGCTGTGGGCCCGTGGGCCCCACTATGGCCAGTCCGCTCTTCCACGATGGTACCATCGGTCCCAGGCTTGGGATCAGTACCTGCCAACGACGACAGGGGTGAGTTGACTGCCCCAGGGGTGTCTGGTGTGAGCTCCCCGGTGATCGTGGAGCCTGGTGCCTCCAAAGGTAGGGTCACTCGCGCGATGGGCTCACCTCGTCATCGCGTCCTGGTGGAGGTGTCTCCCCTAGAAGATCTCTGCAGACCATGGAGCAGATTTGATCCCA
The DNA here is from genome assembly GCF_040206685.1 of Ascaphus truei. NCBI lineage: Eukaryota > Metazoa > Chordata > Amphibia > Anura > Ascaphidae > Ascaphus > Ascaphus truei. Next base: position 452,680,997 of record NC_134484.1, on the reverse strand, counting down.
TCAAGATATCCAGTACAGCGGCCATGAGCGACGCTTACTCCTACACGAGGGACCTTCAAGCTTTTTCTTCTCAAGACATGGGCCTGCACGTAGACATTGTGCTGTCCCCAGAAGACGTCACCGCTAAAGGGATTGCTGGAGCGGACCAAGACTGTGCTGTGACCGCTCTGGTAGTTGTTGCCTCTTTCATGCGCACAATGGAGTGCTTCATTTGCCATGTGGTGGACCAAGGCAAGTGACTGAACCTCCCTGTCTCCCGCGAGATGAACCCGGATGATCAGGCAAGGGTCAATACCAGGGACCCCTTGCTTTTTTCCCCAACCGGGGGAGGACTACCATTTCAGTACCAGTGACTGACCAGGCAGTTATTCATGGAAATCAGAGGGGGATACCCTCACCCAATCAGTTAGGAGAACTCCACTATGAGACTCAGCTGGCCTCGGGTATCCACGTGATGATGTTGGGTAGCAATGGAAAAATGCATGTGATATGTTGTATATCGTTTGCAATGCATTTTCATTATATAATTGTCTGCTATGTTTGTTACCCAAACGAGGTCGTTGGGATTTTACGAGGGGGAGAATGTAGCGCGGTTTATTTTCAACCTCAGAGACCCCCTTTGTTGAGTGCTGAGCGGTCGCGGGTGCCGCCAGAGGCAGCGAGGGAGCCGCCAGCACACGGCAAGGGTGGGGCCGGAGCAGGGAGCGCTCCGAGGCTCTGCGGCGCACCCGGCTAGCGGGGGTCGCCATTACAGATGCGTGCGCATGCGCAGGGACCGCGCATGTGCAGATAGGGCTAGGGAGTTGCGGCGGCCATTAGGGAGTCGCACATACGCAGTGCAAGCGTGCACGCGGCCCCAATGCTACAGCAGCCTCCGCGGGACGACAGTTCCCATGAGGCCTAGGGCCAAGCACCCCAGGTGTCCCAGACCCCAGGTGGCCAATGAGGGCCAAGGATTCTCAGACAGGGAGAAAGGGATACATTTCGCGGGCTTAGCAGAGTCAGTTGGAGCTAGGAGCAGGAAGGGGGAGGCAGGGTGTAGGGAGCAAGAGGCTCCTACACCAGGTAAGGTAATCCCCAGGTCCCAGGCAGGCCCCAATCCCACAAGGGTAGTGAGTAGGTGTTGAGGGAAGGCCCCTAAGTTAGGGACCCAGCCCTTAGGTGTGTGGGTGTAGTATTGTCAGTGACACAGCTGGCAGTGCTGTGTGCGCTGACAAAGAGACCCAGAGGTGAGTGCAGTGCGGTTGCTGCAGGTATTAGGTTGAGTGCAGTGCGGTTGCTGCAGGTATTAGGTAGAAGCTAGCGAGAGGGGATCTGGAAGGTGAAGGGAGAGGTAGTGTGGGTGCAGGGGGTCAGTGACCCGCCTGCATAGGCCAGTTCTTCCCCGCAGGCCCCTAGGAAAATCCCTGAAGTCACCTTAGGTTGCAGTGCTGCAAGGAAGCGCTATAGTGGTAGCGAACATCACCCCTTACTGAGTACCAGTTAGGGACAAAGGTGCAAATCTGCGGTTGTGGCGAGTCGTTTGGGACCAGACGGCTGGACATTGAGACCCAGGAAGCAGGCCGCTGATTCGTCTGACCCTTTGCGAAGTTGTTACCGTGCGTTATAGTATAAGGTTATGTGTGATATGTGTTATTGCCACGGTTCATTATCAAAAGGTTATATGTTATGCATGAATTGATATGATAAAGTGATAAGGTATTATTGCGTTACAGTAAAACCAGTTAAAATCATATGTGTATGTACATGTTTCTTGCCCAGGGGAATCTCACATCACGGGGATCCTGGGTAAGTGGAGGCGCTGCGCTATAAATGTTACCCCAGGCTCCCAGCTAGCGGAGGCTCAGATCTCCTGGAGCCACAGGTGCGTGCAGTTACCGTAGTCTCTTTAGATTGTCAGAAAAAGGGCTACATATACATAACTTAACTAAGTATATATATATAGTGATGCCCTCACCACATTGCAGTCCCAATTTAAGGCCGGAAACACTGTATTTTCTATGCAGGGGTTTATTTACAGGGATTAAATAATACAACATGCCCGCGGTACCATTACGAAAACCAAATATTAAAATCAAATCCTAACTGACTTCAGTCCTCTCTAAAGACTGCTGGCTAACTATACTGGTTCACAGCTAAATCATGCCCTGGCATATGCAATAATCTACAGTACACAGTCTTTGCACACGGCAATAGCAAAGGCTTTTTTGCTAATCTGTTTGTAAGTCCTCCGAAGCAGATGTCCCCGCTTCAGCACGGCCTTGTCATCCTTCTTCTTAGGGGAACTCAGCCCCACTTGAGCCAAGAGAAACTCCTCTTTAGGTTCCTCTGTAACCAGCTTCCACAGCTGGGGAGGACTTCTATCTCCCCCTTCTCTGGGGAAAACAATCTCTCTCTGTGCATGGCAGCTTTCAGTCTTTTAAAACACTTCCTCATTCAAACCAGGCTGATTAGCTTCAGCTGCTGCTTTTCTCTAGGGAAGATTAACTCTGTGTGCTGCAAAAGTCCTGTAGCTGCCCTATTCAGCCTCTAGAGGACAGTGATGGTATCACATAAACTGTGGGCGACTTACTCGTGCTGCCAGTACCTATATCGCTCACAGGAGGCCTGAGTCTCCGCTTCTAGGAGCCTGGGGTGCTATGGGCTGTGCGCTTTCTCCTTTTTTGTTTTATATATATATATATATATATATATATATATATATATATATATATATATATATATATATATATATATATATATATAGGCAATACAATACCGCATCAAGATGAAATATCAGAGGCAGCACTCCAAATGGTAATCAAAATATTGTATTGAATCAACAAGACATCATTCCAACGTTTCGGTCCTCAAATGGGACCTTTATCAAGGTAATGTGATATTTCATCTTGATGCGGTATCGTATTGCCTAAATTATTTTATAGGATTTGCACCCAGTATTTTGTTGATTCGGACGGAGTGCTTGTGGTTCTTTCAAACTGCTATATGTATATATATATATAGTGATGCCCACACCACATTGCAGTCTCTGTTGTCCCAATTTAAGGCCGGAAACACTGTATTTTCTATGCAGGGGTTTATTTACAGGGATTAAATCATACAACAGGCCCGCAGTACCTTTAAGAAAACCAAATAATAAAATCAAATCCTAACTGACTGCAGTCATCTCTAAGACTGCTGGCTAACTATACTGGTTCCCAGCTAAAACATGCCCTGGCATATGCAATAATCTACACAGTCTTTGCACACGGCAATAGCAAAGGGTTTTTTGCTAATCTGTTTGTAAGGAGGCCTGAGTCTCCGCTTCTGGGAGCCTGGGGTTAACTCTTCCTCTTTTAGTGCAGCTCCTCCACATATGAGGGATCCCAACATTGGCGGGATGACTCCTCATAGGAACCAATACAATCAGTAATAACAATATATATATATTAAACAGACTTAAACATTATTACAACTACGCATTTCAAGTCTGTATCTGTTAACAGCTCCGTTCATGCGTCTAGTAATCACCATAAACAATGGCTCAACAATATTCCTCTAGGCCAGTTTCATAGACTAAGAAGAAACTGTACTAGAGACAGTGATTTTTTTATGCCACTCTGATATACTTGGGAAAAAATTCTTGTCTAAAGGTTATGATCCTGATCTAGTCTCCGACTCCTTCAGCAAAGTTAGCTTTCTGGATAGGTCAGTTTTATTAAACAAATCTAAAACCAAATCTGATAAAGGTACCTGCTTCAGTTATGATGCTCCAAGAGAATGTATTAGAACTGATTTATCAACTGTGAGGTTTATAACTACATATAACCAGTCTTTCAGGTCTATTAACAGAATCCTTAACAATCATTGGAGCGTCCTCAAGTGTGATCCCCACTTGGGGTCTATCCTGCCAGAGAGAGCCTCCATAGTCTACAGGACTAGAAATATCAAAAGCATCCTAGCTCCTACAAAACTCAGGTCAGCCAAATCATCTAATCTTCCTGTTCGTGGGGGTCTTATGGGCAATCATAAATGTGGACGTAGTCGGTGTATTACTTGCAGACACCTCCGTATTGAATCCCAGTTTTGTTACCTTAGCAGAGGGACCACACATTTTATTACCAGCTCCATCAATTGTCAAAGCACCTACATAGTATATCTCATTCAGTGTGGATGCGGTCAACAATTTGTTGGCCGTACTACCAGGTCCCTCAGCACTCGCTTCCTGGAGCACAGGAGAAATGCTATAAAAGGTTTAAATACGCATAGTGTCTCTCGACATTTTAAATCTAGACACAACCAGAATCCCAAGTCCATGACCATCATGGGACTTGAGAGCATTTCTCCTTGTTCTTTGGGAGGCAATCGCTTCAAAACCCTCTGCAAGCGGGAAACATTCTGGATCCCCTCAGTACCCGACTTTCCCCTCAGTACCCGACTAGCACCCTCTCTATCCACCTTTAAGACCCACCTTAAGACACACTTGCTTAAAGAAGCATATGAATAGGACTGTGGCTATTCTGAACACATGGCACATAAAGCTTGGCCCCCTGCAGATGCACTTACCAGAACTCCCTCCTACTGTCTCTGTACGTTCTCCCTACCTACCAATTAGACTGTAAGCTCCTCGGAGCAGGGACTCCTCTTCCTTAATGTCTAAAGCACTTATTCCCATGATCTGTTATTTATATTATCTGTTATTTATTGGATTACCACATGTATTACTGCTGTGAAGCGCTATGTACATTAATGGCGCTATATAAATAAAGACATACAATACAATACAATTGGGTACCTTGACCCCTGGTGGATTGAACGAATGTTTGTATGTCAGTACGCTGGTCTGAGTTCCTCCTGTGGACATATCCTCCCGGACTCTCTGGTCTCCTCTGCATTCCTCTGTCATCCATTTGTCTGAATCCTTCCCAGATCTTTTTCTGATCTTGGAAGCAGGCATCCTTTATTGTTCATGTTCTCACTATTAGTACATGTATATACATGTACATGTGTGTGCATATATGTATATCCTATATCCCTGACTTGGGCTCATACCTCATATATCACCACTATGTGGTGTATTAGTACTACATATTACCACCTATTAAGTACTTATCGTCTTGTCCCATTATATTTGTCAAGCCCACACTATTTATCCCCTATACCTTAATATATCATACATTTTGATCTATATTCATTAGATTTAGTTCATTTATATTAATACTTTTCACATTTTTCAATCATCCTGTCTTTTTTCCACTTTGTAATAATTTCAATTACTACACATATACATGGGTTTCTGGATGTATATATATATATATACATACATATATATATATATATATATTTCTATTTAGATTGTTGGTTTTTAATAGATATTTAGATATTGTCTATTTTTTGATACCACTAACTGTTATAATGATATATGTATTGGTTATATTCACTTATTTTATGTCACTCACATACTTATTATGTCTTATTGATATGTGTGTATAGTTTTCCATATGTTTATATATATTTATTTCTATAATGGTTGTGGTTTTTTACACCTTTCTTAACTTAGTTTATTGAATGTAGTCTCATTGTATAGTATGATCCTTTCTTTTGTTTTTTCTTTTTAGCTCCGTTTATTATTAGTTCGGCATCTATTAGCTCATTCAGTCCTTATGTATTGAATTACTTACTACCAGCTGGTTTGAGGGGTTGCTAAGATACCATTAGGGTATATATACATATCCCTACATCCCCCTCTCTACCAATCTTTGAAAAAGTTGCCCAGGTGTGACGAAACGCGTCAGGGATCGTCATTACGCAATACGCACGGCCACTACGTCATCACGCATGCGCAGGAACAGGCCGGTTCGAGCGCGAAACAGCACAGAGGCCATCCAGCAAGGAGACATTCTCTGGGATTTCTGGAACGTTTTGCTGAACATTATCTATACACCCTGGACTTCCTGACAGATCACTGCCCATTCATTCCTGAGAGACTGATGGACTTTTGATTCAAGTACAGATACCGGATGGTGGTGATATTGTCACAAAATGCTTTTAATTCTTGTACCCTTGTGAGTTTATTTCTTCCCCCTCCTTCCCTCCCTTTCCCTTCATTAAATATACGGTTTTATACTATGTGGTGTGCGCTCTCTCCTCTCTCTTTTATATATATATATATATATATATATATATATATATATATATATATATATTTATATATATATATATAATCAAAAAATAAATAGATGATACCGTTCTGTGGCTAACAAAATGCTTTTATTTGTGCGAGCTTTCGAGATACACTGATCTCTTCTTCCGGCGATGTTACAATGAATGAAGCAAAAGGTATACTTAAAAACAATGTCTCTTGGAATGTTATCTGTGCTGTTCCTTCCCCCGGTGTGGATGAGATTTATGGCTAGAGGTGTCAAAAGGTTAATGAAAGCAAGTGAAGAAAGAGTGTGTATGTGTATCAGTGTGAATAAAAATGAATGGGGAGCCCACAGTATATACAGTGCTTTACACAAGGTGTGTGTGGAGTGGGAGTGGATATAAATGGTGTGGGTGGGTGTGGAAATGTGAGAGTTTGTAGCACAACTAAAAGTGTGTGTGGATACTTAGTGGTCCCTATTGGTGTATAGGGATGGAAAAACAAGGAGTATTAGTATGTGTGAGAGACAGCTGTGTGTGCATACATATAGCACAGTGTGTACAGACATGGCCTTTAGCGCTCATGGGACGAGAGTTCACTAGTGTCAGTAATGACTCATAAAATTTCGATCTCTGTTTAGGCATACTAATACTAATACATACTAATACTCCTTGTTTTTCCATCCCTATACACCAATAGGTACCACTAAGTATCCACACACACTTTTAGTTGTGCTACAAACTCTCACATTTCCACACCCACCCACACCATTTATATCCACTCCCACTCCACACACACCTTGTGTAAAGCACTGTATATACTGTGGGCTCCCCATTCATTTTTATTCACACTGATACACATACACACTCTTTCTTCACTTGCTTTCATTAACCTTTTGACACCTCTAGCCATAAATCTCATCCACACCGGGGGAAGGAACAGCACAGATAACATTCCAAGAGACACTGTTTTTAAGTATACCTTTTGCTTCATTCATTGTAACATCGCCGGAAGAAGAGATCAGTGTATCTCGAAATCTCGCACAAATAAAAGCATTTCGTTAGCCACAGAACGGTATCATCTATTTATTTTTTGATTATTGAAGCTCAGCTAACACGGTACTGATACCTCTACATATATATATATATCTTCTAGTGTCCATTCAAAGACGATGATATTGTCTAGATAGGCCAGAAACTTCTTTCCAGGAGATCAATAGTTCTCCTTGTAAGTGAATGACCAGAGCAATGAATAACCCCATTCTAAAATCTTTTGACTGGTGCGGTGAAGAGACATCCCTCTGGAACTTGGAGACCATCCGGAATATCAGACTGACCGCTTGTGATGTCCTCCATCGCATCAAATGTGTTGGTAGAGATGATACATGGTGGGGGAAAGTATGGTTTCCTGTCAGTCCTTAGCCCTGTCTTCTACAAGAAATTGGCGGGAGAGGGCATCTGCCTTCACATTTTTAGAGCCAGGTAGACAGGAAATAATGAAATTGAAGCGAGAGAAGAAGAGGCACCATCGAGCTTGTCGCAACCCCAAGCAGTGAGCGCCTTCAATGTAGAGCAGATTCTTATGGTCTGTCAGACTAGTTACATGGTTTTCAATGCCTCCATTCCTCCAAGGACATCTTGATGGTCAACAGTTCACGATTGCCCACGTCGTAATTCTGTTCAGCAGACAATTTTTTTTTTGGAAATTTGAAAAAAGAGGTGTAGCTTGACTTGTGGAGTTTTTGTTTGGGACAAGATTGCCCTGGCCCCAATATCTGAAGCGTCCACCTCGAGTGTGAAGGGTAGTCCTGAATCAGGATGCACCCACATGTTGGAGGACACAAAGGCTGTTTTTAGCTACTTTAATGCTTGAAGGGCTGCAGGAGACTAAAGTGCCTGGTCAGCTTCTTACTGTGTCAACGCCATAATGGATGCTACTACAGATGAAAAGTTTTGTATGAACCTTCAGTAGTAGTTTGCGAAGCCTAAGAACCATTGTACGGCCTTCAGGGTCGTAGGGCGAGGCCAATCCAAAACTGCTTTCACTTTGACTGGATCCATGGCGAGGCCAGTATCGGAGATGATGTAGCCCAGAAAGGACGTTGCAGTCTAATGAAAGTGACACTTCTCCAATTTAATGAAGATTCTCTCGTAGTCGTTGGAGTACCTCTTTGACATGACCCGGGTGTTCATGTGCCGTCTTGGAGAAAATTAGAATGCCATCTATATAGACAATGACGTATTGGTCCAGGAGATCCTGAAAACCACATTCACAAAGTCCTGGAATACCACAAGATCATTACAAAGGCCGAAATTCATGACAAGGTATTTCTAATGTCCATCCCAGGTGTTGAACGCTGTTTTCTCTATTTGGTTAAACATGTCTGAGTGCCTGTGCAGGACTCGAACCACCTCAGCGGGGTCCATGTTTCTGGGGCTGAACATACTGTAACCAGTGCTCACCACAAACAGTACGGGACTGCAGGGCTGAGGTGGGGATGTTAGAGAACACCGACCAACAACCGCTATATGAGTCGTAGTCGTGTAGCTGGGTCAGGGTAGGAGAGGTCAGAATAGTCGTAATACTCGCTGTGGTCTAGAATTGGAGAAGTCAGATGGTCGTTGTGTGCAGCCAGTGTCCAGGAGTAGAGAGGTCAGAATGGCTGTGTGTGTAGCCAATGCCAGGGGTCAGAAGGTAGAGGTCTGGGTTAGAGCTGTGGTCAAAGGTTCAAGATATCAAGCAGAATGCACAGAGCAATGGCAGGGCAGCAGGATGCTTGAGGCACGCACAAGTACATAAACACAAATTTATGCTCTGCCAATTTTTCTAGGGGCTGGCTGAGCATATAAAGCACAGGGAGCCAATGGGAAGGCTACAGGCAGTGAGTCATCATACATAGACAGTGTACTGATAGGCATGGGTGGAGTATATCCCAGCTGTGGAGTAATGAAGGAAGTTAGTATTAACCCCTAGAGTGTTTCTGGGCATTCTACGCTGCCGTGTATTGGAGACAGGAGCGACCTCCGTTGCGCCACGGGAGGCGGTGTGGGGGTGTGGGGGTGGAGCCTAGGTCTGGTGCTGGCAGGAGTACTGTGGCGCTCGCGCGAGGGGCATCACCCAATCCGTCACCCAATCCGTCACCCAATCCGTCACCCAATCCGTCACCCAATCCGTCACCCAATCCGTCACCCAATCCGTCACCATGGGCTAGGGTGAGTTGTGGTCTGTTCTTTTTCAGTCCTAGCCTTGGGCTAGTGAAGTCCTGCCTTTCCCCTTAGGGCGTGAGGGATGTCCAGACTAGCCTGGAGGCCTCAAGCCCCTCGGATGCCTAGTCCTATCCTGCCCAGGGAAGTGATGATGCCTGTAGGCGGACGCTCACAGAGGTATGCAAGGGAGACTGGTTATGGTGAAATTAAATAAGGCTTTTATTGCGCCTGTTTCCTTAACATCAGGAAACCATCCAAACAAGGGGTAAACAAAGCTTCTATTCACTTGGGAGTATTTCTAGTGAAATACTATGCAATCCACAACTTCCTTTAGATAAGCATGTCTCCCAGCCCCAAACATATAGCATGAAATGAACAGATATAAAAAGTCTTATAAATGAAAGTCTTATCTGTTAGCTGGGCTGCTGTAGGGGAAGCTTCTCTGCTCTCTTGGAACTGCACCCTTGTGTGCACAGGACATGTCAGGCTCCAGGTTAGAACCTTGTCCCCTTTGTCTTGTGGTCAGCTTGTCGCTCAAGACATCTGTCCTTCCTTGGTTCAGCCCAGTTGTGGACTAAGGAATCTCTGCTCTGTCTCCAAGTTCAGCTCAGGTGGGAGCTAAGGAGTCTCACTTCCTGTCTCAAAAGACAGGCTTTTCTAAGCAATCTAACCAGGCAGGTGGTGTTTTTTAATTGACTACCAGCAGTTAACCACCACACTGCTGGATTAGAGGCACATTGCCTGAACAGGGATAACTCCCCTGTTACAATGCCCCAGAGAACGAACTGTGCTGTAATTGCTGTTGTGCCAAATAAACCTGTTGTATTACTACTGGCACTCCAGAATCTTTAATCTACGCCAGCGGTGTGCAAACTGGGGGGCGCGACCCCCAGGGTGGTGCGAGACTGCCTGCGGGGGGGGCGTGGGGTTTACAGAGGCCCCGCGCGCTTCCCGAAGGCACTTAAATGAAGTGCCGGGGGGAGCTGCAGGGCCTCTGTAGATCTTTACTTACCTTGGCTCCGGCGGCTTCCTTCCAGCGTCGCCATGGCAACGCAGAGTCAAATGACGCCGCGAGCTTATGTGATGTCACGTTGCTATGGCAAAGTGACATCATGACGCCGGAGCGGAGGTAAGTGGGGGTGAAAAGAGGGGCGCGGGAGTGAGTTGACTGTCGGCAGGGGGGCGCAGGGAAAAAAATTTGCGCCTCCCTGATCTACGCTATGGAGGTTCCTGTGGGGATGAACCCCTGTCTATGGCAGGAGCCCTACATGTGGAGGTGCTGCACTCACAGAGGCAATCCTGTATCCCAAAGCTCCCTACCATTGCGGAGACTCCGCTTCCTGAGAACCAACAGGTGAGCACCACAGCACCGCAATACCCTATGTACCAGCAAATCTCCCTTAGGGGGGATAGGGGTGTTACATGGGCAAAGGACAAAATGAAGTGTACCAATCATCCTTCTCCTATTCACTTGGCTTATATTGTCACACTACTGTCCACCCACTAAGATCTTGACAGTTTCTATGTCAGTTTACTCCTACAGTACAGGTGTATGTCATGTAATGCACTTCAGCTATTTGAGTTTCTCTGTCTGTGCCATCAATGAAATCATTTGTAGCAGAGACACCAAACTGCTTGATAAAATAGTCATGTCAATTCAACTAAACCTGCTGATAGAAACAAATCCAATACGTCAAATATATTGAAGAATTAAAACACAAGGAGTAAAACTCCAAGTATAAAAGGGTATATATAAAGAATAAATCAGCTTTGCGTTAATACCACTAAGGTTTTAAATCAACAATGAATTGTATTCATAATATAACATCTAGGTGATTGATGCCTTTTCACTAAATTCTGGCACCTTTAAAAAATGCAAAATTATTTTTAAAGTTTGTTTGTAAACATGATCAGCTGAAACTTTGCAGGGTTTTGATTTTCGGTCTATTTATTTTTTCCATACAGTCAAGGTGTGCTCATCAAATATTTGCACAGCCAGAGCCTCCTTTTTTCTCACTTCCCTTATATTTATTCTGGTATGGACAATGTGGGATAAGAAATCAATTGATTGACAAATACATCTCCATTCACAGGCCCCTAAAAATGCCATTTGTAATTAGTTCTTAATTAGCTCAGTTCAGTCATAGACAGGCCATTATATTTAATATTTAAGTTCTCCATTTGGATAGGCTAAGTACCATGAGTGGTGTAAAGCAGACGTGGTTCCTTTATATAAAAATGTGAGTTAGATCACAAGCCTGACATCAATAAAAGGCCACCAAGAGTCAAACAAAAATGCAGTAAGTATTATCTAATAATTTACACTGATTTATTTTTAAAAAAAACTATAAGATTTTTAATGTAATGATTCTTTAAGTAACACTAATATTTGTAATAGCAGGGATTTATGAGGGATAGATCATGAAAAACTATCCTATTAGTTTCTTTGAGGAGGTAAGTACACTAGGACATTAGACCAGGGTTATGCAGTTGAAGGGGTATGCTTAGATTTTGCAAAGGCTTTTGATACGGTGCCACACAAGGTTAGAGTACAAAATACAATACATTTGGACCCGGACAGAAAACTGGATACTAATTGAGGGATAGGCAGCAGAAAGTTGTCCTAAATATAACCTTTTCAGAATGTGTTAATGTTGTGAGTGGAGAACCTCAAGGTTAAGTACTGTGGCAGCTGCTCGGAAATTGTTTATTAATGATTTTGAAGTAGGCATAGAGGGCAATGTCTCCCACTAAATTGCAGCATGCAATGTAGTAAAATCAGAGCAGCATATCATCTCTCTACAGTAGGACTTGAATAAACTGGAATCTTTTGTCAAGTAAGGTCAATCCTTGATGGAGAAAGATTTAGGAGTGCTTGTAGACAGCAGGCTTAGTTGTCAATGTCAGACAGTAGCTGCTAAGGCTTATAGGATATTGCCAGGCATAAAATAGGATATAACGGTATCTGGCAGCGAATAACAATAAAAGCATATTATGGATCTGGAAAAAGTCCCCAAATTAAATATTTATATTTAACACTGTTGATACCAATGTCCAATACATATTGTGTAGTAAGTACAGTATAACTCCTTGAAATGATGTGGGATTTCTGAACATTGCAAATCTAAGCCCTGGTTGACAACTGCTGGGTACAAATTCAACAAATGCTACATACTGTATATAGCCAAGCATTTTTAAAGGCATGTAAGGATGCTGAGAAGATTGAGCTCTAAATGTACTTTCTAGCCAAGGCATTATGTTTTCTAATATATTTCAAGCTATTCAATGATAGAAAGTCGTCACTGAGTTTCATCAGTCACAGATATACATTTTTTTCATCAATGTCCTACTATATTTTTTGTAGAAATGTTGAAAAGCTAATTGAACTTAGAACCTATTTATTGTTAAATATTCCAATGTTCCACTGATTCAAACCTGGTGAACTGGTTGATAGTTGATGTATTTGTATTTAATGCTCAATAGCAGTCTAATAAATTATTTATAGTGGACTGTTCAGTCACTGGTACAGTACTACAAAATATACATATTTGGTGTGTAAAAGTGCAATCAGTGACACTTGGTTTTGAAAATCTCTTTACATATCACTAAAGATGGGTGAAAAGTTTGCTGGAATTCGAGTTTGTTGCAAACCTGGTCTTTTCGCAAATACTAAAAGGTTTTAAAAAAAAAAAAAAAAAATTTAGGCGAAATTACCAAAATGTTGAAAATAATGGCGAAATGTCAACATTTTTAGTAAATTTTATGGCAAAATATTTGCAAAATTAAGGGGGAAAAAATCATGACATTTTAGAGTTTTTCACAAATGTTGTGAAAACGATTAGCGAACCGTACTGTAGCGGGTTTGCCCATCTCTACATGTCAATTCTTTAATTATAGTCATTAATTAATTATAAATTTTAAATCAGTGGTCTCTAGTAAACTGTAGGTTAATGACAATTAAAGATGAATGAATGTCCTCATTATGGCACATAAAACAATGTATTCACTTCTAATCCCTTACATGATGAAGGACCCTGTGTGGTTTGAAAGGTGGTACAGTAACTTATCAACTTTTCTTTTGGTCTAATAAAAGGCGTCTTTCTACCTACTCCTCCTCCTTCCCTTGTTAATTCCCTACATTCACTTACAGTATATAGAAATAATGCCCTTCCCCTCAATACCCAATTAGCACCCTCTCTATCCACCTTTTAAGACCCAACTTAAGACACACTTGCTTTAAGAAGCATATGAGTAGCTCCGTGGTTAATAATATACACATGATACATAAAGCTTGGCCCCCTGCAGACGCACTTATCAGTATGCCCTCCCACTGTCTCTGTATGTTCTACCTACCAATTAGATTGTAAGCTTTTCGGAGCAGGGACTCCTCTTCCTAAATGTTACTGTTATGCCTGAAGCACTTATTCCCACGACCTGTTATTTATATTATTTGTTATTTGTATGATTGTCGCGTATTACTACTGTGAAACGCTATGTACATTAATGGCGCTATATAAATAAAGACATACACTACAATACAATGACATTGTTACCTGTGCTTTACACTAGTGTGCATTATGTTGAATAGGGGCCCAAGAGAGAATAAAAGTGACCACCATTTCATTTATAGGAGACCATTAATCTGGTAAATATAGTAACGGTCTAACTTGTTTTACTGTGTTTTTCTCTAAAAATGGGTTTAAAGCTATTGCACCTGTAATCACTAATAATACAAAATATGTTCGTTATATCCCTAGTCAATTAAAAAAAACTTTTTATTTAGCCCCATAACAATAATTTTTATGGTTTGTGAAGTTTTTGATTTCCCTCTTTTTTAACACAGTATATATATATACCTAAAGCTCCTACTGTACTTTAGATTTGTACAGTATATACTGGAGAAAAAGCCTGTCTATTACTAAGTTGAGTCTGTGGAACCTACTCATATAATCCTATATGTTTCTATTTCTATATTGTGTTTGGTTTCTTTTATAACTTTACGTGTGTTCCTCTTATTTTGTGTAGCTGTTAGCTTTAAATGTGTGAAGTGCTTTGAGATCCAGTGTGAAAAAAGTGCTAATTATCTATCAAGCCTAATGAGCTTATTCTATAAGGTGTGATAGCAAAGATGACTTGCTATAGCATACAAAGTGTACTTTACTCTGCGCTATCACACATTACAGAATAACGGCCTACTGTAAGTGTCTTTGACATAAATACTGCATAGAAAAACAGTTTGCATTTTATTTCAAAAAGAGAGAAAACTGATACAGATGAAAAGTTGGACTATAACTTTCTTTTGAAATATATTCCAAAGTGATTCAAACTTTGTTAAATCACTAAGAAAAATTTGTTCTAGCAAATCTTCTATGCCAAAATTTGCAATTTTAACTAACATCAAAGTTAACAGAAGAGAGGCATACTGTACTGTACCGGGAACGTACATCTCTAATATTATGCATTTGAATGTTCAAGTGTAGTCTAACATTTTAGAGCCCTAAGGTTATCTATGTTTCTATTAACATCATACAAAGTACAAGTTTATGAGGAAGTGAGCAATGAAATATCTAGCTAAATGTGTATGAAATATATATCTTTTGAAATGTGGTGACATAGTCTAATTTTCTTTAATATGTATGTATGTATGTATGTATATCTTTATTTATATAGTGTCATCTATGTACATAGCGTTTCCCAGCATTAATACTCGTGACATACTAATATAACACATAATGGGAATAATACGCGCATGAGTCATAAAAGGACAATGGGAAAGAGTCCCTGCCTTAAGAGCTTACAATCTAAGTAATAGGATTTAAATAGAAATAGCCGTGTTAGTCCAGTTGCGAGTTGAGAAAATGAGTACTTCAGTATAAGGTGATGCCTTTTTTATTTGGACCGACAATTGATATTATAAGACAAGCTTTCAAGGCTTGTCTCTCCTCCTCAAGACATGCAATTCTGATTCACAGAGATTCCAGGAGTTTAACACAGATGTAAAAATCCAGATAACAATCTAAGACAAGGTACAGTATGCAGGAGTCATGGTCAAGTGATCAAGTGGATTGTAAATAAACAGGGCACTAAATGGATGAAAGGGAGAAGGAGAAATGTTGGAGCCTGAAGAACTATACATGCATCTGCTCTGTGAAAGGGGGTGGTGAAGGGTGGAGAAAGTTTGATATTTAATAAGAACAAGAGGCAGGGAGAAACAATACAAAAAACCTGGTGGGGAAAGATGTGTCACAGGAGGTCTAATAAATACAGTATGCAATAATAAGCAAGAGCTTCAGTTGTAGGTGACAACACAGTGTAGCTGCAGCAATACTACCTAGCTTTATTTGATTTGGAGGGTTAATCTAATGAGTCCATTTTCCCCATTTGGGGCACATGGGGACCTGAGATGGGTGAACATCACTATACACACTTTTCTTAATATTTGCAAACCCGCAAAAGTTTTTCTGTGGGATCTTTGCTTATAAATGCACGCGAAAGCATGGAAATCCGCCTTTAGCCTTCATTTCATGTTATTATTTTTTTTTAAATGTATTTCTCCAAGTATTTTATTGGGTGTGCACAAAATCAAAGGTTTGTGCAAAGTAAATGTATAAAAAAAAAACTCAGACGTGTCCGCGAAGATTCACACTCGCGAAGATAGGCCGTTTTTACGGCGAAATTGAACTTTGGCAAAACATTGCTCATCTCTACTGGAGACACAATATTGCACCTTTAATGATAACAGAAAATGTATTATGAATGTTTGTTTGGAATTACTTCTACTATCAAACTCCATTTGAATAACTCTAACTGTGTTGCACTATGTTGGTAAATGGTAGCTGTTAGTGTAAGTTTTGCTAATGTTTGCTACATTGAACATAGAATTTTGCATCATAGTGAATCTCATTCTGGTGACTCAGGGAAGTGATGTTCTCAGGGTTACACAGAGAGCTGACACTGCCTTTGAAGGAGGTGGGTGAGGTTTGAATCTCACTGTTCCTATCACTACAGCCAGGAAGCTTGTCCTTTAACCCAACATGTTTTTAGAAAATATAGTGCTGGTATGATGAGCAAAAATAAAAGATTGAGGGCGCCAAAAACTTTTGTTGAACTTTATTATAACAAAAAACTTCAGGTAGACAACAGGACAGGTTTTCAAGAACTGCTAGGCCCTTGCACTCAGGTTTCCATAACCATGCAGGTAGCTCAGCTTCCTGTAAAAGCCTTTTACTTCTGCCTGGGACAGAACTGGACACTTGCTTCCAGTAATTCCCGGCAGTCCCACCCAGGTCCTGTGGTAAGGAACCCACTCCCTGCTGTGGCAAAATGCCTCTAAAGTGCTGTGTCTCTATGAGCCCCTAAACAGGCAGACTTGCCGTAGCTCAGAAACAAATAATGTTGCCGACCCTGTTACAGGCTAGGAGAGCCCGGAGACCCCCTCCTCTGGTTCCTCCTGGGATCTGAAGATAATATCCAAGTCTCAAACATTTATTAACTTGGTTCCCACCCCTGTTGCTGGGTAGAAAAGAAAAAAGCTACTTTAACTGAATCTTCCCCGAAAGGGTTGATGTTTCCAGTACCTTCTAGAAGGAAATAACTGACCAATCACTGTGCTGAGGGATTTGTAACATACAGTAAGAATGGTTACTTCAAATAAGTTACATGGAAAAAGTTACAACTAGGGCCTGTAAGGGACCAGCACTCACTAGGAATACTTTTAGCATTCTGCAAGGGTGCGACATGTGAATCTCATTCGTGATCAGGGCCTCCGAGAGGGGGGGACAGCCTGTACTAGTGTCCCATGCCCGGTGGTGGCGGGGTGCCCGGTGGTCGGACAAAGCAGTTGCCGGCGGTCCACGGCTCTCCCCACCTGCAGGCCTCTTCCTCTATCTCTGTCCCAGGCCGGGCCCTCTGACGTAATTAGTGTGACGGGCCTCTCTGGTGTCGGCGCGCCAGAAGTGAGTTTGGCCCAGCTTCCGGTGGGCGGCACCATGAGTGGGCTGAAGTCTGGTGGCCGGGCCCCCAAGCAATCACCCCCCTCCCCCCGGCAGTCACCCCCTCCCCGGCAGCCCCCTTCCCGGCAGTCACCCCTCTGCCAGTCATCCTCTCCCCACTCCCTGGCAGTCACCGGGCCCAGCCTGATCATCAGCAAGGTTAGTCTAATTTTATAATATGTACTGGGGCATTGGGGGGCTTTTTAACTCTAGTCCTGGGCCCCGGGAAATCTGTCAGCGGCCCTGTTAGTGATACATAGTAATTCTTTTCTGTACATACATACTATATCTGTGACTTGTAGGCACGCGGTTGCTGTTTGAGTGGAAAAGAGAGACAAAGATAACATAGTTGTAGTTCATTTGCAAAACATCATTCAAATTAGGGGGTATAGTGATGCACACTGTAAATGTGGTTATAATCTCCTAAATCATTATGCAATTCCATCAACTAATAATGCCTTTCCTTGGATTTTGGGACTTAACTAAATTTGGGAAAACCTTTTTATTTTGCAAATGGTAGGTATAAATACTCATAAAAGAATAGTCTGTGTTTTAAATTATATTTTGAACTTTGAAAATATGGCCTATCATAATATAAAGTAAAAATGCCACGACTTAAAATGTTCAGAAAACGATATACCAGCACTTATGCAGGCGACATAGGTAGCATTATGTTCCAAGGGATTGATCATATTCCTCAATCCATAAGAAGAGGGGATTGGGATAGAGCATTATTACAGCTAGAGGCTCGTTGGATTTGTACTTTGAATACCCTAAATCCATCAGGGCTTAATGAAGGATTTGTATGCACTGCGTTCCTATGAGTTCTCCTGGGTATTTCTAGCCTCTACAACTGTAACGCTTGCGCTCACCAAGAACAAGGCGGGAGCCCAGTACTGAGGTGGGAAAGTATAGAACTGCGCACCCACAGCAGCGGAGCCACGCCTGGAGGGTGGATAGTCAAGATCGCTGGGTCTGGTTTGAAGAGAGTGGATTAGTCTTGATACTTGCCGAGTTCGTAGGTAGGTGGCAGGAGGGTAGTCAGAGTCCGAGGTGCCGTGGTCGAGGGTTGGAGCCAGTAGAGAAGTAGATTGTCCATTTGCCGTGGTCAGGGATGGAGAAGGTCGGAAGGTCGGAGGCAAGCCGGGGGCGATAATCAAGAGCAGGGTCCAAAGTCTAGCCGGGTCGGTACATAAGAAGGCAAACGGCAACAAGGTGAATAACGCAGAGAGAACAAGGCAGAGACAGAGACGTGGGAACACAAGGCTACCAATAACTATGCTCAGCCAAAGAGGAAGTGACAGAGCTGAGCATATATAGAAACAGGAGTCCACTGAGAGAAGGGGGTGGACCGGAGGAGCGGCCTCTGCGGAGGCAGGGATAGGCTGTGAGAAGCTGGAGACAGGTGAGGGAGATATTAGAGTTGACGCGCAGCTGGGGAGCGGTGCACGTGCGTCACTTGTGCACACCGCGCGGGGTGGCCGCGCGGAACAAGCGGAGGGGCAGAGTCAAGCTCCGTGGGAACCTTGAAAGCCCTCCTTGGGTGTGCGCGCTCTGTAAGGTGTGCGGGAGGCTGTACAGCAGGGGGCAAAGAGGAAGCACGCCGCGGGGGACGCGGTCTCAGATCTCTTGCAACGGGATGCTATGCAGCAGGAGGTAAGGAGGGAACACGCCGCAGGGGACGTGTTCCCCGATTCCTTACAACAATTACTTCCCTAACAGTATGGATATGAAGTAGTGGGTTATTATATCCCCAGCATATCCCTGCATCTAGGTCATTTCTGGCCACTTTGAGTAAAACATTTAGTGTGCAAAAGCAATAAGCATCCTATGGGTTACCATGACAACCCGTTTTTTGGTATTTAGGGTCAGACGTTACTGCTAATACTCTCACCCCAGGAAGAAGACGTGGTTTTCGCCGAAATGTACGTCGGTACAGCGTTTGAGTAAGTTGGTGGTGCAGCGTGCAGCTCTGTGATGCCCGTGTTAGCTGTAGTGCTTCTATGGTAGTATCATAAAACACTGACAAGACTGTAACAATGGTATTTGGGACCAAGACTAAATTTGTAAAGTTTCCAGTGACTGAGCTCCAGATCAGAACCAACGCTAACACCACCCTAACTCCTGTTACTAGTTTTAAATACCTGGGTATATGGTTTGACTCCCACTTAACATTCGAAATGCACATTGATACCCCTACATCCAAAACCTATGCCAAACTAGGTGTACTCTACAGGAACAAATCCTCCCTAAGTCTCCTGGTCAGAAAGCGTATCACACAGCAGATGCTAATGCCAATTATAGACTATGGAGATATAGTATATGGCTCGGCACCCCAAACCCACCTTAGCAAACTTGAAACCCTCTATAATTCAATTTGTCATTTTGTTCTCCAATGCAACTACAACACACATCACTGCGAAATGCTCAAAGAACAAGATTGGTCATCACTCGATTCTAGGCGCAAAGTTCACCTTTCCTTTCTTGCCTTCAAATATTTTCTGGGCAAGCTACTCATCTATCTGAACGAGCGCCTCACCCCTACCACATGCAGCACTTATCATCTGAGATCAGACTCCAAAAGACTGTTCATGGTCCCAAGGCTCAACAAAGTATCTGGCCGCTCCTCCTTCTCTTAACGTGCACCCCAAATCTGGAACAACCTACTGGAGACTCTCAGATCCACCACCAGTTTACGTTCTTTCAAAACTAAGGCTGTCTCACATTTTAATCTGGTCTGTAACTGTTTCATCTACTATATATTGCTCAAACTGTTGTATGCCTGTCTGTCCCTAGGGGCAATCGCATTGGCCCTTGGGCTCGTCACTCCGCCTCAGGCCAATGAGATGGCTCCCTTGGCCCGCCTGCCCATGCACACCTCTCATTGGCCTGAGGCGGAGTGATGGGCCAAAGGACACACACACACACACCCCCCCACACCCTCCCACCCAGGTAAGTCACACCACTGCACGTCCCGCCTCAACTTATGGCCCCAGTAACTCACCTATTTCAGGCTCGCAGCCTCGCACCTCAGGCCAGGCCCCAGGCCCACACAGGGCCACACAGGCCCACACAGGGTGCTTCCTGCCTCCGCCTGCATGCGCCTCCGGCAGCCGGGTGGCACATCGGGGGACCAAGCGGTTGCCCGGGGGGCAGGGGAGAGCAAGTCACGGGGAGTGGGGGAGCGAGCCCCGAGTCACGGGGAGCGGGGGGGCGAGCCCCGAGTCACGGGGAGCGGGGGGGGCGAGCCCCGAGTCACGGGGAGCGGGGGGGCGAGCCCCGAGTCACGGGGAGCGGGGGGGGCGAGCCCCGAGTCACGGGGAACGGGGGGGCGAGCCCCGAGTCACGGGGAACCAAGAAGGGGGAGCGGCCAGCGGGGGGACGGACGCCAAGGGGAGGGGGGCATGCGGATACATAAATTATGACAATACATATGCCCCCTGCTCTCCACCCCACCCACTCCCCTTTCCCCCCTTTCCCACCCTCACTCCCTCCCTTTCCCACCCCCAATCCCCTTTCCCACCCCCAATCCCCTTTCCCACTCCCCTTTCCCCCACTCCCCTTTCCCCCACTCCCCTTCAACCCCCCACTCCCCTTTCCCCCCACTCCCCTTTCCCCCCCCACTCCCCTTTCCCCCCACTCCCCTTTCCCCCCCACCCCCCTTTACCCCCCTGCCTTTACCCCCCCCCCCGCTCCCCTTCCCCCCCCGCTCCCCTTCCCCCCCCGCTCCCCTTCCCCCCTGTCCTCCTTTCCCCCCCCCTCCGCTCCCCTTTCCCCCCCCTCCGCTCCTCTTTCCCCCTCCCCCTCCACTCCCCTTTCCCCCCCCTCCGCTCCCCTTTCCCCCCCCTCCGCTCCCCTTCCACCCCCCCTCCGCTCCCCTTTCCCCCCCCTCCGCTCCCCTTTCTCCCCACCCCTCTGCTCCCCTTTCTCCCCCCCCTCCGCTCCCCTTTCTCCCCCCCCTCCGCTCCCCTTTCTCCCCCCCCTCCGCTCCCCTTTCTCCCCCCCTCCGCTCCCCTTTCTCCCCCCCTCCGCTCCCCTTTCTCCCCCCCTCCGCTCCCCTTTCCCCCCCCTCCGCTCACCTTTCCCCCTACTCCGCTCCCCTTTCCCCCCCCTCCGCTCCCCTTCCCCCCCCTCTGCTCCCCTTCCCCCCCTCTGCTCCCCTTCCCCCCCCTCCGCTCCCCTTTCCCCCCCCTCTGCTAATCTTTCATCCCCCCTCCGCTAACCTTTCCCTCCCCCTCCGCTCCCCTTTCCCCCCCCTCCGTTCCACTTACCCCCCCTCCACTCCCCTTTCCCCCCCCTCCGCTCCCCTTTCCCCCCCTCCGCTCCCCTTTACCCCCCCTCCGCTCCCCTTTACCCCCCCTCCGCTCCCCTTTACCCCCCCCCCCTCTGCTCCCCTTTCCCCCCCCCTCTGCTCCCCTTTCCCCCCCCATCCGCTCCCCTTTCCCCCCCTCCGCTCCCCTTTCCCCCCCTCCGCTCCCCTTTCCCCCCTCCACTCCCCTTCCCCCCCTCCACTCCCCTTTCCCCCTCCGCTCCCCTTTCCCCCCCTCCACTCCCCTTCCCCCCCCCTCCACTCCCCTTTCCCCCTCCGCTCCCCTTTCCCCCCCTCCACTCCCCTTTCTCCCCCCACTCCGCTCCCCTTTCTCTCCCCCCCTCCGCTCCCTTTTCCCCCTCCGCTCCCCTTTCCCCCCCTCCACTCCCCTTTCTCCCCCCACTCCGCTCCCCTTTCCCCCCCCCCTCTGCTCCCCTTTCCCCCCCCCTCCGCTCCCCTTTCTCCTCCCCTCCACTCCCCTTCCCCCCCCTCCACTCCCCTTTCTCCCTCCGCTCCCCTTTCCCCCCCCTCCACTCCCCTTTCTCCCCCCACTCCGCTCCCCTTTCTCTCCCCCCCTCCGCTCCCTTTTCCCCCTCCGCTCCCCTTTCCCCCCCTCCACTCGCCTTTCTCCCCCCACTCCGCTCCCCTTTCCCCCCCCCCTCTGCTCCCCTTTCCCCCCCCTCCGCTCCCATTTCTCCCCCCCTCCACTCCCCTTTCTCCCCCCCCTCCTCACCCCTTTCTCCCCCCCTCCGCTCCCCTTTCCCCCCCTCCGCTCCCCTTTATCCCCCCCTCTCCGCTTCCCTTTCTCCCCCCCTCCGCTCCCCTTTCCCCCCCCCTCTGCTCCCCTTTCCCCCCCCCTCTGCTACGCTTTCCCCCCCCTCTGCTCCCCTTTCCCCCCCTCCGCTCCCCTTTCCCCCTCCCCTCCGCTCCCCTTTCCCCCTCCCCCCTCCGCTCCCCCTTCCCCCTCCCCCTCCGCTCCCCTCCCCCCTCCGCTCCCCTTTCCCCCTCCCCTCCGCTCCCCTTTCCCCCCCCTCCGCTCCCCTTTCCCCCCCTCCGCTCCCCTTTCCCCCCCCTCCGGTCCCCTTTCCCCTCCACCTCCCTTCCCCCCCTCCCACCCCCTTCCCCTCTCCCACCCCCTTCCCCCATCCCACACTTCCACCCCTTCCCCCCTCCACCCCTTCCCCCACCTCCTCCAACCTTTCCCCCCTCCTCCACCCCTTGCCCCCCTCCATCACCCCCTCCTCCCCTTCCCGCCGCCCTTCGCCTTCCTGCCCGACTTCCCGCCTCCCCACCTCTGCCTTTCACCCACCCTTACTCCGGCCGCCTCTGCCTTTCACCCACCGCCTCACAGCCGTTGCATGCACTCAACAGACACCCGCCACACTCGACACACACCTGCTGCCTCCCGCCCCTGCACACCGACATCACTGACCCACCGCCTCACACCCTAGCAGGACCCCCACTCACAGACAGCACTCACAACCCACGCGCCACCTGCCGCCTCACACCCTAGCAGGACACACGCCTCACATTTTTACATCGGTTATGTCACCAAAATATACATTGTAGTGTGGTGTGTTTACAATAAACCATTTTTAAACAACATCATATTACATTTTATTCCATCTTTCTTTTCAATATTATTATCCAACCTTTACAACAAATAGTCACCTATTGTTCCACGATTTATAAATACTACTACCTATTACGCATTTACATCCCAGGCAACGCCGGGTCTCTCAGCTAGTACGCCTATAATATACATCTTCTCTAACTGTGCATGCAATGTATTGTATAGAATGTATACCCTATTCATTTATGTAACTGTTTTTTTAACCATGTATTATTTGTCCAGGACATACTTGAAAACGAGAGGTAACTCTCAATGTACTACTTCCTGGTATTTTTTTTTATAAATAAATCAAGCCTAAACCCCCCTCTGCTCCACTTTCCCCCCCCTCCGCTCCCCTTTTCCCCCCCCTCCGCTCCCCTTTCCCCCCCCTCTGCTCCCCTTTCCCCCTCCCTCCGCTCCCCTTTCCCCCCCTCCACTCCCCTTCCCCCCCCTCCACTCCCCTTTCCCCCTCCGCTCCCCTTTCCCCCCCTCCACTCCCCTTCCCCCCCCTAAACTCCCCTTTCCCCCTCCGCTCCCCTTTCCCCCCCTCCACTCCCCTTTCTCCCCCCACTCCGCTCCCCTTTCTCTCCCCCCCTCCGCTCCCTTTTCCCCCTCCGCTCCCCTTTCCCCCCCTCCGCTCCCCTTTCTCCCCCCACTCTGCTCCCCTTTCCCCCCCCTCTGCTCCCCTTTCCCCCCCCTCTGATCCCCTTTCTCCCCCCCTCCACTCCCCTTTCTCCCCCCCTCCACTCCCCTTTCTCCCCCCCCTCCTCTCCCCTTTCTCCCCCCCTCCGCTCCCCTTTCCCCCCCCTCCGCTCCCCTTTATCCCCCCCCTCTCCGCTTCCCTTTCTCCCCCCCCTCCGCTACCCTTTCCCCCACCCTCTTCTCCCCTTTCCCCCCCCTCTGCTCCCCTTTCCCCCCCCTCTGCTCCCCTTTCCCCCCCTCCGCTCCCCTTTCCCCCTCCCTTCCGCTCCCCTTTTCCCCTCCCCTCCGCTCCCATTTCCCCCTCCCCCCTCCGCTCCCCTTTCCCCCTCCCCCTCCGCTCCCCTTCCCCCCCCTCCGCTCCCCTTTCCCCCCCCTCCGCTCCCCTTTCCCCCCCCTCCGCTCCCCTTTCCCCCCCTCCGCTCCTCTTTCCCCCCCCTTCCGCTCCCCTTTCCCCCCTCCGTTCCCCTTTCCCCTCCACCTACCTTCCCCCCCTCCCACCCCCTTCCCCTCTCCCACCCCCTTCCCACATCCCACACTTCCACCCCTTCCCCCCTCCACCCCTTCCCCCACCTCCTCCAACCCTTCCCCCCTCCTCCACCCCTTGCCCCCCTCCACCACCCCCTCCTCCCCTTCCCGCCGCCCTTCGCCTTCCTGCCCGCCTTCCCGCCTCCCCACCCCCGCCTTCCCGCCTCTGCCTTTCACACGCCCTTACTCCGGCCGCCTCTGCCTTTCACCCACCGCCTCACAGCCGCTGCACGCACTCAACAGACACCCGCCACACTCGACACATACCTGCCGCCACACACACCTGCTGCCTCCCGCCCCTGCACACCGACATCACTGACCCACCGCCTCACACCCTAGCAGGACCCCCACTCACAGACAGCACTCACAACCCACGCGCCACCTGCCGCCTCACACCCTAGCAGGACACACGCCTCACATTTTTACATCTGTTATGTCACCAAAATATACATTATAGTGTGGTGTGTTTACAATAAACCATTTTTAAACAACATCATATTACATTTTATTCCATCTTTCTTTTCAATATTATTATCCAACCTTTACAACAAATAGTCACCTATTGTTCCACGATTTATAAATAATACTACCTATTACGCTTTTACATTCCGGGCAACGCCGGGTCTCTCAGCTAGTACGCCTATAATATACATCTTCTCTAACTGTGCATGCAATGTATTGTATATAATGTATACCCTATTCATTTATGTAACTGTTTTTTTAACCATGTATTATTTGTCCAGGACATACTTGAAAACGAGAGGTAACTCTCAATGTACTACTTCCTGGTATTTTTTTTTATAAATAAATCAAGCCTAAACGCGGCTTCAATCTCTTAAATAAATTAGTTATGCATTAACTACCATCAGGTATTTCTTTTGTGAGCTAGCAGCAACAATGCTTTGTGGAGTTACATGCCCTGTTTTTTAAAAGAAATTTTCAAAGTAAAGGGGTAGTTTTCTACTAGATCAGCATTGGGGATATTCCAGTGAGTGTGTACTTACAGTAAAATAGTCCCAGATGGGGTGTTGTGCCAGCCGTTTACGGGTTCCATCATGATATGCCTTAAACGTGGCATGTAAAAAGGCTGATTACACTTTGTTAAGGGCTGCTACTATCACACACTGTGAAATTGCTATACACGAGGGTCTATAGCGACCACACTTACCTAATCACCCTTTGACACAAATTTGCTCTCTATATATAGCTGTTTGCTGATTAATTGGAGTGCTAGCTATCAAAAACTACATAGAGGTATGTCCTCAATGGTTTTATGTACCACACGATGTATCTAGACATCAGTTGTATGTACAGAATTTACCAAAGTGTACTAATTTAGCATATATATTGCATAACAGGATTTGTACACATTAACTAGTGGAACCGGTTTAATATGATATATGTAGCACACTGGGAGACGGAATATACATGTGCTAAGTATGTAGAGATCTATCATTGCATTTCCCTCTATGGGCTTGTTTTGTGGGTTTAATAAACTACAAGTACAATGTTGCAACGTTGACACACTATATCATTTGTCTGGCTATAGCCTACTTACAGCAATGTGATATGCCTTAAATTAGACATCGTTTCTTGCTATAATATTGAAACATCTTCTTGTTACCACCATGAAAATAGTTACAACTGTTTTAAACCTGTTTTGAAGTGGAGTGCTCCATAGAGTAATATCTGATAGATATGGTAACCCTGTACATTTCAACAGTTTACAGTACACGTACTATATTTAAAATTGTGATTATGAATGATATATTGTGCTGACTATATATCACCATCAACCTATTAGTGTCAATATGCTGACTTATTAGGTACTGTACCCCATACTTTGAATTTATGACCAGTCAGGTGGTGGCAACACTTAGTACTGAGTTATTTTACTTCACTTGCTTTATTCTAAGTGCCAATTCCTTTTCATTTATATGGATTAAATGTTATATTTTAAATTAACTACATTAAACTACTCTTTTGACTTTGGTGCGCCGATTAGGGGGCTCTTTCTCAAGTGCCTAGCCGCACTTACCTATCTTAACTCCCAGCTTGTAGCCAGGTGTGAAAACTAACCGGAGCTAGGGGTTACAAGAGGAGGTCAGTGGCGGCACAGAGCAGAACAGAGTTCAAAACAGCCCGATTCTGGCTATCCTTGGAAACTTTGGGATAGGAGAACGAGTGGTTTTGTGAAAAGGGAAATGCAATACAGGCTTACAGTACTTTACAGAAACGAGATCATAAACGAGGAAAGTGTAGCCTGCAAAATACATAAGTGAAAGGATAATGTAGGCAAGGGAGAATGGGTACATCTGAGGAAGAGGAAGATAAATTATGCCCAGTAAGGATAGTGAAGAGGTATGTTAAGAGTGGGTAGAGGTATTCTTGGTCCACAGG
The DNA here is from genome assembly GCF_040206685.1 of Ascaphus truei. Classification (NCBI taxonomy): domain Eukaryota; kingdom Metazoa; phylum Chordata; class Amphibia; order Anura; family Ascaphidae; genus Ascaphus; species Ascaphus truei. Next base: position 452,654,128 of record NC_134484.1, on the reverse strand, counting down.
GACCTGGCATTACTTTGAGGATATCGGATTCACAGTGTGTTTAAGTTTTGCTTGCAAGCATTTAACATGGACCCTGCAAATGTTGGCACTCATTAATTTAGAATAGGGGCGTCAACTACAGCAGGAGAGGTACAGAAGGACTGGTAGAGTGTGCAGTAAATAAACAGAAAGGGGCAAAGAATGGATGAAAGAGATAGCGGAAAATGTTAGAGCATGTCGGGCCATATATCCATCAGCAGTGTGAGGGGGAGAAGGGTTTGAAATTTAAAATGAAGAGATGTAGGGAGAAACTACTGTACAAAAAAATACGATAGTGTGTAAGAAACCTCATATCAGCATTAAGTCCTCTTGTTCTGGTGTCCAAGAGCACTATCATTTTCAGTTCAAATGTTTTCCATTCCTGAGTGCTTTTAAACATTCCTTTGAGGATTTTGATTGAGAAGTGGTGTCCCACTGGAGTGCAATATCTTCCTTCTTCATTGTGTGTTATTGTGTGTCTGTGTAGGTTCAATCCGGTATGAAGTTTTGGGCTGGTTTCATCAATGTACTGGAGCATCCTTGGTCACATTTGCAGCATTGAATCATACATACCACATTCCTGGATGTGCCACAGTATGATCCTTTAACATTCAGTGTTCTATGTTTGTGACTGGCTGTGAGATCTTGGCATGTATGTTTGCAAAGTTTGCAACGTGTGATGCTGCAGTGTCTTCTGCCATTCTCAGCGTCCTTGATTTCGTCATTAAGTTTTCTGTGGGTTGCGGGAATGCAAGGATGGGAGGTTTACAGAAGATTTATTTTAATGTGTCATCCACTGCCAGCATGAGCTGCAGATCCTTGATTATATTTTATATTCCCTCTAGGGCAGTGGTTGTCTTTAGCCCCTGGTGATATGCGTGTGGTTGTTTCTTTATTTTTGTATTGGAGCAGGTGTTCTCGTGGGGCTTTAAGTGCCTTGATGATTGTTTTGGCAATAGTCTTTGGTTTGTATCCCTTCTGTCTGAATGACTCAGTCAGGGTTGTGAGGTGTCTGTTGCTGTCTTTAGCATCAGAGCCGACACAGTGATATCTACTATTTCAAACCCTTCTTCCCACACCCCCCCGCCCTTGCACCCCAGCCCCCTCACACTGCTGATGGATGGATGTTTCTGCATTCTCTAACATGTCTCACTATCCCTATCATCCATTTAGTGCCCTGTCTGTTTATTTTACTATCCATTGCAACATGACTTCTGCACATCGTGTCTTAGATTGTTATATCCTGGACTATTTTGTAATTCAGAATTGCCTGTCCCGAGGAAGAGAGCTCTTTAATACCATTTGACATTTTATTTCTAATACTATCAATGTGTATACTGTAGTAAGAAAATACATGGTCCCAATCACATGTATGAAATAATAACACTGATGTTTAATGGGTTTGGCTAGATCAGCGGGGTCCAATAGGAATTCAAAGCCAGCCACACTTGTGGTTGTCGTCTTTCCATATTCACCACATTCTCATGTCAGTGACAATAGGGTGGAGCTTGCGAGTCACGACGCTCGCCATGTTGTGCTTGAGCACAGGACCTTTCCTGACCCCCCGTGTCGCCAACCTTATGAGATCCCCCCCCCCCCCTTCACTCTTATGTTCTCCCTCCCTCTCTCACACCCCCACCTCTCCCTCCCCCCTCATCCTCGCCCTCCCCCCATGCACATGTCTACTGGTTGTCTTTATGATATTCAGTGAAAGCCGTTACAGTGTTGCTTGTCTTTAGGAATGATCACAACTGTGGCAACGTGAGAGCTGGGTCACAACTGGAACTGAAGGGCAACATTTCCTATTCTGTTCCTTACTTCGGGGGACAGGTCGAAATCATACGATTGCTTTAAGAGAGATTATGAGGTTCTGGTGCCAGAATATCCATTGCACTACAGTTAACCTATATCAAGAAGCCTACAGTACTATGCTATCTTTAACCATGGATGCCAATGTCCAAATAAGAAGAATAAACTGATATCCATCTCAGTTTATTATACCCATTAAATTAAATCCATCTACATTTCAGAAACTTCCATCAATTTCATTTTATTAAATAAATTAAACTCTAACAAAACTGTGTTAATGCAACAATAATGTTTGCAATCATAGGATCTAATGTTGGGAAACCACCTATTATAATTCACTTTACACACCCTGACAGGCCCAATCCCTTTTTAAACATATGAAAAGAACCAAGAATAATATTAGGATTTCAGAAAGAGAAAGGATTTAAATTATACACAAGAACCTTTGTAAAGTGCATTTCTTTGAAAAACACATTGAATGAAAAAAACCAGAAAAATATTCAATATCCTTTTTTTAATTTATTTCAGTTCTCCTTATGTATTATAAAAATAAGCATTTTACTGCACAATTGTACATTCCCGTTGCTTCTATGAAAAGAAAAGTATTGCAGTTTTGTTGCTCAGCCGGGAGAATTGAAAAATAGCTGTACTCCACATGATTAAAAAAATGACAAGAATCAGAAAGAAAAACATAGAAAGAATTGTTAGCGATTGCACCCCTAACATGTCTACGCTTTTATGCAGCAAACGCTTGAATATACAGCATATCCATGTTTGCTTGTGCTGTATCAGGGGAGGATTCCCTAAGCTCTGATAAGAGGTGTCGAAGCTTCATCCAACACAACTGCCATTCAAGTCAATAGCAGTTAATGCTGGATCCAGCTCCAATATTCATTATAAGAGCTTAGTGACTCAAAGTGTAAGGCCTCGGGCATGGTGCCTCGGGCCGCGCTGATTCGCGCTCCTGCTCTGCCTCCCCTGCTCAAACTGGAGCTTTTTTGTGTCCTGGCAGGCGAGGCAGTGAGCGCGCTTTGGGGGCGGTGCATAGGCGGGGCGGAGGCAGGCCGGAGGCGTGTCGGGAGGCGGGGCTAGTCCCTCGCTCTCATTGGATGTGAGCGATCACGTGACCGCTCCTCCGCTTCCCTGAGCGGCAAATTTTAAATTTGCCTGTCTCTCCAAAATATCTGAGCCTCCGCACGCATGCGGCTGCTAACGCCGCGCTGATGACAGATGCAGGGGGTAAGTGCATCTGCTCAGCACGGCTCAGCAAGGCTCACCCTACTATGTCCCAGGCCTAAGGCTTGGTCCCCGCTGGCTGCTGCTGACAAGAGCCGCCCCTCAATAGGGCCGGGCCCGCCCCAGGGGGTGGCTTCCGGGCAGCAAGTTTATCAGGCAGACAAGAAAATGAAGATTGGAGCTAGCGATGGAGTGCTTGGCCACGCCCCCCCCCCCAGCGGTTCAGCCAATGAGGGTGAACCTGCTGGGTGATGTCATGGCCACGCCCCTGTCATGCCCCCCCTTGTCTTTTCCCCTGCACCTCACTGCAGACCGGGGAACTCAGCTGCACGCGCCGCCAGCCTGGCAGGCGCGCGTGCAGCGCAGGCGCTGGGCCCGCAGCCTAACTGTCCATAAGCAATGGGTAAGAGACCATGTAAAATGTGTTGGAATCTGGTATTCAGCTACTTTGAGATATGTCGTATTTTTGTACATCAGTGTGATGATAGGGTTTAAGATAAATAGTCAGTAACATGCATTGCATGTAAGTGACAGGGCTCCTCCCTCATGCCATCAGACTCCTGGTTTCATGTATTTTATTATTCCCCTATTTTGCCCCACTTGCATCAATGGTGTTTGAGCAATAGAAGAACCTAATGACCATTTACTTGGTGTAATTATTTGATGCAGTGTAACAATTTCTGCTTTTTTCTTCTCATTTGTCAAAAAAATCTCAGGTGGATCATACCTGATTGTCAGATCTGCTTTTAAAGTTAAAAAAAAAACACATGATAAGCATGGGCCTTATGCTTCATGCAGACACAAGCAGAAATAATAATACAATGGGACACACGGCCATCAGGGCACACTTTAGGTGAAACTTGTTCAAGTATATAAATACTTTATTTTGAACATATCATCTCTATGACAGTAGTATGTGCAGTATGTGTGTTTAACTGGATTGGTTTCATCGGGCCTCTGTAACAGTGATGGATTTTCTTACTGAAAATATAAATGGACTAGCTCATTCCCAAGAGACTCTGCTGACAAGTGGGATTAAATCTTCTAATCGGTGCATAGGATCCAGTGCCACTACTGGGAGGCACATATCAGAATAATGCTCAGAGCTGAAATGTTTGGTTCACTAGTTTCAATTGAATAGACCCGTATTTCTGTGCATATTTAAGAGACACTTCATTACTCTGATTGCTACTGAACTTTTAGGTAAACTGCATGAAGACACCTTTATATATGCTATATTATTAGGATAGGCTTTAGTGCATAACCCACAGCTAAAAGTCCTGAAAGTTCACAAGGCCAGTAAGTTGTATCCATTCTCACACTGATGAGACCCGAAAAGTTGAAACAGTCATCTGTCTGTGAGTAGGTTTAGGGCCATGCACTTCTTTATCCCAGTGTGTGCTGAAAAAGCGTCAGGCATTACACTTCCAGGGATCCATGTTTAAAACGATAAGAAGATAAAAGTGACACACTATGACTGATCATTTGCATGTCAGTATCCAGAATCCCTGCAGTGTATGAAAAGAGATAATGGGGAAAGTCAGGTGTGCGGACCTGTCTGAGATGTAAATGTGCTCATAAGTGGTATTTTTGATGTTGTACACTGTACGGTAGAGGGTTTTTGTCACTTTTTTTTACTCATTAAAACGTACTTTGGGCCTGGTTGTGCCAGCTTCATCATCATCAATCAATTCATCATCATCAATCAAATCAACATCATCCATCAATCATCATCCATCAATCATCATCCATCAATCATCAGCAATTAATCAGCAATCAATGATCATCAATCATCAATTAATCATCTATTTTTTTAAGTAAATACAGGCATCCGCTTATGGGAGCATCGGAATAGTTTACAGTCAGTTTGAAATCCTCTACAATTAAATACAATTAATTTTTATACAAGCGACAGGCAGGAAAAGTCAGAGTTATAAATAATACATTGTTGTATTAAATGAACAAAGGATATATATTCAGTTTGCAGATATTTCATGGACAGTTAGAGATATGATTTTGGGCGTAAGTAACATTTACAGATAGGATTGAAATGGTGTTAGAAGAGGTAGGCTAGGCCTGCAATGTGTTGTTTGAAAAGGTTGCCTCAAGGAGCTTACCATGTATAGGCAGAGCATGTTGAATCATTTGGTACAGGGGATGAGGGGGCTGGCGAGTTTCAAAATGCAATAAAACAGCTGCAATATTACCAAACATCAGCAGATGGCAGCAAACAGTGACGCCCTTTGGCTAACGCCTTCAGGGCGACTCAGGTGTTATTTCCCAGAGATTCTTTGGTAGAATGAAAGAGCATCATAGCACATACCTGGACCTCCGGGCAGACCTGCAGAGGGGAGGGACTGATGAACTCCAGGTGGTCTTTGAAGTGGCTCGTGTCTCATGCTGTTAACCCCTTCGGTGCTGGCTTAGTGGACATGGGCAGTGAAGGCATATTGGGGAGTCTCTCATAGGGAGATGCCTTTGGGGGGACCTGGTTTGTTATGTTGCAGAGATTCTTTGGCAGAACACATAATCCCACGGCAAGCTTCTTATAGACACAATCATGTTATATACCATGGTGCTGTTTCTATTGAGCTACTGTTCCAATGTCTGGAAGTGGGAGCTAAAGGTTGATACTGTTTTGATATATAATACACTTATTATTTTGATTCACGTCCATTTCAGTGTTATCTTCTTCATTTCATAGAATGTATGACAAAATAAAATCATCTGCTTAACTCCAAATACAAATTTGAAAGCGCTAATCCATCTTTTTTTTCACAGTATTTATTCGGTCATTGAGATACTGAGCCCTGAAAACAATCTGAATGATGGATCAAAGTAGCTGCTAGAAAGCTTCAGAAAAGACAGAACCCAAAGGAAAATATATCACTAACAGCTTAATCTGTGGGACCTTTGGAGAGAAAATTGTGTAGGAAATAGAGCTTGGATCACATTATGGTTCAGCCCTAAGACCTGTATTGAACATGCTGTAAAGCTTCTTCCCTGTACTGGAGAGGATTTCAGTCCCATTCCATTTTAATAGAATGTAACTTTTCTCCAACATTGGGAAGAAGCGTCACAGCATATTGAAAAAGGGACTGTGGCCCATATTGACTAAGCCAGCGTTTCCCAAATGGGGTTCCGTGGAACCCTGGGGTTCCACCATGGCTCTCCTCCACCCCCCAAGCCCGCTCTCTGGTCAGGACTGCAAGATCACGCTCTAGCAGTGCGGCACTTCCGGTGCCTGCTAGAGCGTGTGCGTGCTTGCAGCCATGACTGCCCTGACCACCTCCTGCCCCCCCACTGCCGCCTCCTCCTCCTGCCCTGCCGCCTCCTCTCCCCCCACTGCCGCCTCCTCTTCCTTCCCACTGCCTCCTCACCCCCCAATGCTGTCGCCTCCTCCTCCTGCCCACTGCCTCCTCACCCCCCAATGCTACTGCCTCCTCCTGCCCCGCCGCCTCCTCACCCCCCAATGCCGCCTCCTCCTGCCCTCTCCTCACCCCCCAATGTTCTGCCTCCTCCTGCCCCGCCGCCTCCTCACCCCCCAATGCTGCCGCCTCTTCCTGCCCCGCCGCCTCCTCACACCCCAATGCTGCCGCCTCCTCCTGCCCCACAGCCACCTCACCCCCCACTGCCGCCTCCTCCTCCTGCCCCGTCGCCTCCTTTCCCCCCACTGCCGCCTCCTCCTCCTGCCCCGCTGCCTCCTCACCCCCCAATGCTGCCGCCTCCTCCTGCCAGCAGCCTCCTCACCCCCCAATGCTGCCGCCTCCTCCTGCCCCACCGCCACCTCACCCCCCACTGCCTCCTCCTCCTCTTGCCCTGCCGCTGCCATTGCCTCCTGCACTGCCGCCTCCTCCTGCCTCGCCGCCTCCTCCTCTTAACCGCTGCCGCTGTCTCCTGCCCCGCTGCCTCCTCCTGCCTAGCCGCCGCCTCCTCTTGCCCCGCCGCCTCTGCCTCCTTCGCCCCCCGCCACCGGAAATTGCAGGGCAGGATACCAGGTAGGCATATAGGGGGGGAGAGCCATGGTGGCGGACGGTGGGTGGGGAGATCCATGGTGGCGGGGGGTGGGGAGATCCATGGGGGTGGGGGGTGGTTGGGGAGATCCATGGTGGCGGAGGGTGGGGGTTGTGAGATGCAGGGGGGTATATGAGGATGATGAGGGGTGCATGGGACAAATATGATTATGATGAGGGGTGCTGGGGGAGATATGTATTTTAAAAATGTACTGGGGCAGTGGGTGTCTTTTAAAAATGTACTGGGGTACTGGGGGTCTTTTAAAAATGTACTGGGGCAGTGGGGGTCTATTAGAAATGTACTGGGGCAGTGGGGGTCTTTCAAAAATGTATTGGGACAGTGGGGGGTCTTTTAAAAATGTATTGGGGTGGTGGGGGTCTTTTTAAACTGTATTGGGGTGGTGGGGGTCTTTTTAAAATGTATTGGGGTGGTGGGGGTCTTTTAAAAATGTATTGGGGTGGTGGGGGGCTTTTAAAAATGTATTGGGGCGGTGGGGGTCTTTTAAAAATTATCTTGAACCAAAAATTTTTTGCATGCGGCTCATTTCTTTTTTTATTTATTTTTTTTTTTAATGTGCTACGCTAAAAATATTTAAGGGGTTCCATTCTGTTTAACAAAATATAAAAGGGTTCCACGACTAAATTTAATTGGGAAACACTGGACTAAGCAATTATATTCTATAAGACACCTTCCAACAAGAGCTAGGCAAACTTTTAATCAGAGTCTGAATCCAGAGAGAGAGAGGATATAAATTTTAAAAAAATAATACAATACAGAGAAATACAAAAGATTGTGTGACAATTCACAGGCCAAACTTTGACAAGTTCACCAATCTCGTCTTCCAGCAACCTAAAGCCCAGTGTTTTTCAACCAGGGTACCAAGGAACCCCTGGGTTCCCCGGGCCTCCCTAAAAGGTTCCCTGAAACGTTCTGGTCATTTGAATACTTTATCAAATAAAGAAGAATGTACAGTACAATGCATCTGATCTAGGAGTTGCTATTACAGATGGTTGGGGGTTCCTTATCCAAAAAAGGTTTGGAAACCACTGCTATAGCCCATTCATGTAAGTTGCCCATAGGGTGTTTTCTGGCCCCAGAAAGTGTCTACAGAGTAGCACTTAGTAAATATAACCGTACATGCAATATTCATGAAACAGCTAAAGGTAACCATTCAATACAACTTAATATCTCTTTTCTTCTTTAGCCAATTCTTCACGGCAAGTGCTCAGACAACCTCTCCTTGACCGTTCTCCTGGAAAAGTATTGTGAAGCAATATCTGCAGTCTACAACATCACAGGTACTGTACTTTGTGTTCTTCTACGCCAAACATGTCTCCGTCTTACTTCTTGGATAATGTACTGTAGGTGATTTTGTTGGATGAAATGCTAGTGCAAAATTGTGTTTTTTTGAAGTTAGCTCAGTACCATGCCTGGAGCACGGATTTCCTCATAATCAAAAGCTCTATGGAATTGAAAATACAGCAACATGTGTAGTTTTGCTAAACACGCTTTTGGAGACAAGTCACGTTCTAGCAGAAACAAATTGAAATGTAACAAGGAGCTCTTGCTCATTAAACAGAATATACAGGCATACCCCGGTTTAAGGACACTCACTTTAAGTACACCCGCGAGTAAGTACATCTCGCTCAATAGGCAAACGGCAGCTCACGCATGCGCCAGTCAGCACATCCTGAACGGCAATACCGGCTCCCTACCTGTACCGAAGCTGTGCGCAAGCGGGGAGACTATAGAGCCTGTTACACATGCGTTATTTACATCAGTTATACACGTATATGACGTTTGCAGTACAGTACATGCATCGATAAGTGGGAAAAGGGAGTGCTTCACTTTAAGTACATTTTCGCTTTACATACATGCTCCGGTCCCATTGCGTACGTTAATGCGGGGTATGCCTGTACTCTGGCTTCTACAGTATGTAACATTATTTTATATTGAAATCAGTTATTTACCGTATATTCATTTGGAAAGCAAAGCACCCACCCACTACAAATAAACATGTTGCATTGTAAGTCTTTATATAATTTCAGCCTCAAGTAGCCTACTTTTTCACATGCAAAGAAGTCAGCAGCAGAGCTTTATTTAAGCTGATGATCTCTGTGTGCATGTCTTTTGTACATGTATACTGTAGCTGTGTATGTACAAATTTGTGTTTATCTTTGTACAGTATGTAATAGGTTTCCCTCCCCCCCCGCCCCCAATCGCAGATAGGGCCCCCTAGGGAAATACTACTCTGATTACACATGGCTATAGTGTGGTGCACCTGCTGGCTTACAGGACTCCTGAGTCTCCCGCTTGATGGTATTAAGGGGAATGGCATCAGGACTAGCTTGTGAGGTAATGCTGAGTTATACTCACTCATGGTATAGCGCCTCCATCTCTTCCAGACCCCCAGCGTAGCAGGGAGGAGTCTCTGAAAGAGAACCTCTACAGTGGCGACACAGTTTATTACACTGCGGCCAGATCCGCAAGCCGGGAGATTTCCCGGCTTGCTAGTGGCCGCCCCTCGGCGTGCCGCGCGTCATAGACGCGCGGTCACGCGTCTTCGGGAGCCTGCGCCCCCTGCACGCGCGTCCAGGGCTCCCCGAGGGAGCCCTGGTGTCCCGCGATCGCGGGACGGCGGCAGGGGGTTCCGGGGGACCCGGCGGACCCGGCAGCGGTAGGGAGAGCGCCCCGATCGGAGGGCGCTCTTCCGCTGCTTCGGCGCGCGCCCGTCACCCTCGGGCGCGCGCCAGGCTACTGCTGCGGCCAAGAACGGGTAAATGCTCGAATAAACTTGGCCGCAGCAGTATATGCACCTTCTTCCCAAGTGACTCCACACACAGGACAGAAGCATTCTTTCTCTTTTACATCCTTTATTGACAGCAGACATGGACAGCCGCCCATTATAGTGGCTGATCGGCTAGCCAATCATTCTCAGGTTGCCAACACAAAGGAAGTCCCTGACCTTACACTCCCAGTCAAGGGCACTGAAAGCAGGTCTAGCTCTTTCCTTACTCCCTAATGAAGTAAGCGGTATAGTCTTCCACACCACTCCCTGAAGGGAGGGCCACAAACACTGCCAGAGCCCTGACAGGTTGCTGGATAGACTCACCTCACTCAGATGGTGAGGCACACACACTAAATGCAGGAATTGCTGCATATTATATAGCTTCAGTAGGCACCACCCCTGTGTCACTGTTAGTGGACACAGAGCCTGATGCCACTTCCTTCACTAAATAATACACAGCATATGAAGTGAGGACAAACCCCATGATTACTCCTGTCAAACCTGCCCTTAACAGGGATTATTGCACAGGAGGAGAAAGACATGTAACCCCAAAATTACACAGAGCTACAAGTATACTGTATATCAGGAGCCCATTGACTTGAATGGGCTCCAAGGAATCTTTCCGTTATGTCTTATGGCAGAAGACGGCCTTTAATGGTACTGGTACAGTTAGATCTCAAAGACAGTGATGTATTACATTTCAGATGTAATATTTAAAGGGGCAATATAGAGCTTGTATAGAATTTTTTTTGTTTACAATATTACATACAGTATATAAGTTGAAATAGTTATAATATCAAAGGGAATGAAACAAAGGCCTATGCTAAACACACTGTTGAGAACAGGCATGTTCAACAATGCCATGTTTTGCATCAGGGCGTCATGCAAAGGACACATGAGATTGACACGCACAGTTTTTTTTCCAAGTTGAATCTGCCATGTGAATCTTAGACCAGAATATTTATACCCATAAATTATTTGTTGTAAGAGAGTCCAGATCCCTTGACAATAATGTAGGGGTTTGCTTTGACATTCCTTTGTCAGCTTCCCTTAACTAGGGATGTTTTTCTGACTGGATATCTGAAAGAGGAGAATTCTTTCATTTCCAATTTAATCAAGGAGCATACCATACATAGTAACTCTCTCCCACTAGTTAACCTATTCATGGTGCTGCATCATCATATTCTGGGCAACCTCCCGGGCGTATACATGTTGTGTTACAGACCAATTTGCACCTTGAGGGGGAAATAGATTCTCTGCTACAGATGTAGCGGCTGTTATTTTAAAGCAGCAGTTCAAGCAATATCCTACATGTGTTTTTTTTTTAATAAATCAGTTCTGTACTAGGATAAAATACTTGCAGCATTTCAATAATAAAAAAAAATGTTTTCAAGACATTTTTAATGTTTCTAATGTAGGAAACATTTCCAAAGTTACGGTCCTTTCCCCTTCTTACAGGCTCTGCTCTTGAGACCCACCCTCTCTCTAGCAGTGCACCAAATGTATCTAGTAACTGCCCAGTCACTCATATTCTAGGAACTACGTTGCCCAAAATGCTGTGCAAGAACTGAATTAAATAGCCCAGAGCAAGCAATCTATTACAGTCGATTACAGGAGAACGGATCGATCTGCAGCTTAGCTAATCACTTGTCGGTGTGCAGATTGTATTGATGCACATATTGAATGGGAAAAATATATATATTTATTTTTTTTAAACGGCAGCTTGAACTGCAGCTTTAAGCTCAGATCTGTAGTTCTTGTTGATTTTATCACATTTTCACCGTAATAAAACTGCACACAACTGCGCACAAATATGTTTTGTTTTCATTGTATTAACATTTCTGTGTTAGTTATGAAATTATGTAAACTGCATAACTACAGTTCAGGAATAGACACTCCATACACTAGTGCCTATTGAGAATAATAGCTTAATGAGTTAGTAAAGTGTTAGTACTACGCTAACTCCATATACTATCATCCTCTTTGTCGAGGAAATTGAAAATAAAAAGGAAATAATTGTCTTTCTTTTATTGCGCCGGCCCTGCATTGTGGTACACGGCTTACTGCGCGCCAGGGTTTAAAATAGCTGGCACTACAGCATGACGTCCACATACATGCACAGTTCGCAGACATACACTATATGATCTCAGTAAGAGTTGGACAGAAAGTGTTAGCCAGAGATGGAGGATAAGCAGATTTTCCATACTGGTTTTACCAAAATCCGATCTGCACACGGAAATCCGAAGACCGGATTGGGCACTAAAACCACATCTGGCTGGGTTCATACATTATCGGATTTGATCTTAAATCCGGTGTGAAAGAGAGAGACTTGGAATCCGCAAACGGATTTAGATTTGTAAAGATCCGAATCCCCAGGGCGCACTTTCAGTGATGGAAAAAAAATATGTATCAGTCTAAAAAAGGCAGATCTGCAGCTGAAAGGAACTTGCACATTTGTGGCGGATTTACATCTCGCCCATGTCTAGTGTTAGCCTGTGATGCTACATAATAAACTATCCTTCCAGTCACCCTCTAAGCTCTGGTTTATGTGAGGTTTTATGATTTGATATATATCAATGCAATATTGGAGCAATTCTGGAGCAAAATAACTGCACCTTATGTAGCAAAGAAAAAAGTATAATTTAAGTCCATATTAATTACTTTTTTCTGTGGTTCGTCTTGTGCATTTCTTTTGCACCAGAATTGCTCCACTTCTGCCTTGATGCATAAACCCCATTATCTAGAGTTTATAGAGCATCTGCTAGCATCTTCCCTAACATCACCACTGAGTAATTGTGACCCACCACACTACCCGTCCTAACTTTATAGTATGAACTGTTAGAAAAGTTGGTTCCTAAACAAAGAAAATGTGTTTCCTTTATTGTTTGGTTACAAGTCACTTTACCTTCAAAAGAGACATAGTAAATCTAAAGGAAACGTTCCCTTTTTGTTGGTAACTTCTTGGTTGACACAAAATGCACACAAAATGTTACGTCTACATGGCTATATTTGGACATGCACCCTACTGTATTTACAATTTTATGTGCCCTATTTTTTAGTGTGTCTGTATATACATCAGTGTGTGTTAGTACATTTTTGCGGTTGAGTTAAAAATATTAAAGTGCTGGCATTATATACCCATGCAGTATGCAGCTTCGTAGGGTCGCTGTGAAATACACTGCTGACCATTTGAATCGGCGTGGAGGTAAAAATGTGTGCTTACAAAATAATTGGCTTTTCTAACTCCCTTCAGTATAATTCAGAATACTTGCATGACTTGCAATGTTTCGTGTACTGTATGTTGACTTCATGTACTGCCATCTACAGTACAGTACTAAATGACAATATGTAGCTTGCTTGCCCATTTTGAGCATAGAGCTTTATCTGTTGCCATGAAAGAACTGTCAAGTGTATATTATATAGGTCACAGTTAATGTTCTAGGCTGTATTTATTGAAGTCTTATGTTTTCTGGCTCTTTATTTTGTTTATCAGAGTAACTTTTGGAGGATTGGAAGTGTGTATTCACACTTGCTCATGCAGTTGGCATCAGTTCCACTTATAGTGAGTCATTCTCACGTAATAGTTACTTTAATAGACTGGAATGCACCTCAGTGACGTTCGAAATATCCCACAAAAATGCCATCAAAGCCAACTAACATACTATTCCACCCGCAGGAGTGTGCCAGCAGGTGCAATAATGTTGGCTACATCTGCATATCCATAATCACATGCTGTAATCTGATTTATTATGCCAGTTGGAACGTAACAATGCAGATTCCTTGCTCAGTACTGCAAGATATTCATAATCGACTGTAACAAAAATGTAAAAGGATAGGGATTGCTTGTGTAGCCCCCTTTCCCTGGGCCAATCGCAGATCGGGCCCCCTTGGGTCTGGCTACATGTCTTGGTGTGGTGCAGACCTGCTGGCAACAGGAGGGCCTGAGTCTCCCGCGATGACATGGGGGATAACAGAAACAGGTTTCTGGGGTGGATGCCTTTGTTCTCATTCAGTGGTGCAGCGCCTCCATCTTTAGTAAGCCCCAGGAATGCGGGGTGGAATCCTTACCAAGAATGTTCCCACACAGGGATGAGAGATTCCAGTCTCACACAGGTTGGTCTTTCTTTAAAAGCAGCAGTCTTTATTCACAGCAGCAGCAGCAGAAGACAGGTACAGGGTGTCTGATCCACTTAGATTGCTCTCATTTAGGATGGTCCCTCTCTGCCACCACTCTGGATCGTGGGCATCCAGAGTGGGGCTAACTCTTCCCTCACCCCCTAAGCAGGGAGAGAGGTACTGGTCCACCTCCCTTACTCTATGGTTGGATCAGCTCTACTCATGAGCTGATCACTCTCCTTCTCCAACTGTAACTCCAGCTCACTAACTCTATCACACTAACACAAGCCACTATATAGGAAGTGCACTGCTCTTTTATGACCTCAGCAGGCACCGCCCCTGTGTCTCTTGCCTTGACACAGAGTCAGGTGACCTACCTCCACCACTCAGGGCAAGTGCTTGAAGTGGGGGAAACCCATGATAACTCCTGGCAACCTGCCCTTACCAGGGCTTATACCAGGAGGAGGATAGAACTATAGCCCTATTTCTTACCAGGGCTACACTTGTAAGTTCTAAACTTCAGAGCATTGCAGCTTTATACAATGGGAGAGATATCCACACAACACAATACATTTCTTGGCATGATGGAAAACGTTGTGCTGATGTCAGATGTACTGTATCACGTTTGTTATTTGAGTTTCTAACTTCTGACACTGATCTCTGCAGCACCGATTTAATGTCACCCAAGACCACCTAAATGTAATTGATTCAAGAAAAAAGAAATCTGCAGCAGTTACATGTGCAAATTGTTATACACCTATAACATAGCCTATCCTGTTAGGTACAGGCGCTGTGAAGGGTAAATTCTCTCATAACGGCCTAGCTTGTTATTGCAGACTGGATGCATTGTTACTGTATCTAGGGGTGAGCCAAGCAACAACCAGAGAGTATCATCCTGGGGAGGATACTGGATGGGTCACATACGCCAGTGTCATTAACTAAGCTAGTTAATTTTTCCATCTGGCAAATAAACCAAATACGATTCGGAATCTTTGGGATAATTGGAATTTCGGGGCGTTTCCATAGTGCTGCGATCTCACACCGCGTTGCTATTGCGAAATGTGCTATGAGTTTATTATGCGATTTTGACAGGCCTTTTACTGGTCTGTTTAAGAGAAACAGCCATGGGTCTGGGGGAATAGAGAGGTCGAAAATCCTCTGGATCCAATTCCTAATTTGTTCCCAAACCAGGGAGATCCGAGGGCAAGACCACAGCATATGTAACAGGTCAGCTGTTCCTCCACATTGTTTGGGACACAGTGGGGAGGACCCTGGAGCGAACTTAGATAATTTGAGTGGGGTGAGGTACCACCTCATTAGGACTTTATATGGGTTCTCCTTCAGTGTTGTGCATATGGAACTTTTGGCAGTGGCTAAAAATATGGAGTTCCAATCCTCCTCCTCTAGGGTCTCCCCTAGGTCTAATTCCCATTGGTTTTGGAATGAAGGGGTTTGTAATTTAGATGTAGCGGACTCGACTACCTCTCCATATATCGTAGATATTAGTCCCTTAGTGTCGGTTTCTACCCGGCAGAGCTTTTCGAAATTTGTCAGGGGAGGGTATGGGGAGGATTTGTTGTAGAATGCATGTACAAGACGCAACTTTCTTTGATAAATTCTTCAAAATATTAAACTCAATAGCCAAAGGCTGCGTCATTGTAGGAGGAGATTGCAGTAAACAACATCAGAATCCTTCACTTTCATTTTGGGATCTCTACCAAGGCCACAAATCCAGGAAATCAAGTGGCACTCGGGTGCAGTCAGACTTCCTGAAGGTCTGGATAAAAAAGCTGGTGATATTTGTGCAATTGTAATTTAACGGGAAGATTGTTTCAAATTGAATGCGTCGCAGATGGATGCTTTCGTTAGACTCAAATCTATATTTTTCCATGCAACATCTACAGGCTTTCAGGAGGTAGGGGGCCTGGTCAAAATTCACATTTTTTTGTGATAAAAAATATATATATATAATATATGTGTGTGATTTATAATAATATAATATATCTAGCATTGAAGTAGGGGGTCTCCGGAGCAGAGCCCCATTAAATTCAGCTCCGGGGACCCGCTACTTCCGGAGATAATTACCTCTGAATTAGGTGCCGGTAGCAGCTCTCCTCGACTGCCAGGGTTCACAATATGTCTGCTGTTGAAAACTTTTGCATCCTACAGGCTAACAGGAAGCTGCAATGTAGGGCTAACAGGAAGCTGCAATGTAGGGCTAACAGGAAGCTGCAATGTAGGGCTAACAGGAAGCTGCAATGTAGGGCTAACAGGAAGCTGCAATGTAGGGCTAACAGGAAGCTGCAATCTAGGGCTAACAAGATGCTGCAATGTAGGGCTAACAGGAAGCTGCAATGTAGGGCTAACAGGAAGCTGCAATGTAGGGCTAACAGGAAGCTGCAATGTAGGGCTAATAGGCAGCCACTTCCTATTGGCCCATGTGACGCAGGGGCTTTAAACTTTAAAGCCCTGCTTGCTCAGCCGGAGCTGCTACCGGCACCTACTTTGGATCTCTCTGGTATCTCTGAAAGCAGTTGGTCCTCAGAGCTGAAATTAAATGGGGTTCAGTCCTGGATACCCCCTGCTTCAATGCCAAATAAAAAATTGAAAAAAAATTGCTGTCTTGGATTGCTCCTTTAAAGGAGCATTTCATGCGCTTTTTAAAAACTTGTTTTTTAAAATACATTTGAAGCAGGGAGTCTTCGGAGCTGAACACCATTAATTCCAGCTCCTGGGACCCCCTGCTTCCTGAGATACAGACCTCCGAAGGGGGTGCCGGTGTCTCAGCAAAGTTTAAAGCCCCGGTCACATGGGACAATAGGGAGCCTCACAAGATGATGTTACAGCTTCCTATTGGCCCTCCGGGGAATGTAAGCTTGGAAAAGAGGCCATTACGTGAACCCTGCAAGCCGAGCCGGGGCGGCTACTGGCACCCCCTACAGAGGTCGGTATCTCTAGAAGCAGTGGGTCCCTGGTGCTGATATTAATGGGGTTTAACTTCAGAGAACCCCTGCTTCAAGCCTATGGTTTGTTTTTTTAAAGGGTATAGATTGCCACTTTAAGAGTAGTGTGTCTTTGCTGCATGCATTTCTCCATTGAGTTGCGACCTTCTAATTTAATCATTGGAACAACAACTTGTGCATAACATCAATTTAGTGTTATTATAATATACCTGAGCAGGACTGTTTTTCAGTCATTAAATGTATTGACTGCTCTTAATGCAAGTCGCATGCGGTGTGGCTGGATGGTGTCGCGTTAGGGCCAGAAAGAGTCCACACGGCGTATTTAAGGCTGTAACAAACAGTGATTTCAGTGATTTATTTTCCCAGATGCAAAACAAAATACCGTAGACACACTGTCCTCATAAAAACAAAAACCTGCTTCACATTAGGGAGGCTACTAAACATACTAAACTGTGTGACTGGCTAGCTAGGCTCGTTACAGTCTAAACAATCCATATACCATACAATGTCAAAATATAATGTCCTTAACTGTGGTGCTGGGAATCCATCCCAGGCATCTCCAGGAAATCCCTCTGGAACTGTGACAGCTCTGC
Source organism: Ascaphus truei (assembly GCF_040206685.1). NCBI lineage: Eukaryota > Metazoa > Chordata > Amphibia > Anura > Ascaphidae > Ascaphus > Ascaphus truei. The sequence continues at coordinate 452,636,591 of NC_134484.1, read as the reverse complement.
TCTGTTAGCAGAGAGGGGAGGTTCCTTTGCTGTGTGGGGCTCCCAGCTGATCCCAGTAGGCCCTGCATATAGCAGAACTGGGGAACCATACCAACTGGCATCCTTCCTGGTTGGGGAAAGCGACATATTCTGGTTGGCCACATACTCTGGAGACTAAGTAGTAGTTGGGTTATGTCTTATGCCATCATATACTTTTTGTTGACTTGGGATCTCCTGACCTAATATGTGACTGAAACATATGTAACAGGTGTTCCCCCACCCTGAGGGAGATTTCACTGTTACCCGTGCTGTACCTGTGAGGCTCACAGGATTTACTGAGTGGTAGTGGGGAAGACATGGCAGGCTTTCAGGAAATAGAGCTCTCATCTCGTACATGAGTGCAGCGCCTCCATTCCCCGCAGGCCCCATCAGTGCTGGGTGCAGTCCCTGCAGGAAAAAACATCTTGCACTCCCCCTGATAAACTGCAGTCACAGGCACGAGTATAAAAGCAGTGACCGGTCTTTATTCTTCATAGTACAACAGTACATTACAGCATATTACAGGCACACTCTTCTAGGGTCCCTGGACTCAACCCACAGGGCTTGAGGCCCCAAAGGTCTATCCCTTGCCCCCCTACTCCCTGGTTGAGTAAGGTGTAGTATCCCACTCCCTTGTTGGAGGGAAAGGAAGGTGGCCAGAGCTCTGGCTCCACACTTCCAACAGCGACTACATTTGGATCTGCAGTCCCTTTTGTACCCAGGGCAGGGTCCTAGATCTGAGCCCCTGATAGGGCAGCACACTGGCCTCAGGCCCACCCCTGCCACTCAAGAGAGTTGTTTACTGCAGTAGAACCCAGATTAACCCTAACACTGCCTGCACTGGTACAGGACTTGTGGTAGCCAAGAGTATACATGGCTATACATATGTATTTAGCACACACAAAGAAAATACCGCAATCACAACAGCTGTATAAATACTCAGATATCTAAAGCCAAACAATACTCCCTAAAAAATGGGATTGGCGGTGCTAAGGGTCAGAAATCTATTTAAAACACACAAAGACAAAAAAAAACCCTATGATAAGCACTCAGATATATCTGTAAAGAATATCAACACACGATGCATGAAATAATCCAAAATAACATATTTTTTATTAAGTATTCAACTAGACACCAACAACAGTTAAAAATAATTTTTAACTTTTGTTGGTGTCTAGATGTATAGTTAATAAAAATTATGTTATTTTGGATTATTTCATGGAATGAAGCTCAACTGGGTATTGGAGAATAGTAAGGTGAATATGTATCAAATGTAACAATTGGAGCTGATTTGGAGCATTGCTACAAAATGTATACAAATGAAACCTTTTACCTTTGTGTCACTCATTAGTCAATGTACAGAATTATCGCCTGCTATTCTTAATTTGCTTCCATCAAAAGTTCTCCCATTCTCAATTCATTAACCAGCAGTATTGTGCGATTTCAGCTGATGCATTAATGGTAGTAAAATCGCACGATAATCATGCTGAAGATAATCAGTGCCTGAGAATGTGAAATCTTTTGCAAACTAAATGGAACTTCAATGTGCATGTTGATGCCGTGATTGATCCTATTCTTTTGATTGCATTTGCTCCCTTGAGTATTTCATACTCAGCACATTAAAGCAGCAGTCAAAGTTCTTTTTTCCCCCCTTTAATAAGTGCATCAGTACAATCTACACCAGCGGTGCACAAACTCCCTGTGCTGCCCCCACCTGCTCTGCTCCTCCACCGCACCCCCCTCACCTTGAAAGTTGCGTCAAATTACGCTGTGTGGTCATGTGACGTCACGTGACCCGTGGCGTCATTTGCCATCACGTCTCCATGGCAACGGGCGTCATTTGACGCCGCGTTGTCATAGAGATGCGTGACTGGAGCTGGGTAAGTAAGTTTACAGAGGCCTCGCGCTCTCAGCGTGGGACCTCTGTAAACGCCGCGCCCCCCCCCCGTTTGCTCACCGCTGATCTACACAGTGATAAATAATTGGCTAAGTTGCCGATCTTTCCATTCTCCTGTGATTTGATCAGTGAAGATTCAGCTCAGGGGTTCACTAAATGGCTGTCAGTGCAGCAGAAGAGGACCAAAGATGCAAAGTTCTGTGGCTAAGATCATGTGACCAGGCAGTCACTAGATACAATTGGTGCACTGAAAGAGGCAGGGCGGGGCTCAAAATGGTGTGCCAGAGCCTGTTTCAGAAGAGCAAGGGGATCTGGCTTTGTAAATGGTTGCTATAGAGACAAAAACATGCTTGTTACATTATAATACATTAAAAATGTAATTCAGAGTTTTGTTTATTTAATGCTTCAAGTATTTTCTTAGAAGTAAGAACTGATTTATTTAATTAAAAAAAACCCATGTAGGATATTGCGGGTCTGCAGCTTTAATGTATGCATTGCAATGAACAGTGAAAAATGGGTTTTACAATGTCCTACTCGGTGTGATTGAAGTTTTAACTCAAATTAGAATGCATGTTCTTTCTCTCAGTTGAAATGCGTGGCTTGGAGAGCCTCTAAGCAATTAGAGCTCTAGTGATTGTAAATGCAGAAAACAATACTAGATATTAGATTTTCCCAGTCAAATTCCATAATATACATGTAGAAACCCTACTATTTATACAGTAGTAAGAAGTATTGCCAAATACCCTTTTTGTCCACCAACATAATTTCCTGGTCGTCTCATGGCAGTGGGCACCAATGAGTCTAGCCCCACCCTCCAGCTGAGATAGGACAGGGAAACTTCTACCTGTCGGGCGCACTATAAATAGACATACACCTGCTTTCCAGGTAGTCTTTTTCTCTGTCCTAGTAGCGGCGTTAGATTTTTTTTTCTCCCTTTTTTCTAATTTTGGATTTGCCTGACTGCCTTTTTTTGCAATCCATCCAGGGCAGGTTTTACTCTCTCTCTCTTCCGCTGAGGCCCCAACTTCACGTGCCTCCTGGTGTTGCCAGTCAGGGGAGCCTAATCAGGCTATGCTGCCAGTGTCGAAGGCTGCAGGTTCAAGCAGATGATCGGAGATTTCTCCCCTACATTGCCAGCTGCTAATTGGGGCTCCAGGTCTCAGTCCTACCCATACAGGCGGGGATGCACTTGGCATCTGTTTTTCTCTGCCACTTATGCACACTCTGGGTCCTCCGAGGAGTTGTGCGGCAGTCACGTGGGCAGAATAGGGAAGTATAAGAACCAGCGAGCATGGAGCTCTCAATGTTACCCTGCCTGACTTAGATCTGAGGACACTGAATTCTGAAAGTGACTAGCCTGACAGTAACAATGTCCACAAATGTTTTTGTTGTTGTGTCAATAGAGAAGGCCAGTTCTCATGATCCGTATGCTCAGTTCTACCATAGGTATTCAATCAGAAGGCTGGTGGAGCCCGCAGTGAAGAGAATAACCTACAAAGAAGACCAAATATTGCTCAGCGTGCGACAAGCTGGTACTCAAAAATAAAAAAAACTCAGTGAGGACTTCTTAAAGGAGGCGGCTAGATAAACATTGAAGCCTATGCCGAATTTCTTTACCTGGACAAAGGCTGTAGTTACACAAGGCATTGAAGCTGTGCCCTCCCAGTCCAGAGGCAAGGATCAAAAGCAGAATAGTTCTCTTACTAAATCTAGATAGATCACTTGTGTGTTTGTCAGAAGAAGAACAGTATAGGATGTTTGAAATGGAACCAATTCATCCGAAGATGATGAAGGTCCTGAGGATCCAACGTTCTTTGATCTCAACGTAGTCAAACTCCTGATAAAGGCAGTACGAGAAATTCTGGAGATTGAAGATCCAGGCCATGCTCCCGATCCTTAGGACCATATGTTTAGAAGACGGCAAAGAAAGCCCAGGCTCTTTATGGCCCATGCAGTGATCAAGGATAGCATTAAAAAAGAGTGAGCACAGTCTGCTGAGAAGGTGTCGATTGGCAGGAAATAGTGAGTTTACTTGAATGTACACCTTCAAAGATAATGAGGTGGAGGTATTTGACTATCCCCCAAAGGTGGATGCAGCTATTCGTAGATTTGTAAATGGACAACATTGCCGGTAAATGACGTAGCTTTGTTTGACGATCTGATGGACAGGCGGATGGAGAACACGTTAGGAAAATATTTTGTGGCGGCAGGAACAACCTGCAGACCGTCAGTAGCGATTATTGCTATTTCTATACCAATTAAATTGTGGATCGCCGACATTGAGGACGCTCTTGAAGGGTGTCAAGAGAGCTTCAATCATTAATGCGCTGTCAGAAATAAAATTAGCTATGGACTTCATTTCTGTGGCATCGCTGGATTCAGTGAGGTTAGCGGTCAGATATATGGCTTTGTCAGTAGCAGCTTGAAGAGCATTATGGCTTCATTCCTAGTTGGCAGATTCCTCCTCAAATTATATTCTCTGCTTGCTTCGATTCGATGGTCATCTACAGTACTCTTTGGTCAAATTGATACCATTATTGGGAAGGCAAAAGTATATTTTTCCATCGGAAAAGGATGAGAAGATTCACTGGAACACTGTGGCTGAATTATACAATGGCTTTAAGTGACTTGAGATCCTACAAACCAGGAAGATCCTAATTGAGGTCTTCAGCTTGTAGAGGTGAGCAGAGCAATCTTTTTTTTGTTCCCCAAGAGTTCGTGGTCCCTCTTATAGAAACACAGGGAAAACTCATGAGATGAGGGGAGCCAACCGTCAATGGTGGGGGGAATACTCCAGTATTTTTGGAAGATTTTGGCTCAATCCAGCACGGACTTCTGGGTTCTCAGTATAATCCCCAGGGGTTACATTTTAGAATTCATTTAAATTCCCAGGAAATGCATATTTCGTACATCAAGCATACCAAGAAAAAAGGAGGTATCTCAGTCCTCAAACAAAGTGTAAAACAATTATTACTCAAGGGGGCTTTAAGGCTAGTACCATTGAATCAGAGAGGACAAGGAGTGTATTTTATAATGGAAAAATGGCGACTTCAGGATGGTGTCTAAAAAGAGTCAACACATTCTTCAGGATACAGAAATTCAGGATGGAATCTCTGAGATTGCTGATTGCCACTGTGGTCCCCATTGAGATTAGATAGAGTCCGTGGACTTGAAGGATGCTTACCTCCACATATCAATTGCCAGGGCACACCAGAAATTGCTAAGGTTCATTGTAAGGCAAGGTCACTTTCAGTTTACGGTGTTACCTTTTGGTCTCACAACTTCTCAAAGAGCTTTTTTTAAAGGTCCTGAAGACCTTGATAGCAGAGATCAGAATAGAAGGCATCCATGTATTCCATTAGCTAGATGACTTTCATGGATAATGAGTGTGGGGCTAGAGTCCAGTGGCTGGGACAGGCTAACAGATGGGAAGCGATGATCAGGAACGAAGCAGAGGTCAGGTCTGGTGGCAGGTAAAGGATGGTCAGTGACAGGCAGAGTTCAGGGCTCTCAGCAGACAGAGAGCAGTGGTCCATAGAAAACATGGGTTAGAGCTGGAGAGAGGCAAGCATAGGGAAGTCCGAGCAGGGTCTGGGATACAGCAAAAGTTAGTAGTCACAGCGAGCGTGAGTACTGAGGAAACCTCAAAAACAGGCAGGGAAGCACAGGAAGACGAAGTTTATATAGGGAGAGCGAGGTAGGTTTGCAGCACCAAATATATGTTTGATGCATACAATATGAACACCACATTGTGCCGACTCATTGAGGAATATTAACACGTATAAAATATATTTGTACTATATAAAATGCAATGTGAATGGGAGTAAAGGCGTCCCCAAGCTTAGCACTCAATTGTGGATCTGCGCTTATTGTGGTTATTTAATAAACTGTCATACAGTAGGGCCAATTGGGCCAATATTGCACAGAAACTCCCATTGACGTCAATCCCATTCCCAATCGTCACTATCACAGTTGTGTGACCTTTGACCTGTGACCAGAAGAATGACAAGATTTATTGGTTTTCTATTTATGAATATTGCGTTGGGTTGCATAAGGAATACATTATATGTTGAAGGAACTCTGTATTGTTTATCTAGCTAAAGATTACATTTCACTATCAACTCATCTCACATATAATATGCGTGACCCATTTGTAAAAAAATATCGGCACTGCACATTGTTTTGTGATTTTTGCTACACAGCACCTGGCAGAATAAATGGGATGGAAATAAGGAATTAGTGAAATATTTCCGTAATTTGCTGCTTCACCCTTTTCTTATTACATGGAAAGTGACTTAAATAAACGAGGTGCAGGAAACGGCTGTCCCAACCTTTACATCACAAAAAAAGGTGTTTGCTACAATTCTTTTCCATATCTGCCAAAACGAGTTGCTGCTTTATACAGAAAATACCAGAAGAATGTGTAAGATTAGTATGTGTGTTTTATTGGCAAAGTTAGTTAAGTTAGCGAAAGACAAACCACCAAAGTTGCATAATGGAAGTCCCAGAAGGCTATAGATCCATTTACCTAAATACATTTATTGACATGCCACAAGATCTTGTTCCATTCACATATGGATTTGTTAAACATGTTGCATTTGAAACAGATCTATAGCCACATACATTTTAAGACATCCTAATCCCTGCTCTATATAATTGTTACTCGTAATGATCTCCAGTACATGCAGGAAAAGTAGTTACATTGGGGCCCATTCACTAAACTACACAACATTATACCACGTTTCTCAGGCCTGGAAGGTTATGCTATGCGCAGTCTTTAGTTTGATACTATGCTTTGATAATGATCAGCATGTGCTGCAAATAAGCACATGGGAAAGTAAAGAAAAACACAGGTACTACTTTATAATAAGTGTGAGGTACAGGGCTGTAGGAAGACTTATTGTTTGCTGCACTACGGCAAGCTGCAGTCACGCAACAAGGGCGGACCCCCGGCACTGAAAGATTAATGGTTCCAGGAGTCCGATCCAGAAACATGGACCCCCCCACAGTGGGACCTCAGCAGACACTGTCACCTGCACTGCAGACTTTAGCTTTTTTGACTGCGGCGCCGGAGACACGGTCTTACTACATCTGTACGTATGTGCAAATTGAATGTACAATATACTACAGGAAGAATCCTTCGGCTTCTAGAAGCTTCTCCTGATCTTTCCTCTCTTTCTCTGGCTCTTATTCTGCAATCTTAGATCATGCCAGGATCGGCACTGTGGCACTTTACAGAATAAGGGTCTCTATTTTTTACCATGGGGTCTATGTATACACTTAGAGAAAACTGTGTTTAGCTGCAGCGCTCCGTGGTTTGGAGCAGAGCTGCAGTGTACGTAAGAACAGCTTCTAACATCTGGTGCAGAATTTGAGGCTCCGGCCAGGGTGAAGAGACGCGCGCTCACGAGGCGTGACGTCACTGTCTGCCCAAGCAGGAGCGATTGGGTGTCCTGCTCCCTGCGTGCTCGCATGTGGGGTGGGACATGCCACAGATGGGGGGGCGTGTCACTGACTGGAGTGGGACGTGATGTCACATCCTCAGCTCCATCTGATTGGTGTTTGTGACTGCTGTTCTGTCATTGGCTCTTACCTGGTCATGTGACGCGCCATCGCGCAGAAAAAACTAATTCTACTTTCTCCCCAAGCACAGCTGCGGTCCAAGCACATGTGTGCATGCAAAAGCACTTAGGACGCGTCTATCAGGAACAAGGTATTTAAATGCGCTGAGTGCAAGCAGGCACACGCGCGTCTCTACACCCCGGCCACGGCCTTACTCTTGCGCCTCTTCAGATATGGAGGATTTTTTAGGGTAAATAAAAAGGAAAATGAGTGGTGCATAACACATAAACTGTGATACATTATAACATGCACACCATGTACCTCCTCCCCAACTCCTCCTACTGACACCCCCCAAGGTGCAAGATGGGTCAAACAGGGTAAAATTGGAGGAAAATGCTTTAATTCAGAGAGGCAGGTTGAAATTGCTGGTTGGATACACCACTTCAACTCTGGCAATAACCCTCCAATATATCAGTGTAACGGGTATTCCCCCCCCCCACCCAATCGCATATAGTGTGTGTGTGCGGGGAACCTAATGTTACCTGGTCTGGTGCGTTATACCTGTCAGGCTCACAGGAGGCCTGAGCCTCCGCTAGTGAGAGCCTGGAATGAATCTTTGGAACGTTCTCGTCAGTCAGCTCCTCCACCTAGGTAGGATTCTATAGGAATGTAGAATGGGCCTAGCATAGGAACCCATGGCTAAAAGGTTTACTGAACGAGCAAATAACATAATAACATCACATCATATTGTATAGCAACACAACACAGAGTATCATAATTTCACAGTCAGATTTCGCCGGGAGCCCCCGGTGACGCAATCACCCCTGCAACTGCCCTCACGCTGACGCAGATGAGAGCGAGAGAACCGAATGTCTGGGGAGCCAGAGGGGACCTGGCTACATCAGTATGGAGGTATAACTCAGTGTTTATACACCACTCCATATATACAATATATGGTGATATAGGGTGTGTGTAAAGTGCTTCCAGCCACAAGCTTTATCAGCATGTACCCTACGATACCCCGGTTATAGCAGGCCTTTGACTGGGATATATGGTCATTTTACTTTCATTTATGTACACCCCTTTATTTTAAGTACTTATAATAATAATATTATTATATGTAATGCTAGTTTTACGCAGCACTTTACAGAGACATTTTGCAGGCACAGGTCCCTGCCCCATGGAGCTTACAATCTATTTGTTGGTGCCTGAGGCACAGGGAGATAAAGTGACTTGCCCAAGGTCACAAGGAGCCGACACCAGGAATTGAACCAGGCTCCCCTGCTTCAAACTCTCAGTGCCAGTCAGTGTCTTTACTCACTGAGCCACTCCCTCTCATAATAATAAAGGTATTTTTAAATCTCATCATTACTCATTGTCACCTTTTTCACTTTGGAGTTATAGAGTGCTACAAGCTGAGTTCTTTTTCTTTTGTGTATCTTTGCTCCAACTTTGCCTCAATACATAGACCCCCCATCTCCCCAATACTTTATTTGTTCCCTTTATCACATGTAGCCCTCTTCCCCCCCCCCCTAAGTGACATTGGGGTGGGTAGGTGTATCGGACTACTTATCAGTGTGGTGCTGTACCTGTTTGGCAACCAGGAGGGCTGAGCTTCCGCCACGGGGCACCTGGGGTGAATTACTCTTATGAAAAGTTCAGTCCGCGCTCTGGCTCTTTAAGCTTGGATTGTTGATCCCTCTCAGTTCTCTTGCTGCTTCTGTGTTTATGAGGTGTCTCCCCCACCTCCAAATGTGGTCTCCACCGGAACCCCGATGGTGATACCAATATCAGCAAAACAAGAAAAAACACAAAAGCGCACCAAGATGAGAGATAGATATTGTATTAGCAACAAATAATAAAATTAGTAACTTACATATAACATTTCTTTAATAATCCCCGATCTGGTGTCTATCACAGGAGTAGGGCATCACATAGGAAGTATGAAGGGTAATCTCAGTTCTGAGAGATCAGACCCGCGCGCTGGGGCTGTCTCTGTTCACTCTCCTGTCCTCCACGTGTGGTAGCGTGGTGCAGAGTGTAGCACACATGTGCAGGAACCGGGGCCTTCAATAGGTGTCCTTAGGATGCCTGTCCGTTTTTGATAGCATAGAAACGATCGGAAATAAGCAGGAACGGTACACTTGAGTGTGTACTGGTGGTGGGTAGTAAAACCGCCAGCCACAACAGTCGCGACGCGTTTCGTTAAACAAAGTAAACTTCTTCAGGCGTACTCTCAGATCTCTCAGAACTGAGATTACCCTTCATACTTCCTATGTGATGCCCTACTCCTGTGATAGACACCAGATCGGGGGATTATTAAAGAAATTTTATATGTAAGTTACTAATTTTATTATTTGTTGCTAATACAATATCTATCTCTCATCTTGGTGCGCTTTTGTGTTTTTTCTTGTTTTGGTGAATTACTCTTACTACTACTATATGGTGCAGCGCTCCACCTGCGATGGCTCCCAGCAGAGCGGGAGTTGTTCCTCGCAGGACACATACAAATGAACACATACACTGGATGTGAAATAGCAAAGGGCTTTACTGAACATAACATATCTCTTACACACGTATACTCTAACGCTCATATAACCTTAGTGGCTCGGCAACTCTCATCAGGAGTAACGTCTCCATCCCCTCACCGCGTGCCCCACACACCGTGTCCATTTATGATACTATTAGTATAGGCTCAGTTCTGTAGCCACTCGCTCAGTGTTCCTAAAGAGTTTAGCCTAAGGGGGATCAGCGCCTGTTGACCGGTGTTGGTGCACTTGTTGTTATAGTACCTTCCGGTCACGGCGGTGACCGGTACCTCTTCGCTAAGGGTCAGATGAATCAGCGGTCTGCCTCCTGGGTCTCAATGTCCAGCCGTCTGGTCCCAGACGGCTCGCCAGCAAAACCTGCTCCGCACGCTTGTCCCTTTGTCCCTAGCTGTCTTCACAGTGATGGTGATGCTCGCTACCACTATGGGCGTCCCTGAAACACAGCAACCTTCGGTGACTTCAGGGAACATTCCTAGGGGCCTACGGGGAAGAACTGTCCTATGCAGGCGGGTCCCTGACCCCCTGCACCCACACTACCTCTCCCTTCACCTCCCGGATCCCCTCTGACTAACTCAACCTAAACCTGCAGCAAATGCACTGCACTCAACCGGTACCTGCAGCAACCGCACTGCACTCAACCTGGTACCTGCAGCTACACTGCACACACACTGTGCCTTCTTGTCAGCACTCACAGCACTGAAAGCCGTGACACTGACAAGACTGCACACCACACGCACCTAAGGGCAGGGTCCTTAACCTAAGGGCTGTCCCTCAGTATCTACCCACTCCCCTGGTGGGGATTGGGGCCTGCCTGGGATCTGGGGATCTACCTTACCTGGTGTAGGAGCCACTTGCTCCCTACACCCTTCCTTCCCCTTCTTGCTCCCAGCTCCAGCTGACAACGTGGTCCCCGCAACATTGTATCCTTCCTCCACAGGAGAAGCTGCAAAACCCTATTTGCTGGCTGGCTGCACGTGATGTGGGTGAAAGGGCAATCCCCAGAGGCTGCTGGGAATTGTAGTCCACTCAGAACCTCTGTAGCATTGGGACCGCGTGGGCTACCTTTACTGCGCACGCGCGATCCTGTAATGGCTACCGCGGTGGTAAGGGGGCTAGGGGGAAACCCGCTACACTCTCCCCCTGGTGAAAAATCCAACGTCCCCGCTTGGGGAACGACGTCACTCAGCATACGTTTATACAATAAAAATGCAGGGCATGATATGTACAACTTATCACACTTGACTCTAAACAATAGGGTACAGTTCAGTTCACATAAGATAACCGATGCCAGCTGAGTGTTAGCTGCTTGCTGGGACCATTTGTGGGGTGCCCCTAACTGATAATGTGGGGGTACCTCACTTTGACTTTTGTGAGCCTCTGCCTGGGTAATCTCTTGGAAATCATGCGCTGGGGTAACAGTCACTTGTTCCGTACTACTTCCTCCCCTTGGTGGAAGGAACAGCACAGTGTCTCTTGGCCAGACATTCACCCGGCCATCCGCGGCATGGATGCGGTAGGCCAGGAGATCTTGACCTTTCCCGCGGTCCACCACATGGTGAATGGAACGCTCCATGTCGCGCTTAGAGGAGGCAAATTTCAATGGATCACTAACAACACAGTCCTTGTCCCTAAGAACTTGGGAGGCTTCCACTGGGAAGCAAGCGATTAGCAAAGTCTCTGTACTCAATGTCTTTACCACATCCTGCAGGGGGTAAAGGGTTTATACCTTACCACTGCGGTGATTCACGGTGGCCAACAGGTCCTTGGGGACGCAATCAGTTCCCACCTCGGCTGTCTTGGGACCTGTCCCCAACACTTCTGGGGAAGTCCACTTACTTTCTGGACACTCGGGAGCGTTGGATCCCAGTCCTGGGACCAATTGGGTTGGAGCGCACGGGCTCACACTCAGTTCAATCACAGTAATACTTATAGCAGCACTTGATATCATGATGGGGCTGTCTTTCCTCTTCACCTGGACGATAGGCGGTGGGTACTGGTCCACTTGCACGACTGGACATCAATCTTCTAAGGGGGACACCTCCGCCAGGACGCGATGCCGAGTGGAGCCAATCGCCCTGGTGGCCAGACTTAAGGAGCTACCGTGCTCCGCGGTCACCTGGAAGCTCACACCCGACACCCCTGGGGCAGTCAACTCACCCTTGTCGTCGTTAGGTACTGATCCCAAGCCTAGGACCGACGGTACCATCATCTTAGGCCGGACTGGCCATAGTAGGGCACATGGGACCACAGCAGGCGAGGCAAGCGGCTCTTTGTCCTCAGCTTCACTTGTCATCTGTGGTTCCATCTGTGGTTCCGGCATTAGAACCGAATCTGGAACCACAGTTAGGGCGCACGGGCCCTCCGTAGTTGAGATATGTTGGTTAGCCGCATCTTCCTCTGCGGATTCCGTAGCACACAGCAGCACTGGTTTTAGGAACTGTGCCTCGCTGCAGGCACACTTGGGTCCCCAGCTCAATTCGCCATCTGGAAAATCACACTTGGGGCATAGGCACCTGACATACCTTTTTCCTTCCACTTTAACTACCTGAACACCTCGTGGTCGCTGATAGGGATCAAAGTTCATACCACCGGAGAGTTTAAGGTCTTTCTGTAAGCACGGGCACAAAAGAAATGTTACATACAGTCCCTCTGCCGGCCAAACACCATACAACTGCGGATGTGGTTCGTTGCATCCTCTACTGTTTTTAGTGGTGACAGCAGTTACTGAATGAGCATCCTTGTGCTGGCTCCCCCTGGTGGACTCCAGAGGCGGAGCACCTTCTTTCAAGGAGCGGTTCTGACTCTGTGCTGAGCCACTCTCAGTGCTGAGGCGGGGCTCTGGTTTTCGCGCCCAACCCGGACAATACTCTGCAACAATTTCTTGCACAGTCCTGGTGCTCGCCTGACTTGGCGGGAGCCGCAATCTTAGGGGTGAATTACTGCTAAAGGTAGCTTCCATTTTAATCACAGTCTCATCAATTACACTATGACTCTCTGCATAGATAGGGGTGTAGCCTTCTGGTTTTCCTGGCATGTCAGGGTAGATAACAGGACACTATACTTTAGTGAGGGTTCCATGGAGCAATATTTTGGATGGGCCTCCTTCTCTTATTAAATCGTGTTCGGCCCTCACCAACACTGAGCACCACACTCCGTCTGCATCTACACAGCGGCCCAAGACTTTTGTACCCCATAAGCCTGGGTACTGACCCAATATTAAGCAAATAACACAGGAGGCAGTGTCAGCAGGAACTCGTCCTACAGCAAGGGTTTGCGAGGGCGGGACTCGCCCCTTTAATGCCCATTCGTACACTTCTTGGCAGCATGGCAATGATAATGAGAACGACATAATTTATACTGAATTTGGGCACCCCTAGTCTGGATCTCAGCAGCGCCTCCAAATGTAGCCATCTTCCCCCCCCCCCTAAGTGATATTGGGGTGGGTAGGTGTATCGGACTACTTATCAGTGTGGTGCTGTACCTGTTTGGCAACCAGGAGGGCTGAGCTTCCGCCACGGGGCACCTGGGGTGAATTACTCTTACTACTACTATATGGTGCAGCGCCTCCACCTGCAATGGCTCCCAGAAGAGCGGGAGTTGTTCCTCGCAGGACACATACAAATGAACACATACACTGGATGTGAAATAGCAAAGGGCTTTACTGAACATAACATATATCTTACACACTTATACTCTAACGCTCATATAACCTTAGTGGCTCGGCCACTCTCATCAGGAGTAACGTCTCCGTCCCCTCACCGTGTGCCCCACACACCGTGTCCATTTATGATACTATTAGTATAGGCTCAGTTCTGTAGCCACTCGCTCAGTGTTCCTAAAGAGTTTAGCCTAAGGCGGGATCAGCGCCTGTTGACCGGTGTTGGTGCACTTGTTGTTATAGTACCTTCCGGTCACGGCGGTGACCGGTACCTCTTCGCTAAGGGTCAGATGAATCAGCGATCTGCCTCCTGGGTCTCAATGTCCAGCCGTCTGGTCCCAGACGACTCGCCAGCAAAACCTGCTCCGCACGCTTGTCCCTTTGTCCCTAGCTGTCTACACAGTGATGGTGATGCTCGCTACCACTATTGGCGTCCCTGCAGCACAGCAACCTTCGGTGACTTCAGGGAACATTCCTAGGGGCCTACGGGGAAGAACTGTCCTATGCAGGCGGGTCCCTGACCCCCTGCACCCACACTACCTCTCCCTTCGCCTCCCGGATCCCCTCTGACTAACTCAACCTAAACCTGCAGCAAACGCACTGCACTCAACCGGTACCTGCAGCAACCGCACTGCACTCAACCTGGTACCTGCAGCTACACTGCACACACACTGTGCCTTCTTGTCAGCACTCACAGCACTGACAGCCGTGACACTGACAAGACTGCACACCACACACACCTAAGGGCAGGGTCCCTAACCTCAGAGCTGTCCCTCAGTACCTACCCACTCCCCTGGTGGGGATTGGGGCCTGCCTGGGATCTGGGGAACTACCTTACCTGGTGTAGGAGCCACTTGCTCCCTACACCCTTCCTTCCCCTTCGCGCCCCCAGCTCCAACTGCCAAACGTGGTCCCCGCAACATTGTAGACTTCCTCCACAGGAGAAGCTGCAAAACCCTATTTGCTGGCTGGCTGCACGTGATGTGGGTGAAAAGGCAATCCCCAGAGGCTGCTGGGAATTGTAGTCCACTCAGGACCTCTTTAGCATTGGGACCGCGTGGGCTACCTTTACTGCGCACGCGCGATCCTGTAATGGCTACCGCGGTGGTAAGGGGGCTAGGGGGAAGCCTGCTACACACACAAATCATCACCTCTGTCCTGCCCTAACTTCAAGCAAGAGCAAGTATTATTCAAGGGGCAATAGGTGGGACGGGCGAAAAAAAATATTTGGGGTCCTTAATATACATGCTTTCTCCTTTTATTGAACTTCTATGTACTATTTTAAGTATTTATATTGTCATGTTGTCCTATCTAACGTGATAACGTGATGTTATTTTCCAGCCCTAAACTTAGCTTGGTAAATAGGGTATATTAGTGATAATAACTCATTTACATATCATTTGTATATCATTTTTATGAACCACCTTTATAATGAACACTATGCCTTTAACGGGAGTAAAAGTGGGTAACGTGATAATATTAACGTTAAATATCCTAACAGAGCTTCATGAACCTAGGCCCAAAGCTTACTTAGCTGCATGGTCATTTTTAATAAAACACGTGTTTAGACTTTTTTGGCCACAGTTTATATGTGCTGTAGTGGGACCTGAATCCTTCCTTCCTTAATACTCCATAATTAGACCTCTTGAATAACCAGGCGAGATTGGTGCATATACACTATAAACCAGTGCTTTATGACCCCTGGGAAATCCTTAACCTGACGGTACTTACTCTTACACAATAAATTGTTCCTTGATCCAGTCTAGCGTTCAATGTAGAATTCCCTTAGGCTAATTTTATTGCCAGCACTGCGTTGGAACTCTATTCTCAAAATTGCATGTAGTCTTGTTGCAGGGTGGAACATTTGTGAAGTGTCTGTGTGTAATACACAAAGAATACTCAAGTTGCAGGAAAGGGCCTCCCAGCTGTCTGTTATCCGGTCGTTCTTTAACAGCCCAGCAAGTATCTGGATCTCTCTTTATTGTGGACTCTTCTCCTCATAACATACATATCGTTGTGTGTTGGAGATATGTTTCTGATGCAGTTTCTCACTTTCTCTCTCTTTGGCTAGCATTCGCCTACAAGCCTCTCCACCATCTGTGAGTCTCAGGCTATATCTTAAGCCCCTCTCACTGTGACCTGGGTTGTCTCTCTGTGTGCCTTTCAGGCTGGCACCACCTATACTGTGCCTGGTCTCAGACTGGCAGTTGGACTCCGTATCTCTCAGACCACGAGTTTGATTCAACATTCTATCTGGTTTTCTTCTTATTCAATCCCATATCTCCTGTCCTAAGAGGGGCAATGATTTTCCAGTCTGCTAGAGTGAGAAGTTTCTCCTTTTCATATTTCATGGATGGCTGTATAGCTGGCGGTGGCATGTTGCTGTTCCTGAAGGCGCTGACGCATACACGTTGTGGAATTTCACCTTGTTCCAACCTTTTGCCTCAGTTGATGGCAGAGCAGATTATACTTTTGTTGCAGCTGTTTTCTACATGCTGTTACTGAATGCCAAAAGTTAGCAGAGATTTTTACGGTTGACAGCCAGCCTCTCCTATACAGTCCTATCATTTTTCAGAACATTGTGTACCATCAAGATGATACTTTGTGCAAAAGGACCGTGTAAAAGTAACCAAGCCATAGTGCACAGAAAATGTGTGCTCCATTTTCTGCTCTTATCAAACCTGTGGAGAGTCAATCGTTGTCTAATGACTTTCTTCACCTTATCCAATAGATTGACACCCGCATGCTTCTTAGTCAAGTCAGCTACCTCTGTACGGTACATAAAGCAGTTGTCTTGTTAATTACCTCTTTCAAACCCATGCTAAGCAGAGAGGATGAGACTGATGATGGTAATCGAGATAATTGAGCTAAATCTGCACATGATAAAGAGAGAGACACTAGATCTGCAAAAGGTACTAAGATTTAGCACACCTCCTATGCCATGCACATTAGACGGTATGAATGGGAATAAAGCTTGCTAAAACTTCACACCTTTTTTTTACTACTATCAAATGTGTTTATTTTTTTGCTAAAAAAAATTTCTTCAAATTTCTGAGTATTCGCTAATTTGAGAAATCTTCAAATATACCGTATTAGAATTTTTATTAAATCTAGTTCCATCTTTTTTTTGAACTTCAACATATTGGAAAATATTTTAAAAAGCGGAGAAATGCTGTTGTCACAGGGAATTTGAATTTGTGCAACATGTTCCCTCATCTCTACTTGTAATCCATTCGTTTACCAGTAACCCTTTTCCACATAAATGAAGTTCAGTGGATAGTTTGCATGATTAAATTGCTCATGGTGACCTTGTCCTGCAGCTCCATGTACAAATCTGGAATTACTTTTCTCTAGAGATGGTTGGAATTTGATATTATGGGCACATAACTTCCACTAACCTGCATACACCTACTAACTAGCAGCAGATATAGAACATACAGTACAGTACAGTAGATCCAATGCTAACATAGCAGTCACAACTCTAGTGATCTGATGTGCAATACATTGTCTGGAATCATATCTCATTCCTCTTTCAATAGACTGTTTGACAAGTAATTGTTTGTGGCCAACAGTGTTATGTCGGGAAGAGCGCTGAAAGTTTCTCTTCATAATCTGAGATGAGATAGCCGAAGGTTTTGGTTGGCTAAGTTTTAGAGTTGAGGATTCTGATGAAGATGTAAAGTAATAGCTGTTGTTGATTCCACTAATTCATGGACTCTCCCTTGATGACTAGGCTTTGTCTGAAGATGTAGCTTACGTCACTACAAATGGTGTAGCAGGGATGAAGTGCCAAGGTGGTCTGTTTTCCTACATATTCTCATTTTTGCACGGTCTGTTTTCCAACATTCTGATTATTTTTGCATGGTCTTTCTCTACCTCTGCTAATTTTTGTATGGTCTGGTTTTTTCCTCTGATTATTTTTGCATGGGGCTAGTTAGTCACTATTAATTCATTTTGAAATGAAGCAGGCACATCCTATTAGAGGTGAATTTTTTTTGTATTCACCACTTAGGTCCCCAAATGGGACAGAAATGTTGCATAAAACCTTTTTCGTTAATAATGTGGTATGTTCACGTAATTTACAAAATATATTTATGTATATATTCCACAATCTCCTTTAAAACTTCTAATTGTTATTTTAATGTTTGTTTTTTATTTAATGTTTAAAACATGGTTATAGATTTGTAGCTCACTCGTGTCTGCCTACCTGTCCCTCCCTGAGTCTTCTTTCCCCCTTCGTGTCATCTCCCTTCTCCTCTATGACACAAAATGTCAGCAAGAGGGAAGAACAATGCATGACACCTAAAGGTAGATAACACTTGTTCTTACTGCATTTCCCCCAGGGCCAAAAGTGGAAACAAGGTTTTACCTCACCTGGTGTTCTGGATTTAAAATGCCCATTTCTTGTTGCCTTATTAAACCAAATGTGATCAGAACCACTTTGGAATCTTTCCTAGGTTAGATATGAACTTCTTATAACAGCTGTGTATATTATACAGTAATAATATTTGTTTTTGTTTTCACAGTTTAAGCTTCAACTTTATAAGCTATGAAACATATTTACTGTAAGCCTCTTCAGTGTTTGTGGGTTTATTTAAGAATCAACTGTATAGTAATGTTAAAAATGTAACATTATTGAGTGTTTGATATAATTCCAATATATATTGCATGGCGGGATTTCAGTTCAGTACTCTCACAATCCAGGGGAAGCATACAGGGAAAAATCAACAAAGACAATCTAAGTGCAGATGATAGTGCAATGATCAACGTGTTTCAAATGAATTCTTGGCTCTTATGTGCAGCCTATTCACAGTGCATAAGATGTAATAAACCAACTCCAAAACTGTGGCAAAATGTGTCAGGTCAGGGTGTACCTCAGTGGGGGATGTCAGGAGAGGTGTACCTCAGCAATGGGAAAGAAAGGTATTTATAGCACAGATCAATAAGGTAAGATAGGTTTTATATTAAAAGGGTGAAAATCGCACTTACAATCTTGCGAATGTAACGGGTATTCCCCCACCCAATCGCAGATATAGTGTGAGTGCAGAGAACCTAGAGTTACCGGGTGTGGTGCTTTACCTGTTAAGCTCACAGGAGGGCTGAGCTTCCGCCACGGGGAACCTGGGGCAAGTATATTATGAGTAACCCTGTACTCGGTGCAGCGCCTCCACCTGCGATAGTTCCCAGCAGAGCGGGAATTGTTCCTCGCAGGACACATACAAATACTCAGCACACAGTATGTGTAATAATCAATACCTTTACTTGTGCATAGGAAACATACTTGGGCATATAACACCAACAGAACAATAATCAACAGGTGTCCCTCTCTAGAAGAGACACTAACTAACGCGTCTCTCAGGACGCTTCCTTCCCCTACACCAGGTGATCCCACCCCGTGTCCAACAATCCCCACACAATGTCCCACACTCTTCCAGAGAGAGGATATGTGTGACTGCGCAGTCACTAATGAAACTAGTAGGATCGTTGGTGCACTTGTTGATAAGGATTACCTGCCAAGCACTCCAGTGCTCGGGCCTGCAACTGGCTTCACAAAGGATCAGACGAGCTCCTAGATGACATCCAGGATCCACCCGCGTGGTGATCCGTCAGGGGCGATCCCACCCTGAAGATAGTCCAGCTCTCTTTAATGGCGGAGACTTGAGCCCAAGTCTCTCAGCAGGAAACGCAGCGTCCGCTGTGTCCCTAACTAGCAACCGGCTAATGGGGCAGGGTCCCTAACCTAGGGCCTGTCCTTATAGCACTGCAACCTTAAGTGTCTTCAGGAGAAACTCATAGGGGCCTACGGGGTAGCCTGTCCTAGGCAGGTGGGTCACAGACCCCCTGCACCCACACTACCTCTCCCGTACCACCCGGGTACCCTCTGACTACTTCTATCTAATACTCCACACCTGCAGCAACGTACTGCAACCTTTTTGGTGCCTGCAGCGAACGCGCTGCACACACACGATGCCCTCTTGTCAGCACTCACAGCACTGACAGCCGAGACACTAACAAGACGCACACACACGATCCTAACGGCAGGGTCCCTAACCTGGGGCCGTCCCTTATTAATTACCCACTAACCTGGTGGGGAGTTGGGGCCTGTCTGGGACTTGGGGAACCTCACCTGGTGCAGGAGCTTCACTCATTCCCTACACCCTTCCTTCCCCTTCTTGCTCCCAGCTCCAACTGCCGTTGCTCAGCACGCGAAATGTATCTATTCTCCCTCTGCAGGGAGAACCTAAGCTCTATTGGCTCCCTGGCATCACGTGGGGTGCGCAGAGGCTCATGGGACTTGTAGTCCCTGCTTAGAGCCTTCCCTGGTAGGCTAGGGTTTCGCGGGCTCTCCTCGCGCTCTCCTTGCGCATGCACAACTCCCCTGCTGGCCACCGCACCGAGATCTGCACTGCGCATGCGCAAACATCAAGAAGATGGCGGCACCCTCGCCGCCCTGCTTCGGGAGCGCCGGGAGCCCTGCAACGCAATTGCGGCGTTGGCAAACGGCCGCACACGTCCCCGGCAACCCCCGAGCAGAATCCTGACCGCCCTCACTCCTGCGATCGGCTGGCGGGGCCGCCATTGGACTCGGCAGCACCTGCGATCGCCAGCAAGGTGAGGGGGGTGCTGGCAGGCAGGGGGGACCTTGCTACACGAACACGAATATAAAAAGACACATAACACAGAACGTCGCTAGATACTACCACTCGCCGCATCTGCCTCAGTTTGGATGCCCCGTCGAAAGTGGGAACCCTCGGCAACCAGTAGCATCCCTGCTGTTGGCAATCACAGGCTCCGCTACGTCACTTCCTGGAGGGTACCGCGTCATGTCCGGTTTCAGCTTCTGCAGCTTGCAGGCACTTGGGAGTGCGTCTGCTAGTGCTCAGTAAAAATGAGGTACTCCCTCTCTACGCGTTTCACCAATAAGGATACGGTTTCATCAGGAGTGTACCTCCCCCATGACATCATGAAGTATATATACCATGTGTAATTTCAAATCTAATTGTTATGAATTAGAAACACACAATTGATCTATGCAAATTATTTGGATACTCGTGACTGTTGTACCCATATCACCAAGGGAACAATATTGAGAATCAGGAACAAATGACCCAGATAACAGGAAATACTTATATAGAGAAAATATGTATAAATATCTCTGTAAAATACTGCAGGAGATTTCAATGATAGAATTCAAGGACAAAGGTCCAAATGTTATAGTAGACTTAGATAACAACTGTATGGGATTTCAGTTCAGAGCATCACTCACTGATTTGTCAAATGTTAAAATAAAACTACAGTATTCTTATTGGCTTTTCTTTGGTTTCTGAATTGCCTGAGATAGATCATGGTCCCGCTATTTGTACATGCTTTAAAAAATATTTGCTCAAAAACTAATGATTGGTAGTTTAAAAGATGGTAATGCTTTTCATTTTAGATTGTACTGTAAATTTAAAATTTTCAAGTTGATATTGGTAGTACAGTAGTTGTAAAGTAAATGAACTGTTAGACTGTTAAAAAGATAAATTGAGTCTCAGCTTCTCAGTTTTTGTTTTTGTTTACTATACCGTCAGAACATAAGCTATGATATTTAATGATATTTAATCTCATTGCTTGGTCTGTGTTCCTAACCGAGACAGGTTACTGTAACATCTTTATGTGATTTACAGTAACAGACAGCATGTCTAGCTAAGTAAAGCAAGTCGTAATAATTTGTTGAGGTGAACGGCACCAATGACGTCCCCAGGGTCGGAAATATCTAATTAGAAAGGTGTGGGGTCCCAGCACTAAAAGAACTAACATGGAGAAATGTATTTGTATCAAATAATTTTGTATTAAGTGCTTTAAGCATATACATACGTTTATCAATGATATCATCACACGAGGTATAGTCACATACATATGTGTACATAGTACACATACAGTCTGGGTACATAATTTTCTCTGGTACGTTCACGGTTGTAAAGGTCTAGGATCGCCAACGTGTAGCAAAGTCAATATTATAAGTGTAACAAAATAAGCAAAAGTAATCTTGATGCAAGTCAGTATGAGGTAGATGTAGAGTCTACTCCCAAACAAGCACACGGGCAGAGCCTCTGTTCCCGGCCATATCCTGGCTCTCTGACTTCATGTAATGAAAACCCGTATTATCAGTTTGTGGGGCAAAAAGCAATATGTGAAAAAACACAAGTCTTTAGTAGGCTGGATTAAACCAGAAATGTCAAGTCAAAGTTTACGGGCAACATGCGCCCTTCTTCTGGCCCAAAACCGACAAAATAAAAGGGAGAGAGAGACTGCTTGGACTTCCCTGACTAAGTTTGGAGTGAGCAGCTTTCGAAGGCTGGAGATAAATAGCTTTGTCTCTGCGCTCCGTCTGGTGTGACTCTTGGTGTGCCTCCCCCTTCTTTGTGGGGTTTGAGAAGAAGGGCGCATGTAGCCTGAAAACGTTTGCCCCCTTACACATGGGAATTGGAGGATACACTTACATGGCTTTACATTTCGGGTTTAATCCAGCCTACTAAAGACTTGTGTTTTTTCACATGTAGCACACGTATCCCCACCCTCTGTGAGATATGTCTGCGGTGTACGTGTGGTGCAATACCTGTGGCTCACAGGAGGCCTGAGCCCTCGCTGCAGGGAGCCTGTGGTGTATTCTGGAACAATCTTCGTCAGCGCCTCCACCTGTAACGGATCCTACGATGCGGATTTGCCCATTACAGGATCCATATACATATAGGCATATACGATCACACAGTAACTACACTTGGTATAACATAAGAAAACAGTTTACTAAATGTATGAAGTTGCTACTGGTTACAGCTACCCACCAGCCAGACACGGCCGTAACCACGCACCAAGGTCCCACAAGCTTGTCCACAGTCCCCACCGTACCATAGGAGCCCTTGGGCACTCAAACACCTTAGTGTCCACCAGGATAAAGCCCCCCACCCTTTATGTGTGGTCAGCGCTGCCACTGTACTGTATGTGTTGGTGCACTTTGATGAAGGTACCTGCCAAGTACTCCAGTTCTTGGTGCGGCCGATTTAACAACTAGGATCCGTCTGATCCAGTGACGTGGGCTTTCAGCGATGAGTCCGCATCCGGGTGGGGTGGTATCCCACTGGAGTGTCCCACCATGATGACAGTCTCTGTATCTTGAGAGGTGGTCTGATCTAAGACCACAATTGTCAGGGCTATGCAGTGTTGCAGCTGTATCAATGATCTATCAATCAGCTAATGGGGCAGTGTCCCTACCTAAGGGCCTGTCCCTGTAGCAACCACAATCTGAACAGGTGGGGCCTATGGGGAATCTGGCCTAGTGCACTCGGTCATGGACCCCTGCACCTACCTCCTATCCTGACCTTGTCCCAGCACCGACTGGCTTGCTCAGCGTGCAAAATGTATCTTATTCCTCAGTGCAGGGAATTCTGGCAACCCTATTGGCTGCTGTGGGCCACCTGGGATCAGGCCCCTAAGGCTCATGGGACTTGTAGTCCCTGCACAGAGCCTTCCATACCTGTCAGCCGCACTCGCGCTATCTCCTGCGCATGCGTGACTTGTAAGGGCCGCAGGACTCACTTTTGCGCATGCGCGTACCTCCGCGCATGCGCGATGGCCCACAAGATGGCGACACCCTTCAAAGGGAGCCGCCGGGAGTCTCCGACGATGCGCTCGCCTGCACAACCACTGTACACCTCCTGCCGCACCCGCAGCCGCTGCGGAGGTAAGGGGGCAGTACTGGGAGCCAAAGGGGACCGGGGCTACACATATTGCTTTTTGCCCCACAAACTGATAATACAGGTTTTCATTATATGAAGTCAGAGAGCCAGCATATGGCCGGGAACAGAGGCTCTGACCGTGTGCTTGTTTGGGAGTAGACTATACATCTACCTCATACTGACTTGCATCAAGATTACTGTTCCTTATTTTGTTACACTTATAATATTGACTTTGCTACAGAAAGATTGATGCATAGAAAACATAGAATTTGACAGAAGATAAGAATTTATCCCACCTTACTTTGCCCATGTCCCTATACTGTATATTGTAAAAACATATAGTCTGTGTTGTTTAAATTACCCCAATAGTAGCTAATTGCAAAAATGACAAAATAGCAAACAGACATAATAGCTGAACACATACTGTAGGTCTTAGGCAGCATGCGTTTGACTGACATTATTTGTCAATGTGGAGAAAATGTAAGGGGATATTTTACTTACCTGGCACTATTTTCTTTTGCAGTCCCACTGGATTTGTGAATGTTATCCTGTACTCTATTTGCACACTGCATTGACAGGGGTCATATACTGTAGGACGTCAGGGATATCATATAAGCAAATCTTGCTTGCACTTAATATCATACAATAATATACTTAGCTTTGTTTTTGTCAAGACTAATTTGTGTTTTGCCATTCACAACACCCGAGGCCACTAAAAAGCCCTATTCACCTTCTGAGTGTCACTGCTTTGTATCACACTTTTATTCGTTCCGTCTTTACAAAATTACTCCTTTGACCTTTTCTAACAATATAGAAATTGTGTTAAACACTCTAGAGGCAGACTTATTATCCTTATCAATGATGAGGAGAGCTGGTCTTGACGAGTGAATGTCTTTCAATTTCACATAGCATCACGCTGTTATGGTTCCTATTTGCTTTGCCTGAAGCCAAGAGATTAAAAATATAATACTGATTTTGTATGTATTGAGATTACGCAGGACTAAGGTAACATAGGCTAAGGTTCACGAAGCTCCGTTAGCCTATTTAACATGATGTTAACGCTTGTTAATCAAAACGCACTCTTTACTAAAGCATATAATGTGGCGTTAACCAGATTTTACTCCCGTGAAAAGCAAGGCGTTATCACAGCTGGTATACTTAATGATAGGCTCCACACGGTGAGATACAGTGACACACACATGAGAAACCGGGACGGGAATATCTACATTTTAATATGTAAAATATATTCAAATGATTTCATTCTAATGAGCTCCGTTATTGGTGTTATTTTTGCACATAATTAGCTTAGTGATTAAGTCGTGAACTCAGCGAAAATAATGTCCGTCCACCAGGGACGGACCGGCAACCGGGACAGGACACAAAAAAACGGGACTGTCCCTGTAAAACCGGGACGCCTGATCACCCTACATACTCTGGCACTGTGATCAGCTGTTCCCTCCCTTTTTCTTTGCAGTGTTTGCACCTGTTTTTGATGACTGGCGTTAGGAGTCACCATGACAACCGCTGCATATTAGACATGTCAACTGACTGATTTTCTGCTTCACTGATTTGCAGGAAGTCTTACTGTTTTTTTATCATCAGCAGAAACTTCAGTTGGGGTTTACTGAGAGAAGCCAGTACTTTTCCTTTAGTGCTCATTGATTGCTTAATTCCCACGTCTCTCTGATATGTGTGAAGGGCATCTGCCATTTTAAATAAATAATACCCCAGATGTATTCCTGTTTTTTTTCCAGGATTGGAACTGGGAGGTCCTCGTGTGCTGATTCATGCTTTTTTCAGGTCCGTTCCTGTGATACTAATCTGTGAATTTACCGATTTTACTTCCTGGTTTTCAAAAAGTATTTTAATAACCATCCAATAGAAAGCCACAAACAATTATTTTGCAGCTTCTTATTGGCCTGATATATGGCAGCCATTTTCTTTCCCCTAGAGGGAGATTTAAAATAAATGTAGCCATAGCTGGTCCTGGCTATATTTCTGACCCCCTCCCTCCCCCTTCCCCCCAACATCTAAGTCCAGGTAGCTGCAGGCTGTGGCAGGCTATCATCTTGGGTTTTCCTCATCCTCAGGCAGCCTCTCTGAGTGACCGGGGTGGAGGTGGAACTTGGTCTGTGTGTAGCCAATCCGGGTGCAGACATTGTGCCCTCCCCCTCTGTGCTAGAGAGGAAGTCATTCTAAATTATAGTGAGTCCAAGTCTCTCCTTCAAGGGAGTGAGACATACCCTCAGCCCCCTCAGGGGGCTGAAGAGAATATCAAGCAGGCTTGGGATGCCTCAATTCTGCCAGGAGGCCTAAACACCACCCAGAAGCCTGGCCATGAGAAAGCATACTACCTCTGTTGTATAACACCTGCAGTGGAGGAATAAAGAAGCTTTTTTGTCTTATACTGTATACAGATTGCAGAGAAATGGTGCGCATATGTCAGTGTGTGCTTTGAATATAGTATATCACACAATTGTTATTGAAACAATAATTGGCACACTGTTAACATCCATAGCAGCTCAATGTTCATATACAGGGGGACAAATGACCTAGCAGTGTCCACTTGACTACCACAACCAATGGCCTTTGTATGTAGACCCCTCTCTATGTATAAACCTCCCCAACAATAGGACCTCAGGTATATATATAAGGGCTAAAGCCCATTACCTGCCCTTGGGGGTATCCAGAATGGATCCAGTGTTGCAGTGTTCCGAAGTGTGCAATCCGGCAACAAGAAGCAGCAACAAGTGATGTAGAGCAAAGGAGCACAGCAGAAAAAAGCATCTTCCAAGAAAAAATAATCAGAGGGCAATTCCAGAATGAAAGTAAAAAGGGTTTAATTCATCAGCGCACAAAAAAGTGAAAGAAACAAACGCACCAACGCGTTTCATCTTGACAAGGTCACCTTGACAAAGTCCCACGGGATGAACGCGTTGGTGCGTTTGTTTCGTTCACGTTTTTGTGAGCTGATGAATTAAACCCTTTTTTACTTTAATTCTGGAGTTGCCCTCTGATTATTCTTTCCTTGGAAGATCATTTTTTCTGCTGTGCTCCTTTGCTTTACATCGTTTGTTTTATATACCCCTGAAAAATGTGATCCCAACAGTTTGTTTCATTCATAAGTTATTAATTGTTTTGAGATTGGTTGACTACCTAATGCATTGGTGGGAAGCATGTAGTCCTCAGGGGCTGCACCGGTAACCCCCAACCGCTGACTGGCCCAGCAGTCTACTCAACCTCTTTACCCAGTGCATAGGGAGCAGAGATGTTGCTGGCATGGATCATGGGTAGAAAAAAGGTGAAATGTCCTCGGGCGCATCACTCTGCTTGCGGCTCCACGACGTGTAATACGTGCAAAGTAGAAGAGAAAGGGGAGGGCCACAGTAAGAAAAACAGCACAAAATTATGCACACTTCTTCATTAGGGTAGGGAGAGGGGGAAGGAGGGGTGGGAGGAGAAGACAAGGGAAGAGAGATGTTGAATCAAACTTTTTGGGTGGAGACACACTCACATCAAATCTCTAATATCTTGAGCTGATGTCTCCTCCTCTATATGTGATTGGGTGGGTTATAGGTGAGGAAATGCCCTCTGGTATCTTCCTTGACAAAAAATAAAAGGGAAAAAAAAATAGTGCAATACAATTTAATTAAACAGTGGGTGGATGAGATTTAAAACTTTCAAGCGACCGATATATTTAGGCATAGGAAGGAGATGCCGCCAGACTCCACAACGTGTCTCTTTCTGGGTTGGGGTGTTTCGTCTCGGCTGATCCCTGCTGGCAAAGGTTCTTTCCATCTGTATGCCGGGGTTTATGCGGCTGTAGCGTGGATAATCAAGGCCCGTGCACAGGCTATGTTCTCCTCCGGCCGCCTATCCCCTCTGCAGAGACAGTCTTCAGCTTCCTAACTCCGTTGCGCATGCGCATGCGCAGACGGCGAGACGCTGGGCCAGAATACAGGATACAGGGAAAAAACAAACTCCTCACTACGGTGGCTTGGAGTAACCAAAAAACGTCAGACGCGTTTCGCCAATGCTTCCTCAGTGTAAAGTAAAGCGTCCCTTGCCACCTATAGAGTTGGTGGTAATTCATAAAACCGACACAATGCTGCAGATAATAACAAAGCAACAGAGAAAGCATACACACAATACAAAATGGGTCACACATTGTCAACGCGTTTTACTTACTTACACTTTGTTAGAAGGCAGTTTACTCAACTTGCCTTGAAATTGTGGTTAATATGCTAATTTTCGAAATTCAGTAAAATCTCTAGATTCACTTATTTATGAGACAAAAACAATGGCTTATGCACCATGTGTTCCTGGCTGTCGGGTGATACAGTATTTCTCTGTCATCTCACAAAATGGAGAAATCTTTATGTTCATTACGCTACATTATTAGCCATTTGAGGCTTGAAGAATGGATTCGCAAAGAAGCGAAAACGGAAAAGACAAAACCCTATAAATGTTTTGCCTGCACTTTGGATTGTATCTTACATCTCTATACAATAGCAAATCTTAAAACTCTTTCAGAAAACTATTCATCGCATCTTTTGTAAGTAACCAGTGTCAACAATCACTTGAAAGCAGCCGGTCATGTATTAGAATATATCTACGGTCAAGGACATATGCCTGCAGCCGTTTTGCCGCCACCAAATCTCCCCCGGCGTTTAGCCACCACTCACTTCGCCGCCGGGACATCTCTCCGACGCCCGCTTCGCCACCAAGATAAGCCTTCAACCTTCCCATTACCCTAAAAAAAAAACCTAATCTTCACGCCTAATACTAACGCTACCAATACCCAAAAAACCTTAAGAACTTATCCTAAAATCCCTTACAAGAAGCCTTTATCCTAATCTTATACCCTAAATTCCTTAACCCCTTACCTAATTTTATACCCTAAAATCCTAACCCCGTACCCTAACCCCTTTAACCTAACCCCTTTACCCTAACCCCTAACCACCCCTTTGCCCTAATCCCTTTACCCTAACCCCTAACCCCTTACCCTAAACCCTTACCCTAAACCCTTACCCCCCTATCCTTAACACTCTACCATAACTGCTAAAATCCCTTAAAATGAATTTACCTTATTGGTGAAGCGGTTGGCAGTTGTGGTGAAGCGTCCCTCGGCAGTCAAACGTCAGCGGTGACCTGGTCACGGCGAGATGACCACGACAAAATGTCCGATTCCATATATATAATCCTCTCTGAAAATGAACACACTGTAATGCAACGAGCAACAGTAACTACTGTGCACTGTATCTAACTAGAGAAACCTTTTTATATCCCCCTCATTTAATGTACTTGAAGGGGCATTCAATTAAATTGACATGGTTAAGGGCCCTCATTTGGTAATTAAAAGTTTTTTTTTAACTGTGGGTTAGGGCAGCGGTGAGCAAACTGGGGGTCATGCCGTCCCGGGCGGGGCAGGAGATTTGTCTGGGGGAGCGCGGGCGGTTGCCGAGGTCCCACGCTCTCCTCCCAGGCACTTAAATTAATGCCGGGGGATCGCGTGAGGCCTTTGCAACAAAAAAATAACTTGCCAGGATTCAGACGCAGTTTGTTTGTGGGATGGTGCTCAGAAAGTGCTGGGACCGTATGTGATGGAAGGGAGCATAAACTGGGTATAATGAGTAAAAGTAGCAGTACTAAGCCTTAAGAGGGCAGAAGGTTCCCTGAAGGTTGGGGTGGGTTGTCCAAAGCCAGACCCCCCTTCCTCATTGGGTTAGCCCCAGGTAATGTACTCACGATATTGCTTCTTCCCAATGGTCTCAATGGCAAAGTGGTGTCAGATGATGTCGCAGGGTTATGTGACGTGACGTTACCAGCGTCAAATGAGGCAGCGGGTCATGTGACCTGACATCACGTGACCCCATAATGCGCCTGGAAGGTAGGATGGGGGGGAGTAGCTTCAGCACAGGCCAGACGGGGGCACAGCAGGAAAAGTTTGCACTCCCCTCGGTTAGGGGTTTGATTTCCTCTAGCTGCTCCCTTTTTTGTGATGTCACTGTGCGATCAGGAGTCCAGCCTCCCCTTATCTTCATTGGTTCTCTGAGAAGGACAGGGTGGGGATAAGGGTAAAAGAAAATGATTGAAAAGTAAAACACTCCGCCATCCAGAGGCCCTAAAAAATTCAACTGCCCGACTATTTGGGATTGCAACCTTTAAAGAGGCAGTCCAAGCAGCACTTACAAAAAATACAAAATAACATTTGTGTTAATACTGTATTTGCAGCCTTTATTGAAAAATAATTACCTGAGCCAGTGGTTTTCCAAAAATTTTTGGTTAAGGAACCCTAAAATTATATTGTGAAATTCTGGGGAACCCCAACCCTCTCTCCTGAAATCCAACTCTTCCTAGCTAAGGTACCATCTATTGTTACAGTTTGCAGCTCAAAATTCTGGGAATATTGGCAACAAATGATTACAAACAGGAAAGTGTTGCAAATATCTTGCACTGCTGGGGAGGTGGGCTAAAACCTTCTATAGAAATCAAAGGATGTATTAAAACTCATTAAAAATGGCATTAAGAGTTGAATTTAAAAAAAATTATATATAAAAGTCCATTGAACAGACAGCAGATATGTGCCTTTTACCTGCCACTAACAGTGTGCTTCATTTGGCAGTGCTAGGGTCTCTTCAGGGTGTTTGCAGAGGGATTTGGGGATGGCAGAGGAAGCTGTATGCAGACACATGTTGGGAGAGACTGCAATAAATAAAGTTTACTGGGGCGTTCATTGTTAATTGTGATACAAGCATTGTGATGCAGAAGCAAATGAAAGCTTGAAACCTTATCCAAGATTCTTTTTTAGGTGACTTTTAAGTAAACACCGAGTTTATTCATCTAATATATTTTTAAACCATAGCCACTAAACTTGCGGGATTATTTAGGATACATGCCCAAACATAAACCCATATTTAATCTGTTTAGATTTACGTTATTTGTCAGGATATCATTCAGAACTGAAGATAACAAATTACAAATCTTTTTGCTGGGAAAAGAACGTCAGTGTAAGTGCTGTTACTATAACACTCTTGGTAACCAAGTACTCAGCTATCAATGTTTCCTTATGTGACCCTACAATGTATCTGGTTGAGAAGAGGATCACATTTAGAGATGTGATCAACAAGTCTGCAAAACTGGCCAATACTGAGATGCCAAAGAGAGAGGCAGAGGGGCTTATCCTATATACGCAGTAGCTGTCAATTGGGTCATTTTCGTACAAAGTCAACATTCACTTCATTTTTGCAGAAAATGACTGCTCAGCTGCTTGGGTGGATATAGAATAAACCCCCGAGCTAGGCCACTGACATGGGGGGAGTGCTGGACAAGTGTCCTGGGCCTGGCAGCTACGGGGCGCCCGGCCAGCCAGCACCGGAAATTGCACTGAACCAGAGGTCAATCCCAACTTCTGCGACCAGCCGCCGGCCCTATGGTTGCCACCGGGCCCCAGCTCCTGGGCCCTGAGAGAGAGATCCGAGGGGAAGAGCAAGAGAGAGAGAGAGATCTGAGGGGGAAGAGACAGAGAGAGACAGGGGAAGAGACAGAGAGACAGGTGGAAGAGAGAGAGAGAGAGAGAGATCTGAGGAGGAGAGAGAGATCAATCTGAGGGGAAGAGAGAGAGAAAGAGAGAGAGAGAGATCTGAGGAGGAGAGAGAGAGAGATCAATCCGAGGGGAAGAGAGAAAGAGAGAGAGAGAGATCCGAGGGGAGAGAGAGATCAGAGGGAAAGAGAGAGAGAGAGAGATCCGAGGGGAAGAGAGCGAGAGAGAGATCCGAGGTGAAAAGAGCGAGAGAGAGATCCGAGGGGAAGAGAGAGAGAAAGAGAGAGATCTGAAGAGTAGAGAGAGAGAGATCAATCCGAGGGGAAGAGAGAGAGAAAGTGAGAGATATCCGAGGGGAAGAGAGAGAGATTGATCCGAGGGGAGAGAGAGATCCGAGGGGAAGAGAGAGAGAGATCCGAGGGGAAGAGAGCGAGAGAGAGATCCAAAGTGAAAAGAGCGAGAGAGAGATCCGAAGGGAAGAGACCGAGAGAGAGATCCGAGGGGAAGAGAGCGAGAGAGAGATCCGAGGGGAAGAGAGAGAGATTGATCCAAGGGGAAGAGAGAGAGAGATCAAAGGGGGAGAAAGAGAGAGAGATCCGAGGGAAGAGAGAGAGAGATCCGAGGGAACAGAGAGAGATCCGAGGGAAGAGAGAGATCCGAGGGGGAGAGCGAGAGAGAGAGATCTGAGGGGGAAAGAGAGAAAGATCTGAGGGGGAGAGAGAGATCTGAGGGGGAGATAGAAAGCGATAGAGATCCAAGGGGAAGAGAGAGAGAGAGAGAGCTGAGGGGAAGGGAGAGAGCTGCTGATGATGATGGTGAGGGGGAGATGATGATGATGATAATTATGAGGGGGGTGAGCTGGTGAGGGGGAGCTCATAATGAGGGGGGAGAGCTCAGGTGAGTAGAGAGGGGATCAGGGAGAGGATGGGGGAGGGAGAAAAAATTACAGTCAATATTAATATTAATGGGGCCCTGAAATTCTTTTTGCCTGGGGGCCCGTCCATATCTAGCTACGCCACTGATAAAAGCGATCTTGTATCTTGATTATACAAATGCTCTCTGTGACGTGTTCCAGCAGGAGACACACGGCACACCAACAGAAGCAACTGCCATCAAAATGCATTAGCCACGTGTGAAAAGGGGTGGAACTAATATAGAAAAGAGTCAGGAAGAGGCTAATGTAGAGAGGGGGTGGGGCTAACACACCCATGGGTGCCATAACATCTGCTACATCTTATTGTATTACCAGCATATGCAATATTTTAGCGGTTATTAATTAAGCTACAGTAGCCATTGGCAATAGTTATCGATCACTATTGTGGTAAGCAGCAGAAACGTAGCTCAGATCCTCCAACATTTGCAACATGAAAATAGGAAGACTTTATTTGCTATGTCAGTGTGTGATTGAGGAGCTTCAATTCAAGTGACGTCTCCTGAGGAGGCATTGCCATGGCAACGTGACGTCACATGACCCCGCGCGTCATTTGATGCCAGGGCCGAGCACGGGGGGGGGGGGGAGGAGGTGCAAGGCGCCATGGAGAGCAGGCAGGGGTGCGCACCCCTGATCTACTGTATCACACCTATCAGAAATACAGCATATCTGCAACATCATTTTATTTTATTCTTATATATTTGGTAAATGTTCCGTCCAAAAAATGGCAAAAAAACCTAAGTGCATACAGCATGGATTTGCTCATCTGAAACCAAATTGCACCCTCAATTGGCGTTTTTGCGTAGTTTTCTCACGCGTGAACTTTGTAACAATATGGCGAGGCGCATTTGCACATGATAGCGCTGTCCTCACAAATTCGTGAATAGACGTCAGTGGCTCCCTGACAACAGTTTATGAATAGGATCAAAGTAGCACCAATTTACAGAACTGTCAGAAGTGCCACTCTGAAAAACAATCACACTTCATTTTAATGTAACCTGGTTTTATGCCACAATCTTAATAACCTAATAATAATCTAAATAACAAAATGACGATTATGTAAAAAAAAAAAAGTAAAACTGAATTTAAAAAGTAAGACTGCCATTATTTGATTTTATTTTGAAAGTAAGAAAGATATACTTTGTTTATTCCGTATAATGAATGTAGTATGTTCACAGTTTGATTAATGAAGTACCCGCTAATGATATTTCATTCTCGCCAACAAAACTGCCAGGTTACTATGCAGAATAATTAAATCAGACAAGTGTAATGATCTAATTGAAATGCCAAGAGCCCCCTGTGGGTCAAGCGTCAGAAATCAGATTGAAAATATTATAGCCGATGAGTTTATTTTGACACGAGTATGGTAAAATGAATGTATTATACTTGGCAATGTGTTGAAGGAATCGCTGGTAGTGAAAGGGTTAATAACGTCGGTTTTGGACTGTACATGGCACTGCTATGTGGTCTTCATCCAGCGATGAAGATCAGTGCTTTAGGGATCCAAAACGGTCAGTATTCATTCTTCCGTTTGTTGCAATGCCCAGGAACGGACTTGAGAAAAGCATCTTTTACTGTTCTATTTAAAGCTGCAGTTCAATATCCTGCATGTTTGTTTTTTTTAATAAATCAGTTCTGTAGTAAGAAAAAATACTTTTAGCATTTTCTGTTTTTAAAAAAACAACTTTGAAAGACCAATTTTCTTGTATTCTATTTTAACAGCCATTTGCTAAGGCACAACCCCTTCATGTCCTGTCACAAGCCCTGGCACACCCCTTTGTCAGCCCTGCCCTCCCTCTAGCACTTGTCAGTGCAGCAGTGCTCATGAATATTCATGAGCTTCCACTGCCAGTCAAGCAGATTATAAACAAATGCCAGCTTTTAATATGTCACCAAATTTCGACCTATTAATACATGGAGAACGAATTGACTGGCAGCTATACAGTTCTTTAGGTAATTAGAGATTGCCCACATGAAACTATTGAAGTAAAAAAATAAATGTAAAAAAAAAGACTGAACTGCAGCTTTAATCTGCCTTGTAGCTCCATGCATTTGATAGTGTGGCTCTGCCGTTTAAACATTTCTCAGATGGGCTGTGATTAGTGTCCTTGCTTTCTATTGTAATGTATCTCGGTATGTTACTATATTTCACAAATAATACATTGTCTATAATATTTGGTTGCGATGGTGTATCGGTGATACGATGTATCACAACACATCAAACCATGATGACCAATGGGGAATAATGTGCTGTGACACACTATACAGTACGTGATATATGTTGTAATATATCAGCTTAAGGTGTTACTTTTGAGTTGACATATTTTGCTTTTATCGGAACAAAATGCATCAGGGTGTAAGCAAAAAATAGAATATTTATTCTTCTCCTTGCATTAACTACAGTATGATTATACAGAAGGCTAAAACTGGTCAATTATGGGCATTATTGAAATCCCTGCTCCCTGATTGGATAATGCCTTGAATTTTAACCAATCAGTAATGGGCCAGAATTTTTGGCAACTTGGCATGTTTTTCAGCCAGTCAGCTTTCAGTTCTCATTCACAGAGTGAAATTTACTTTTAGACAGGGGAGGTGATTGGACAGAAGGCAGCAGCAAGGCACTGACTCCTCCCCCTTCCTGCCTACAGAGAGCTCCACACAGGAGAGTGAGGGGAAAGGTTTGTGTGTCTGTTGTGTGTTTTGTGGTTGTAAAGGGGGCCAGCAGAGTGTTTTATTAGTGTGTGTGTCTTCTGTTGGTGTGTGTTTTGTGGGTGTAGAGGGGGCAGCAGAGTCTTGTTGGTGTGTCTGCTGTGTGTGTGTTTTGTTGGTGTAGAGGGGGAGCTGCAGTGTGTGTGTCTTCAGTGTGTGTTTTGTGGGTGGAGGAGAGGTCCAGAGTGTTTTGTTGGTGTGTGTGTCTGCAGTGTGTCGATTTACAGGGGGTTGCAGTGGGTGTAAGGAGGGAGCTGCAGTGTGTGTGTGTCTTCAGTGTGTGTTTTGTGGGTGGAGGAGAGGTGCAGAGTGTTTTGTTGGTGTGTGTGTCTGCAGTGTGTCGGTTTACAGGGTGTTGCAGTGGGTGTAGGGAGGAGGCTGCTGGTGTGTGTTTTGTGGATGTAGAGGTAGCAGGGTCTATTTTGGTGCAGTGTGTGTTTTGTAGGTGCAGAAGGGGGGTTGAAGTGTGTGTTTTGTGGGTGGAGGAGGGTGCAGAGTGTTGTTTGTGTGTGTGTGTGTGTGTGTGTGTGTCTGCAGTGTGTTTTGTGGGTGTAGAGGGGGGACTGCAGTGTGTTTTGTGGGTGGAGGAGGGGTGCAGAGTGTTGTGTGTGTGTGTGTGTGTGTGTGTGTGTGTGTGTGTCTGCAGTGTGTGGGTTTACATGGGAGCTGCAGTGGGTGTAGAAGGGGGCTGCTGGTGTGTGTTTTATGGATGTAGAGGGGGCAGCAGTCTGTTTTTGTTGGTGTGTGTGTCTGCAGAGTGTTTTGTGGGTGTAGAGGGGGGCTGCTGTGTGTTGTGTGTGTTTTATGAGTGTAGAGGGTGGATGAGGGCTGCATTGTGTTTTGTGGGTGTAGAGGAGGGGGGCTGCATAGTGTGTAGGGGGTGCAGAGTGTGTTTGTGTATATAGAGGGGGGGGTTGCATAGAGGGGGCTGTGTGTTTGTACAATTTCCTTTTAATAAACTTGCAGTAAAAGCATAAGAATGTAGACAATCATGCTGATAAAAATCAATATGACTACAAAAATGTATCTTTTTTATGAAAAATTAAAAATAAGTCTACATTTAGCCTATAATAGTAATAACCCCCTCAGAACATGGCATTATTGGCCAGTAACGCCCTGTTCTTCGGGGATTATTACTTAACTAATGACATTGATTATGCAACCGTATCAGTAGAACCACAAGATACTATATGTAGAAGCAGTGGAGTATTTTCACTCATTAAAGGTCTGCTGTCAGCAGTAGTTTAATTTGAATCACACATCTTCTTTCAGATGCTGTTTTTAGTAGCAGCCGCTCTTTCTTTCCCAGGGAGTGCTGTCTTTTTCATTTATCACAGCTGAATAAAAGTAATGGACATTCTATGTGACAAGTACTTAACGTAAGGTAACGTTCCAACTGGTTTCTATGACTTACTAAAAGGACTTGTTAAATGTTGTAAATGTGAACATCCAATCTAAAAGTGGTTGTCTTTGTATGATCGTTGCGTTATTTGATTACTGATGTTATTCATCACTAATAATCATACACTTATGTCAATGACATTAATAATAATTATGACTTTTATTCGCTTTGGCCAAAAAAAAAAAAAAAGAAGTCCTATCTACTCATGTCCTTAACCTTATATACTGTACTATACATGTTAAATCACTGTACAAATGTCAAAATGTCTTTGATAAACATTGTACTATAATTCTGACTACTACCCCACTATCTGTAGGTCAGAACAGGTTGTTTATATACAGTACCACTTGTTATGATGATATTCTATAGGTCACCAGGAAAATATGTGAAATACTGAATGTATCTTACATGGCAACAGGTACTTTATGGCAGGAACCACTTGCCTATATCTGGAGGTGGTTCTCTTAGGATTTTAATGCACAACGAATATATTTTACATTTTAACTTGCTGACTGTCTTGGAGAGCCTCTTATCTGGTTTTGTGTTTGGACTGTACCCAATACTGGGATTAATGTGGTATATCCTCCTGTAGGAATCATTTTTTTCATAAAGAATGTTTCTATCTGCTCTATTTTACCTGCTGGCAGGAACCACCAACTGTCCTAGATACTAATTGCACTACAGTAGAGGACGTTGGACCTCAGCTAGCCACCCATGATGAAGCAGTAATTGTCTAACTGCGAAACACATTGAGTGGATCTTGCACATGGACAGGTCTCTGAGATCTGTGAGGCACATCAGAAGCCAATGTGTGATGTCATCGGAGGCTGCAGATGAGGCGCCCAGGTGGTCAGGCTGGGTTGTACCTGCTTGTAGTCAGGCTGGGTTGTACCTGTTTGTGGTCAGACTGGGTTGTACATGTTGGTGGTCAGACTGGGTTGTACCTGCTGGTGGTCAGACTGGGTTGTACCTGTTGGTGGTCAGACTGGGTTGTACCTGTTGGTGGTCAGACTGGGTTGTACCTGCTGGTGGTCAGACTGGGTTGTACCTGCTGGTGGTCAGACTAGGTTGTACCTGCTGGTGGTCAGACTGGGTTGTACCTGTTGGTGGTCAGACTGGGTTGTACCTGTTGGTGCCACCTCATTCAATCTCACTTTTCATGCAATTGGAAGATAATTTTAGTGCATTTACTAATTTTCTCTTGCTTATATTATTATATAAAATTACACGATAAATGCTTTTTATTTTTATTTATCGAGTACAGTGGTGGAAGGAAGCGCTAGACACCTTACCAAATAATGAATATACAAATGAATAAAACACTAATAAAACCACTTACTGAATAAGAATAAAAATGCAAAAAGACACAATGAACAATTAAAAATAGAACAACCTAAAAAATATATCATATCAGTAATTAAAATAATCAATAAAACAGTTTAAATTCCAAAATATAAATCCTGCAGCCACAGTCCAGTTTAGGGGATTTCCTTGTCCCCTCACAAGATTTAGCGAAAGGGTTTATCTGGGCGTCTGGGCACAATGGGCTGTAACAAAGGATAAAACTGTATGTGGAAGAGACCAGTGCTCTTGTAATATTGTAGAGCAGTTCTTATTAAAGAGATACTTAGCTTGAGAGTCTCTTTGCTTGAATTTTGAAGAGTCCTTCTGCAGTCCTCAGCAAATGGGGAACTGCACCTTAATGAAGGAGTACATAAAACGACATGGCATAATAAAGTTTTTAATAAAATGAAAAAGAAAAAGATGATTGCAAACTCACAAACAGCAAAATTGTGTGTGCAGTCGATTTTAAGCTTTCCAGCTGAACACCATTGGAGTCCTAGGTTCCTTCACTGGGTCTGCAGTGTTGCTTGCACACTCTGGGGTTCGTGGGATTCTCCTCCGGGGGCCGTCCGCTCCCCATGGTGTTGGTTTCCCTCGTTTGCCCCTTGTGCGCGTCGTTGCTTTCCAGACCTCCTTCTGGGTAGTGCGTTAGACCAAGTTGCTGTCCTCCGTTCGGTGTATAGGATTATTCCTGGCGCCGTGTAGTCAAAAATCTCTTCCGGGGATCCCCTGATGAAGCGAATTGAGTTCGCGAAACGCGTAGGGTGTCCCTCCTGAGCCACCATAGTCTTGTCCTGACGTCACGACACCCCTAAGAGATTTTCGACTACACAGCGCCAGGAATAATCCTATACACCCAACGGAGGACAGCTACTTGGTCTAAAGCACTGCCCAGAAGGAGGTCTGGAAAGCAGCGACGCGCACAAGGGGCAAACAAGGGAAACCAACACCGTGGGGAGCGGACGGCCCCCGTAGGAGAATCCCACGAACCCCAAAGTGTGCAAGCAACACTGCGGACCCAGTGCAGGAACCAAGCACTCCAATAGTGTACAGCTGGAAAGCTTAAAATTTGACTGCACACACAATTTTGCTGTTTGTGAGTTTGCAATCATCTTTTTCTTTTTAATTTTATTAAAAACGTTATTATGCCATGTCGTTTTATGTATTCCTTCATTAAGGTGCAGTTCCCCATTTGCTGAGGACTGCACAAGGACTCTTCAAAATTAAAGCAAAGAGACTCAAGCTAAGTATCTCTTTAATAAGAACTGCTCTACAATATTACAAGAACACTGGTCTCTTCCACATACAGTTTTTTCCTTTGTTACAGCCCTTTGCGTCCAAACGCCCAGATAAACCCTTTCACTTATTTTTATTTATACCTTTTATTTTTTCCTTATGAATGGGAACACTTGGCTATGGGATGAAATTGTGAGACAGACCAAATGAGAAGATTGACCTTCTAACTACTTCAGTGCTACTGACAAGCATTCGGTTTGTGAGCTAATCTTCCATGGGTTACAACTGACCTTATTTCACTCTACCAGCTCAGGGATACCTTGTGGAAAAGCTACAAAGTAACTGGTACTACCAAGGATCTCAATCACTACAGATGCATGCGGAACATGTGCACAAGGCAAACAAGGCATGCAAAAGCACAATATTACTCTGACAATCTCCACCAAAATACAACAAACCCAGCTAACTTCTGGAAGGTTATCAACAATATATTCCAGCCTCCTAACCATCAACAACCAAGTAATATCACTAAGGGGGATATTACTCTGACAAACCCCACTGACATTGTAAATGCATTCAATGATTACTTTGTGGGGTGTGCCACTAACTTATTAGCAAAACGCAGCCCAAACCACAAACCTGAATCTCATCCTGGGAGTACCCCTATAGTCCCACCCCCTCCCAACACTGCCAACAATTTTCAATTTGGCCTAGTATCTGAAGAGGAGATTATCCAAGCGCTCCTCAAACTAAAACTAAGCAGCCAATGTGGACCTGACTTACTACAATCTAGGTTCCTACGACTTGGTGCCCCAGCCATTGCCAAACCAATTGCGTCCATAGTCAACTCTATCCTGTCTGCAGGCCATATCCCTAAGACATGGAAAACTGCCAGAGTTGTCCCAATCTTCAAAAGTGGGGACAAAAACACTGTCTCAAACTACAGGCCAATCTCACTTCTCCCAATTCTATCCAAAGTCATGGAAAAATGTGTCCACTCCCAATTAAGCGATTTCTATACCAAGACAAATTTCCATAGCCAATTCCAATCTGGGTTTCGTCCCAAACACTCCACCGTAACTACCCTGCTAAAAGTTTGCAATGAAATCCAGTGTGGAATGGAATGGGGACAACTCACTGGTGCAGTATTCCTAGATTTTGCAAAGGCTTTTGACACAGTTGATCATGCTATCCTGCTTAACAAACTCCAGAGCTCTGGAATAGGGAAGCATGCTTTAAACTGGTTTCAGTCCTACCTATCAGGAAGATCTCAACATGTGTCCATCTCAGGCTCTAACTCCAACCCCCTGGATATCACCTGTGGTGTCCCGCAAGGTTCTGTTCTGTTCTGGGGCCCCTACTCTTCTCAGTCTTCATTAATGATCTTCCCACAGCTTGTAAGGAAGCCTCAATACACATGTATGCAGATGACACAATCCTATATGCACACAGCCATAGCCTCTCTGACCTTCAACACATACTTCAATCTGACTTTTTGAGACTCGTAAACTGGATTTCCCAAAACAAACTGTTTTTAAACACTGACAAGACTGTAACAATGGTGTTTGGGACCAAGACTAAATTTTTAAAGCTTCCAGTGACTGAGCTCCTGATTAGAACCAACGCTAACACCACCCTAACCCCTGTCACTAGTTTTAAATACCTGGGCTTATGGTTTGACTCCCACTTAACATTCGGGATGCACATTGATATCCTGACAACCAAGACCTATGCCAAACCAGGGGTACTTTACAGGAACAAATCCTCCCTATGTCTCCTGGTCAGAAAGCGTATCGCACAGCAGATGCTAATGCCAATTATTGACTATGGAGACATAGTATATGGCTCAGCACCTCAAACCCACCTTGGCAAACTTGACACCCTCTACAATTCAATTTGTCGTTTTGTTCTCCAATGCAACTACAACACACATCACTGCGATATGCTCAAAGAACTAGATTGGTCATCACTAGATTCTAGGCGCAAAGTTTACCTTTCCTGTCTTACCTTAAAATTCTTCATGGGCAAGCTACCCAGCTATCTGAACAAGCTCCTCACCCCTACCACTTGCAGCACTTATCATCTGAGATCAGACTCCAAAAGACTGTTCATGGTCCCAAGGCTCAACAAAGAATCCGGATGTTCCTCCTTCTCCTACCATGCACCCCAAAACTGGAACAACCTACCAGAGACTCTCACATCCACCACCAGTTTAAGTTCTTTCAAATCTAAGGCTGTCTCACACTTTAATCTGGTCTGTAACTGTTTCATACGCCCATAATATATATTTTCTTTAACTATGCACGCAATGTCTTGTATATAATGTATACCCTGTTCATTTATGTAACTGTATGTGTAACCATGTATTATTTGTTTTACTCTGTGCCCAGGACATACTTGAAAACGAGAGGTAACTCTCAATGTATTACTT
The DNA here is from genome assembly GCF_040206685.1 of Ascaphus truei. Classification (NCBI taxonomy): domain Eukaryota; kingdom Metazoa; phylum Chordata; class Amphibia; order Anura; family Ascaphidae; genus Ascaphus; species Ascaphus truei. The sequence goes on along the minus strand of NC_134484.1, from coordinate 452,595,595 downwards.
CCTGGTAAAATATTTTATAAATAAATAAATAATAAATAATCACTTATTATTGAATATTTTTCTCTGCTACTAACAATTCTACACTACGCTGTTTTTTTCCCCCCTTCACTTTCTGTCTACCTGTCCCATGCGCCCAAGGACTTTGTGTACTTTGGATTACTAATTGCACTGCAATTAGACCACAGATCAATCAAATAATTAAAGTGAAAAACACTAGCTTCGGGCACAGTTTGCATGCTCCGAAAGTAAGGCTGAAAAAGGGCCATGATTTTTACTGTATCTAATTACAATGGATGAATTGACAAATAGGGAGATTTGCCTTTATTTAATTTTTTTGGTGGGATCTCAATTGCCCCGTTGCCTCACCCATTCTCCCCTCCCCATCTTCATTGTTCTTCTGCACTTTTATAAATCTGCTTCTACCTTATATTTTACCCATTTGGTGGACTGACCAACGTCAGCATTTTGGAATTCTGTTCTAGCTGACCCTTACTTACCAATCAACTACAGATCTGAGAAGAAATAGCATCCTCCTTGCTGCAAGAAACCACACATACATGTATTAGTCACAGTGACTAGAGTTTCATTCATCCTCAGCCTTTAGTCTTACTTAAAAGGGGATTTGATTTTCTGTCATCAATCTATTTCACTCTGGCACTATGACCTTTCTGCTGGGAGGGGGGAATACCCATTGGGATCTCCTCGCTGCAAGATTGGGGCAAAAGTGCTATAAAAAACAGTACTATATTTATCAAAGAGAAGGGAAGCCATGGAAAACATTGTGATTTGCACACAGATTGTTAAACATACAGGACCCCTATAAGCTCATATTGAACCCCCAAAATAACCACAACATATATATATATGCATATAAGTGTCAGAGGAGTGCTACTGAGAATGGCAATATATATTTAAAACCAGAGACAGAACATGAAACACAGACAGAGCTCAGTGCTACATCCAAAGACACTAATACATGGTACAGTGCCTAAATATATATATAGATATCTTTTGAATAAAATGGTCTTTTAGTTTAACTCTTTGGCCAAAGTGTTGTAAGCCCTTGAGCCCCTCCAAGGCAGACCACGTTTCAAGGGAGCTACATACTGTCCACGGCGGCACCGGAGGGGTCCAATACAGAGGCATGGATCCCTGCAGCCCAATCGCGGCAGACACTGTCTCCAGGGCAACTGGTGTTTATTTATTTGACCACTGCGCTGGGGACAGTGAGTCTGGTTACAGCCATAGGTACTGCAGAAAAGTACTGTGATATTGATTGAAATTTGACTTGTGGCCAAATAATTCCTAGTTAATACAGCAAAATTGCAGTAATGTTTGCTGATTTTAAAATGCAAATAATGCAACTAAACCAGCTGATAGAAATAATTCCAACACTTAAAATATATATTGAGGAATTTGAACCCAAGGAATGTAAAATCCTTAAAAAAAGGGGTATATATAGTATAGATCAGCTTTGCGCTCACACCACTCAGGGTAGAACATTGAAAATGCAAATAAATTGTATTCACAGTAATAATCCCCACTTGCAATAGATAAGGATCTTATAGTCCAACAATAGAATTAAGTCCATAAATGAGGATGCAGCTCTCTCCTTAGTGGATCTAGCCCAAGGGTCCAAGATAAACTATAGAGAAAATAAAAGAGAAGAGAATTAAAGGCTCATACTGTATTGAAGTCTATTTATTGACATAAAAAACGGTTAAAAACACTCACCGACGTCAGTTGAAATCTGGCACACAATTGTGTTAGAAGTTGCTGTGGGGTTAACCGAGCCGCCTTTGGCTTCAACGGTACTCTGCCGGGTCTCATTGTGCCTCCAGGATCTCCTACTCTCAGCGTCTACAGCCAGGGCTGCAGACAGCTTTTCTGGGGCCCAGGACTAAAGTTTCCCCCACCCGCGTGTCCTTTCCTCCTCCCTCTCTCACACAACCACCTCTCCCAACCTGTCCCTCCCACCATGTATTTTCCCCACCTCACACTCAATAACCCCCCTTCCCAATACACACACACACACAAATAAGACCCCCTCCACACTCACACACACAAGCCCCCATACACACACCCCCCCCACACACTCACAAATAAGCCCCCTTCCACACACAAATAAGGCCCCCTCCCTCTTGGGGAGGGTAAAGGGCCTGGCAGGCTGGTATAAGGGTGGCCTGGGTCATGTGGGCTTACCTAGGGCCCTTGGATGGGCCTGCTGGAGCAGCATGGCCAGCAGAAGGCAGTGCCCTGCAAAGAAGCTGGAGATTGGAGGGACAGATGGGCGGGCTGAACAAAGGAGATGGCACTTCTGTCCTGCAGGAGGGAAGCGAAAGCCAGGAGAGGGGAGGGGCCGGCAGCCAAGAAAGGGCGTCACAGTAGTAATATATGTGACAATAATATAAATAACAAATAATACAAATAACAGATCATGGGAATACGTGCTTCAGACATAAAAATAACATTTCATAAGGGGTGTCCGAAAACATGTGTTTTATTTACTCTAACTTGGCCCCAGTAACTCATATCCCTTTCAAGGTAACAATCCTTATCAGAGTTCAACAAAATAGATGTCCCTTGGAGATATGGTAATAGACACGGAGAGGGGAGAAAGGGGAGGTCAGCTGGTTTGCTTGCACAGAGAGTAGGGTTGCCGGCAGGGAGGCCGGGCCACTTGACTGGCGGGGCCTGAGACAGCAGTACCATCTGTCCCCCCATGTCGGTGGCCCTGTCTACAGCTGATTTGCTTCCGGGTCACGTGGTTGCTTGACGTCGCTGCAGCGTGTCGTCCGAAGGGGTGGACCTCCCGAAAGTTGCAATCGGCTCCCGCACACCACCGCCTGATATCTGTGAGGCATACTGGGGCTGTTCTGGGCTGCAGCGGTGGTGTGCAGGAGCCAATCGCAACTTTCGGGAGGTCCACCCCTTCGGTAACGTCAGGGCGACATCACGCAACCATGTGACCCGTAAACAAATCGTCTGTAGACACTGAAGGTAGGAGATCCAGGAGGCGCGAGGAGACCTGGTGGAGTACCGTGGAAGCCACAGACAGCTCGGTTAACCCCACAGCTACATTTAACACAATTGTGTACCAGATTTCAACTGGCGTCTGTGAGTGTTTTCAACCATTTTTTATGTGTCAATAAATACAGCCTTCACTATGAGCCTTGCGATCTCTTCTCTTTTATTTTCTCTATGATTTTAAAATGGTTAACGGAACGTGGCCACTATTTTGGCAATGCGTCTGTGTACAAATCACACGATGGATATACAGAGCTGGGAATCACATTATAGAGTATAATGATATGGCAGATGTAACTATTTCATTCTTTCAGTCCTTTAACTTTAGAGAGCACTTTGCAAATTAAGTTAACATTATTTTAAGCCAAGGTACAGTATCTGCATACAAATATAACTGTGACATGGATATGAGACACATGTCAAAATACTGGATAGCTAGTAGCAATTTAGAGCTAAATTAGAAACTCATGGGAAGTTATGAAAGTTGAATCCAAATACTGTATGTTGACTCAAATGCAAAAAGTGCTACATTATGTACAGCCACTTCCTACACTGAACTTATTGGGAGCATTTAAGCCAGTACAAGCTTTTACTGTAGATTAGTTGAGAACAGGAGTAAATCTTTGAAGATGTCATTGTTTATTAAAATGATCCCACACAGGTCAGTAAATTGATTGCATGAGATTGGGTAACATTGAAATGAAAAGTACACTGAATCACTTGGATTACATTGTATTCAGATCTTCCTTTCAAATCATCACTTTGCAGTTTGAACATACGTCATTGGTTCTTGCTTTATTAACTATCAACAATAATATATCCGTCTACCAATATCCTACTGAATATAAATGAGAAAATAGAGTAACCTATTATGCAATGGACAAGGGACTGAGTGGTTATTAACTTGATTTCAATGCAGAAGTGTTGAATGCAGATAACGATAATGGATATCCCACTTATATATCAAGGTCAAGTAAACCAGTCCTCTATGGCAGGGGGGCGCAAACTTTTTTCCCTGCGCCCCCCTGCCGGCTGTCCCCTCACTCCCGCGCCCCCCCCAACCCCAACTTACCCTCGTACCGGCGTAATGACGTCACGTTGCCATAGCAACGTGACGTCACATGACCTCGCAGCGTCATTTTGACGCCGCGTTGCCATGGCGACGCCAGGAGGAAGCCGCCGGAGCCACGGGTAAGTATGGTTTACAGAGGCCCTGCAGCTCCCCCGGCACTTAATTTAAGTGCCTTCGGGAAGCGCGCGGGGCCTCTGTAAACCCCGCGCCCCCCGTCGGCAGTCTCGCGCCCCCCCTGGGGGTCGCGCCCCACAGATTGCGCACCGCTGCTCTATGGTACGCATGGGATGATGTAAAAAGGCTGATTCATGAATAGGAATATACATCAATAGATGTATGACAAACAGAATGAGATTAAATAATGCAGACCTATTGACCTAATTACTAGAGATTTATGAGTGTTCTACTTCTAATAATTTATGCAACTTCAGGATCTTTTCTAACCCATACTGAATCCTTAGGTCCATCTGCAAACGAATACACAAATTATTAATATCATCAACCTAACCTTGCATGCTAGGTGAAAAGTAACCAATATTTTGTACGGTAATGTACACACTAAATGTTTACGCTATTTATAATACATGGATGTCATTACACTTGCAAAATAACTTGGTTGAGTTAAGTCTGCTATTCCCCCATAACCCTTTGCTTTTTTTTACCAGGATAGGAAGCAACAGTGTTGTTTTCACCTTTGGAATCTCCTGGTTCCCAAGATACTAATCTAATAAGTAGTCTTCTGCCACACGACACCTTCCGGCATGAGAAGACACGTCACAGTTCATTTATTAATATATTCCAGCACTGAAGGTACCTTACGACAGAACACTGCTTAGTAAATATGGCCTACTGTCTTTATCTTTTATAAGATGACAAGTACTAACTGAAGTCCCCAGGTCACGTAAATCACCTTCTTTTTACATACGTGTGTCAGAAAACATGTGTCTTATTTACTCTAACTTGGCCCCAGTAACTCATATCCCTTTCAAAGTAACAATCCTTATCTGATTACAACACAATAGATATCCCTTGCAGATATGTTAATTCACACGGACAGGGGTGCTGGCTAATGTGGTCAGCTGGTTTAGCTCACACCGCTAAAGCTGATATTCCGAGCAACAGAGGTTGTGGGTTCTAATCCTGTTGGGTATGAATCAAAAAAATGGGAAATGGGAAATGGGGAAATGGGGAAAAGGGGGTATTGCGTATTGCCACTTTAAATGCAATAAGTGTTATCTTTAAATGGTACTTGAAAGATGTGCTTGAAATACTGTAAATTGAAAACAATAGTAACTCATGTGTTCTCTTTAACATATACAATATTCTCTGAGCTACTTCTTGTGCTCACTAGTGTTAATGGGAGTAATAATATCTGCTACATCTGTATGCATATAAATGTTTTTTGATTTATATCTTTCACTGCATTTCACAGTGACTGCCTGCAAATTTCTGATAGATATAGAGATTCTGATAGATATATAACCATGGCAAACATGACTTCAAATATACACCTCAACGGCGTCTCCCTATCCTGAGGAAGCTGGCAGAGACAGAGGGAAATGCACTGGGTGGACGTTTTGTTGCATTCCGAGCCTTGTTTTGGAGAGCGAGTCTCTGATGTGACAGCTGTGTCCTGGAATAGGGGGGCTGGTTCCCTGGGCCCTCTCTCTGTCAGCAAACACCTACAATGAGCTAGAGCAGTTCAAGCAGGAGGCTTTTCTACCCGTCTGATGAGCCAGGTGGAGACTGGTTAATAGTCTGTAGCTGTGATTAACCAGCTTCCTGCTGGACTCATTGCACCAAAACAAGCTTTTTAATTCAGCCCGTTTAGACAGGGGTTAGGCCCTGTCACAGGCCCACAGCATTGATATTGTCAACTATTTGGGCTCATATGCTGGATTTCTCAGATGCTGGGTTCTTATATACAAGCTCTCCAAAGAGTTTGCCACAATGGTCCAGAATGGTAATGATGTGACATTTATGTCGGCCTCACAGAATTTGATCACACGTACCCTTCTTTTGGATAGAGCCACAGCAGGGGCATGTGTCTGTGTCATGATGTCCACGGCTCCACGGGCAATTCACTCTATTTATACACTTCAGTGTTACGTTAGATTGATGTACTGTAGATGCATAGGAAGACATCTGTTGACATTGCGTAGGCGAGTTAAATATGTAACGCATAATGGTGGGAGTTATGGCAGGTATAGCGATGACTTTAGTTAAATCTCTGCTTTAACTATAACAAAGCTCTGTGGATCTGCGTTATTAGGAGGAATGCCTCATTTGCATATGATTTACATTAATGCCCGTTATAGGTAACTGAAGTCGTCTTAGGCATAAGACGGGCCTTTGCACATGTTTTTATAGCTTTGAAGATACCCGTTGCTTAGGTCAGGGGTGCGGAAACTGGGGGCGTGGGGGTTGCAGAGGCCCCGCGCTCTTCCCCAAGACATTGAAATTAAATACTGGGGAACCGCGCAAGACCTCTGTAACTTCTCCTACCTGTCTTCGGCGATGGGTCACCATGGTTACCCGGCATCACGTGCTATCGCGTTGCAATGGCAACATGATATCACATGACCCCGTAACATCATTTAACACCGGAGCAGAGCAAAAGGGGGCTTAGGGAGGAGTCCCGAGCATGGGAGGAGAGCATGCAGGGGAGTGCAGGGAGAAAACTTTGTGCACTCCTGGCTTAGTTTAAAGGAGGCCTGCACAACTCCAGTCCTCGAGGGCCGCAAACAGGCCAGGTTTTCAGAATATCCCTACTTCAGCACAGCTGGCTCAATTAGTGTCTCAGCCATACTGAGCCACTAATTGAGCCAGCTGTGCTGAAGTAGGGATATCCTGAAAACCTGGCCTGTTTGCGGCCCTCAAGGACTGGAGTTGTGCAGGCCTGGTTTAAAGCCTTGTTTATTCAATAATAGAGCTTTGTGTATTTAGCCCCAATTGTTTTCTTTTTCTTGTGCCTTTCCTCTCGACTGGAATAATTAAGCCAAGAAACGGTTCAGTCAGCTCAATGCAAGATGGCATTGGAAGCAAATACCCTAAGTGCATATTGTGCTGCTGTACATATCTGAGAAACAAGATGTGTACGGTAAAATGCTCCTCAAAGAATCGATGTGTTCAGTGTATTTTGAGAGATGTGGTTTATGGGGTTTTGAAATTCCATTCAAGCTAAAATGTTTAATATTTGCACATTTCTACTATACATTACCAAGGAATCCTTGGGAATTATTTCTCATTTCTTATGATGTATTATGCCGTACCAGATGTTGGATGTTTGCAGCCTTTTTAAGAGCAGAGTAGCAATCTTTGCAAAATAGTGACACAACAATGAAATATCGTTAAAACCTTTATTAAAACAGTTAGCGACTGATGTGCCAGCAATGTAATACTCTTCAATGAGTAGTGGGCCCCTCCGCAGTAACTGGATTCACTGTAATGTATCTGAAATAGTACAGTATTCTTCCACAGAACACTGTTACCCTTCACAGAATTATGAACTGAGCTCATACAATTAAATATGAAGCAACAGTGCCACTTAACACAAAAACCTACCACTCGGTAAGTGCCGTTCTTTCTTATCCTCTCAGTTATAATTTCTTTAATACAATGCATTGTTATATATTTAAAACCAGTTTATGCTGGAGTTTTATTGGAAAGTGTGGGCACGCGATTGGTTTTCTTCATGTAAAACATTATGGAAAAAACGCATAAGAGTTTTTTGAGATTTGGGGCACACTTCCTTGGACTTGGAACTTTTCACAAACGTTTCCGTTTTTTTCCCCCCAAAGTTCACTCAGTTTATTAAGAAAAGGAAACATGCAAAGTTTGACATTTGAAAGTTTGTTCCAAAGTTGTGATTTGGAACCTGTGCGCATCCATAATTATGTGTATAGTTCATTGGCGGCTATCTGCTATCTATACCAGTATACTGTATTTTCATTTGACTTCCTCAACATAATATTATCAATGAATAATCTTGATGAACTAACTGCTGCTCCTGATCCTTTGTGGTAAAGGCATATAGCACTTTGCTAGAAACAGAAAATAGAACTAGCACTCACCCAGTTCTCAATAATGGTGCAATAATGGTGTACTGCATCCTGCAGATAAGCTGCTAGGATCCTTTTGTGTCCCTAGTCCTAAGGAAGGGGCCTTGAAACGTTGTTTTGTTTTTGAGTACAGTATTGGCCGGATACATGAAACTCCGTTAAAGTGGCGTTAATATCACACCCACAAGAAGAAAAAAAATTATAAGCGTTATTACCGTGATTTCAAGCTAGGATACATCACGATTGAGTAATAATTTAGCGGTTGTGATATTCAGTCAAAATTGAGATGCGGCAATTAACTAGTGGCTAACAGTGGTTTGGGGAATTAACCCCCAAAAATATACACTATAAAAAAAATAATAATCACATTAAAAATACATTTTACACATAAAGCCATTGATTGTTACTTTGGGTAATTAGGAACTCTCAATGGGGGGGCTTAGCTAGCCACATTTGGCAATAAATGGTAAAGTGTAATACAAAAAAAAATGTTTTCCAATATTAAAAGAAAAATAGGAGATGGGGCACACGGATTTCAAAAATAATGAAAATTTATTAAAGCATACACAACGTTTCGACCTAATAGGTCTTTGTCAAGTGCAAAAAAGCTATTAGGTCGAAACGTTGTGTATGCTTTAATAAATTTTCATTATTTTTGAAATCCGTGTGCCCCATCTCCTATTTTTCTTGTATGCCGTGGATTGGACGCAGCCGATCGTACATTGAAGGGAGCACCGGTAACTGTATTATTTTCTTTATTACATTGTGGTGTGCAGCATTAACTCCTTGTTTTATTCCAATATTAAAAAACATTAATAACCCCCCCCCCCCCCCTCACCCTTCATTACCTTAGTGGCTAAATGCTAAGGTAATGAAGGGGCTAACTTCGCCCACCACTCACGCCGGGGCAAATAGGCAACAAGAGTTCCCCCCGCACAGTAATGGGCAATAGTCCTTTTAGGCAAATGTGCCTAGTAGGACTTTTGCCCATTGAAAAGCATACAAATTACAAAAAAAATATACATTACAATACATAATCAATACTAATTGCACAGTCACCTGGTAAATCCACCAATCCTACTGGTGGATGTACTATGTGATCAGTCATCAATCTGGTTGAGAATGACCTCTCAACCAACATTGATGTCATCAGATGGTACATCAACCAAGCGGTTGTACCATCTGATTGATGCCTTCCCTTTTTTCGTTGCTGTTATGTCACCTTAAAGGGAGAGGAGTCACATTCCTTTTTTAGAACTACATTTTTCCACCTCATGCTGCTGCTGGGCTGACTTCAGGCTCCTCCCTCTTGTGATGTCACACTCATACCTGTGTAATGCAGCAGGTAACTTGAGAGCCACAATGTACACCCCAGCGAGCAACATGTTGCTCACCAGCCACTGCTTGGGGACCACTGACATAGGAGGAGAAGGGAAACATCCTTGATACAATTACACCATGTGTGGACTGGATACATACTGTACAATATATAGGAATCCCCTTTTAAATAAAGACTTAAGACATGCTAGAGGCCAGTGCACACTATGAGATTGTATGTATGTATATGTACTGTATCAACGTACAGAAAGTCAGCATAGACGTTTCTTCTGATGCCATGCCCAATTTTTTTGCTCGCATTTTTATGTTACACTTTACGTATATCGTTAGCTAAAAAGGTTTATGCCACCTCATTCTTTGCACTTATTTTAACACAAATACAAGATTTAAAAAAAGCGTCGCACTGAGACGCAGAGTATGGTACATCTCATTATAATCTGTGCATCATGTAACCCCTCCCTATTTCCTCCTATTGACCCTCCCCAAATCGCACATGGAGCAAAGGCATTGATACGTTGATGCAAAGAGACGCAAGATGAAAATTATCCAATTTGGGTAACGTTGGCTGCAAATTCTCCTTGATACATCAGCCCCTATGTATGTATCTGATTATCTACTGTGACTTAATAAAAGGACACGCAGAGGACATTTTTTTTAAAATTATTATTATTTCATTAACACTTTAATAAAAATATATTTTAATCACTTCTCTCTAACACCCACTGGAGGGGACTTAAAATCAGGTAGGTTACTTAGATCTTTGATCCTGATTGTGGATTATTTTATTCATTCTTTCCTAAATATTTCACACATTGGTGTCTGACTATAAGTGCTTGAATGGAATTTGCATGCACAAACACAATAATTAATTAATCAGAAATGTAGCTAACACCACATCTTCCCTTACGCATAAAATGACAGTTCATATAATCCTACATAATAATATTGCAGCTCCTCAGAATTGCCTCTAGCTATGTCTTTCAACCATCCCACACCGAATTAAAATGGTAAGAGACCCATGTTTGAAGTGTGATTATACACAGGAGAAAGCTGGTTACCTCTTCATTCAAAAACCCAAACTGCTGCTTCTTTAAATAAATAAATAAATAAATAAGGGAACTGCTAAAAAAAATAACTACATCCCAATTTCGGTGTTTGTAGTACAGATAAATAATGTATGAAATTACACACTGTGGGATTTGTGCTCTTGTTTAAAATAATTGTTTTCTCCTGTGTTCAAGCACAGTCCAACATTTGAATGCCACTTTGAGTCGTTATCTGATATCTGTCATCTTCTTGGCTCAGAACCCTGTCGTTTTGAGGTGGACAGGCATATTTCATATGCCCAATGGTCTTGATCATCTGGATTTCTCCAAGGAAGGTGGCATTGTGCAACTTTTTGCATGTCTATTAATTATTACTTAAAACTGAATTGAGCTTCATTTTAGAAGACTGTGTTGTCCCTGGAGTCTTTTATCATCCCCTCTCTCTGGAATTCCCTATCACGTACCACCAGACTCTCCCCCGGCTTTCAGATATTTCAAGTCTCCCGGAAAACTCACCTTTGCAGCCTACTTGCCATACCTCTAAGATCCAACTCGCCTCCCACTAACACCCCCCCGCAAAAAAACCTTCGTGGCTTTGGCTGTCAGACTGGGCCATATTCTAACCTGAGCCGCACCTTATCCTACAATAAGCAGCCACCTTACCTTCTTATTGCAACATTGTCCCCCATTCGCTCTCGCTTGTAAGCTCTCGCGGGCAGGGCCCTCATTACCTCTCTGTATCTGTTTGTGCATGTTTGTCCTCACATGTATCCAACTGTTTGTTTTTGCAAGATACATACCCCCATTGTACCGCACTGTGGAATATGTCGGCGCTTCACAAATAACGAATAATAATAATCATATGCGTACAGCCTTTCAGAATCTAATATGGCTCCATTTTGTTTGTGCACTGGTCAATTGTTACAGTATATGAAGAAAACCTGTGTATAATAACCATTCCGAAGCTTGAACACTTGCATTAACTAGAAACAGGTCATTTTTCTCAGCCTCCCTGGTAACATGTACAGTAAGTGGTGTTGCCGTTTTTGCAAATGATTGGGAAACCTAATTCTAATGTGTCATAGTAATCTCTAGTGGGATGTATTATTGTTCACATGTACAGTATGCTACAAACTTCTACGAACACACAATTAAATATACTTCAGCAAGAAAATGGATTGCATTTTAGTTATGACGTCCTCGCTTACACTAAATGAGATTTCAACCAATGATTGAAAGTATGCATAGAGATTTAATTTTTACTACAGCATCGTGGGGATTTGATTTGCATTTGGATAAGCAAACCGTCAGCATTTTATCATTTAGCCCAGGGGTGCACAAACTGGGGGGTGCAAGATTTTCCAGGGGGGGGGGACGAAGCAGTTACAGAGGCCCCCGCGCTCTTCTCCAAGACATTTAAATGAAAGCCGGGGGATCGCGTGAGGCCTCGGTAACTTCCCTTACCTTGTCTTCGGCGACGCGTCACCATGGCAACATGGCTGAAGACAAGGTAAGGAGGGGGCGCGAGCAGGGGGGGGGGAGCAAGTAGGGGGGCCCAGACTGAAAAGTTTGCGCACCCCTAATTTTGCCAATGTCTTACTGACTGTTAAGCGCTTACAAAATAGCCCATGTAGCTTTAAGCCCGAAGAATAACTATTCACAATTCAGAAAAAAAAGCTACATGCCACATATCAATTTTTAGTTGTATATGTAAAATAGCTCAAAATACGAGAACTGAATTTAGTTTGACTTGTGTTATTCTTGGAATCAATCTCATACATGTTACATATAGAAAAGGAATGTTAGCTGAGGGTCTTTTAATAATAAGTTAAGTCAAAATATTTCAACGCAATTCATGTAACACAGACATCTTTTGTTACTTTGCATACTTTTTAAAATTCATACGGGTCACATTTTCGCTCCCAAAGTCTTCCACATTGCGATGTAACCCCTTCTGTTTATATGCAATGTGTGGCAGGCCTGTCTGGCAGTAAATGCGTTTTGAATTACAAGAGTGTAAAGAAATAGCATTTACTGTAACTGCAAATGTGACTGTGATCCTGCCTCCTCCCTGCTAATGGTGTTAACCCATCTAATTTAAAACCGACAAACCTTAAAACTCACCTCTTGAATGACGTATCCCAATAGACTGCACTCATGGCTACTGTCCCACACCCATGGCCACTCGTACTAACCATTGTGGCCAAGCCCTGCCATCTACTGCACTTACTCCCACACCTGCTATCTATGTGAGTCTCCCAACATACCACTTAGATTGTAAGCTCTCTGGGGCAGTGATTTCCTTTCCTATTGTCTGACCGCTGCACTTATTGTATTATTATAATTCCCTGCACTGTTTTTATTTCTTTTTGTAAAGCGCCGAGGACAATGTTGGCACTTTACAGCAGGGCCCCGCTTGTCGGCGCTCCGCTTTCCGGCGATCCGCTGATACGGCGGCACCGAGAAGGGGGCCGCCATGTTGAATCTGAAATCGCGCATGCGCAGAACGGGTGGGGTGCGACCGGCACGCATGCGCAGACCGCAGGTTGCACGCGCAGACTGCAGGTTGCACGCGAAGCATATAGATCCCACATGCGCAGAACGGCGAAAATGCCGGTTTGCGCATGCGCAGCACTGAAAATCGCGGGATCCGCTTTCCGGCGATTTTCACTATACGGCCGGCCTCTGGAACGGAACCCGCCGTATACCCGGGGCCCTCCTGTGTAACTAAAGATGTACATCCCAGTACATTTACAATAGGTAGAAAAACAGTGAGATTAGCCAGGCGCCCACTAACGTCCAGCTACCACTTAAGAACAGGATCTCTTCTTCTCTAGCAATCACCCTTCTTCTGGCAAAGCCAAATACTGTTCCATTTGCTATTCTAATTGGGGAAGAATATTAATAAAACTTGCATTTTGCTTCAAATCTTCACACCAGAGCAGATCACCATCAACATGATCAGCAAAATTTCTTGACTGAAGTGTCCCCTCTTCAGGTGGGGAATGAAGATTTAGGTCTACTACTGGAGATGTGTAAACCTTTCGACCCCCTATGTCATGGGGTCCATGGCATGCCAGACACCCGTGACGTTGTGGCTAAGGCAAGGGGACTGGTAGTAGTTTGCATCTACATACAGTAAAAGCTTCAAGAAAGAAAAAAGTTCTCCAAGTTTAAAAACATGAAAAAGGAAGAGTTAAATAGTTTTCCTTGTTGAGAAAAACGGATTTGGGGTTTGTTAAACTTGATGACATTATTTGTACACAGAAAATAATGCAGTTTATATGTGTAGTATTGCTTTAGGTCATAGTAATAATTCATTCTGTGCTAAGAAAAGCAATATGGTCGTATGTACGTATATCTTTATTTATATAGCGGCAACCAGGTACATTACGCTGGACAGCAGTAATACACGTGAAATAATATTAAAACATAATGGGAATAAGACATAAAACAATAGGAAAAGGAGTCCCGACCCCGAAGAGCTTTCCATCTAAGTGGTAAGTAGAGAGAATTTAGAGACAGTAGGAGGGTGTTCTGGTAAGTGTGTCTGCAAGGGGCCACGGTCAGTGCATAAGCTACAGTGTATATATAGTATCAGCCAGCAGCGCTACTCATATGATTTTGTCTCTGGTGTAGTGTGAGACAGAATATACCCAGCATGCGTCATATACACCAAACTGCTCAATTTGGAGAGGAGGCAGCAAAATAAATTAACTAATTTGAACTGGTGTTTATTTTACAGTCAGAGATAAATTAAGATGAACATGTTGAGTACACTGGGTAGTAGCATTGTGTTCAAGAAGAAGATACACGAGTTTCATTTGTTAAACAAAGAAGCAATTGAGGATGAAAGAGAGCTTAGATCTGTGACACATGGCCAGATACAGTATCACAAGAAATTACTGAAAATAAAGATTTATTTAAGTAATTGAAAGTTTAGCTTTAATCCCCCCCAAAATACTGTTAAACAGCAAATGTTCCCTGTCTGGGTCAAACTTTGCAGATAAAACAATAGTGTTTAAGAGTTGATTTGTCTTCCAATGAAATATTATGGGAGGTTTTTCATGTCAGCTCGCCACTTATCATAGAGGTTGTTGTTTTCCTTTTACATCATTTGAAAACCAAAAAATGTAAATATAATTTAGTGGTTAAATAATAAATTACATGGATGTTTATTGCTTCTTGTTTTGCCAATATTCTCAATAAGAAGTTGAGAAATGTCCTCAATGATCCCAAAGAAAAATGTGCAAACCGAATCCGGGACAGTTTGCACATCTCTAGTTCTAACATAAAATACAAATGGTCCAGAGGCCATTTATAAGGGCATATGGTTTGACTCCCATTTAACATTTGGGTTGCACATTGATACCCTGAAATCCAAAAGCTATGCCAAACTCGGTGTACTTTATAGGAACAATTCCTCCCTAAGCCTGCTGGTCAGAAAATGCATTGCACAGCAGATGTTAATACAAATGTTAGACTATGGGGGCATAGTATACTGTATAGTATTCCCTACCATATACCATCACAACCTCTCCCTCGGCTTTCTGATATTGTAAAAACTCCTGAAAAGTCACCTTTTCAAGGAAGCCTATCTAGCATACTCTAACATCCAACTCCCCCCTCCAACCTTATTGGGACCAGCTGTGCGACTGGACCAATCTCCATGCTATCTAACACCCCCTTAACATCCACATCCTCAAATATTAATGGTAAAAACTGTGTGGCTGGACCATACTCCATCCTGAGGCATACTCCATCCCACAATGATCAGCCACTTTACCATTTGTGTCAACATTGTCCCTCATTCCCTGTAGAGTGTAAGCTCTCATAAACAGGAAGCGCTTTACCATTTGTAACGGTTTGCGCTCGTTTGTGCTTATTTGGTACAGCTCAACCCCGTTATAATGCGATCCGTTACAACGCGAATCCGCTTATAACGCGATGTAGGCGTGGCTCCCAATTTTCGTATATATGAATACTTTACAACACGATTATTGGGTGTCTTAAATACTTTATTGTACAATGCATACAATTGTACATTATGTCTAACGTGATCCGCTTATAGCGCAATGTGATTCTTTGGACCGCAAGCACAGCGTTATCAGGGGGTTGAGCTGTTTGTACAACTCTGTTTAGGTAATTTACATCCCGCTCTACCCCCATTGTACCGCACTGTAGAATATGTTCACACATTACAAATAAACAATAAAATAGTAATAATAATAATAATCTAAAATGTATTTTATTGATACTGTAAGAACCATGGGGCATTTTACTCAAAGCAATTATATACCACTCTTTCCATGCCTCTGGTGAAAGCCAAGCAGCTTAGCAAATTCTTAGCATTAGCAGTTCTTTAATAACAACTAACAAGAGATCATATGCAAAAAAAACTATTTGAGATTCCCTGTGAGTTCATAATTACTCTTAAGAGCCTGCATAAATATTGTGGTTTCTATTATTTAATAATAGCATATCTTTGGTCTGCAGTAATTGCTTGCGTTAGTATGGTTACATGCCATTTGATTTATAAATCTTGGGAGCGCGTCATCTCTATTTTCCTCAATTGCTAATTGCGTGATTTACTTACATGGTATTAATTAGATAAATGACAGCATTCAATGACATTTTACCAACATGAACAGGTTGATTATTTGGTTTAAAACTATAATTTTGGGAAATATGTTTGCCAGAAACTACGGTAACATAGATAGAGTATTAGACATGTATTATCTTGAATTATTCCAACGTATCATACCCACTATGTGTGCCAGTTCTACCCTCTTGCTGACACTTCTAGTTGGAATGAACAAGTTCACATTAGTAAGAGATAACATGATTACAATGAGCAGATATAATGGGGGTGTGGACACTAGATTATTTATCAAAGTTTTCTGGCTGCAGAAACTGCACAAAATGAAATAAGGAAACATTCAAATTGGAACTAATGGGTGTTTTTATATTATACAGTACATATGGTATGTATGTACACATATAAATACTGTATACATTAAAGATGGACACAAAAGTTCTGATTTCGAACAAAATAAAATGTTTCCCAATCATTTTTTAAATATGTAAAAGCCAGATCCCAAACCAGAAAATCGTGTTTTCACAAAACCAAAGCACTAAATAGATTTTAGATCCAAAAATGCGTACAAAACAAGTGAATTTCAAAGAATATTGAAACAGGAGGACGTCACAACCTCTATTTTAACGAACAATTGGTTAACTGAGGAAGAAGTCAAAGCATAAAATCAATGGAAATAATGGAATAATGGAAATAAAGTCCCTGGCCCGGTGCCATACATCTAATAGTTCTTAAGGAGCTAAGTTCGGTAATAGCCAAACCATTATTTTTATAGAGTACTACATTGATTCCTTATTATTTAAGGACTCAATTTTCACAGGCTCGGTACCACAGGATTGGCGTAAAGCAGATGTGGGGCCTATATTTAAGGAGCGAGCTAAATCACAACTGGGGAATTGCAGACCTTTTCTTCATTCTAAATACAGGTTTAAAGCAGGGGGTCTCCAAAGCTAAACCCCATTAATTTCAGCTCTGGGGACCCCCCTGCTTGTGGAGATACTTATTACGAAAGGGAGTGCCAGTATCTCCTGCACTTTATAGCATCCTCGTCCCATGGGCCAATAGGAAGCCACACCTGATGTCACTGTTTCTTATTGGCCCACAGGGCCCGGGACCTTTGAAAAGCAGACATAATGTGAACCCTGGGGTGGCTACCACAACCCCATATGGAGGTAAGTAAATCCAGAAGCAGGGGGCCCCCGAAGCTGAAATTAACCATGTTTAGCTCCAGAGACCCCCTGCTCCAAGTCTGTATTAAAAAAAAAATGGAGAAAAAAACGGCTTGTACTGCCTCTTTAAATAACGAGCCACAAATTAAACACATTGCACAATGAAATTAAATATAAATATTGTCTTTTTTTTTCTCAATGTGTTACATTTCCCACGCAAATAAATCAATTCCTATTGTAAACGAAAATCATTAGACTGTTCAACTTGTTTATGTGAGCAAATTTGTCTGTCTATAAACACAACACATGCATGATGGTTTCCCTGTGTGTAGACGTTGCTTCATTTCCTATATGCATAATAATAATTATAATAATAATAATAATATTGCAAACACATTTGAGGCATTCTACAGGGGATTTAAGAAACATATGTAGCAGGCGTCTCAACTTTAACAAGCATATTGTAGCAGGTGGAACGGGTTATCCCTTTGATGATCCTGATGTTCTGATGATCGTTTTTTCGCTTGAGTCACCCAAAGTCATAAACATTACAAAGGGAAGAACCATTGCCTCTTTGTTGACTTTTGGAATGGGCTTGAAGATGGGGTCCATCCCCTGAAACATTGCCCCCCTTATTTAGTTTGCTCCTTTTATGTTCTCTCCCTCCTTGCCGTTTCATTTAATGTATTATTCCCTTGTGCTTTCTCACCTATGAGACTACTTACTAAGGTCCTTGGAGGGAGTTGCTAAGACCTGATGCCTCGCTAAGCTGATACGTTTTTCTACATACAGAAGAACTATGTTTGACATTACAGTATGTCTTTTGGCTGCTTTTGTGCTTTTTGACACAGAAGCTTCCTATTTTTTGCACATGCAGAGTCTTGTGATTGTGCGCTCACTATTGTGTGCTCTGCTAATTGCTGTTTTTCAGTAAAGTATACCCTTTTGGCCAAGTGATTGCTTATTTGACTTTTTTTCGCTCAGAGTGCTGAGAACTTCCTGTATGTGTGTATGACATTATATAGAGGATAGGGCCTCTTTCTTTGTTCCCGCAGCACCACAGATTTTACGATTGCTAACGGTAGTACTGTCTATTGCAGGGGTGCGCAAACTGGGGTTTGAGAGATTTCTTTTGGGGGCGCGACGGTTGCAGAAGCCCCGCACTCTTCTCCAAGGCATTTAAATTTAAATGCCGGGGGACAGCGTGAGGCCTCTGTAACTCACTTAACTTGATTTAGCCATTTTCGGGCAACAAAGGCATCAAATGATGTGACATCACATGACACAGCGGCATCATTTGACGCCGGCAGAAAAGCTAAGGGGGGGGGGTGCAAGCACTGGGGGAGAGCAGGCAGGGAGGCGCAACACCAAATGTTTGTGCACCCATGGTCTATAGCATATATCTTCCCATAGTCGGCTGTGGTACACAGAACACAGGTTTGTTTACTTGTATTAAGCACTTTTTTAAAGGAATATGCTTGCATGAAGATTATTTTTGTTTGGTGAAAATGGCTTGCCTTGTTTGACCAGTTGCATGTAGTGAGCACAGTAGCCTATCTTTTACCCGTACAGTAGGCTGCATTTTACCAGTTCAAGCTTTCATGTAGTAGTCTCTCTCGAACAGGAACCCCCAACCAAACCGAAAAAGTCATACTTGTCAAAGGAGAAGGAGTGGCTCAGTGAGTAAAGACACTCACTGGCCCTGAGTTTGAAGCAGAACCTGGTTCAATTCCTTGTGATCAGCTCCTTGTGACCGTGGGCAAATCACCTTATCTCCCTGTGCCTCAGGCACCAAAAAAATAGATTGTAAGCTCCATTGGGCAGGGACCTGTGCCTGCAAAATTTCTCTGTAAGGCACTACGTAAAACTAGCACTATTATTATAATATGTACAGTAATTAAGCCCAGATGGGCAACTCAGTATATGATAATCACTAGAAATCAATAGCTCTCAATTACCAGACACTGCTTATCCTTGTTCATGATGGGTTTTTTTAGAAGAAGGAATGAAGTAGGAGGATGCTAATAAACATGTCACATGTGAGGAATGGATGATAGCATTACTACAGAGATGAGAACTTGGGACCATATGTATTAAGCAGACATAAGAGATCGCCCTGCCCTGTGAGACATTTAACATGGACTTGAATTGCCAGTAAGGTGTGTTATAACCTTATGCTTGGCTCAGGGCGAGTAACGTTTTTGGACTCTTGTTACCTACAGTACAGACACTGACCTATTTGCAGAAAAGCACTTCAAGAACCAAAGATCAGCTAAAATGAATGGAATATTGTCATTAGCAAATTTAGAAGAAAATCAGAAAAGTGGACGCTCTCTGTAGAACAGATGCATGGAGATAATTCAGTGGAGGAACGCACTCTATCAAATTTAAGAATGAAAAAAAAAATAACATCTTGGCACATGAAGGTGAAAGAGGTTTTAAGCACACATGGAAGGGTAACTCACGGCACCAGACTCAGCATATTTGTTGCAAGAAGATTCCTTTTATTCTTTCCCTTACACAAGTGCTGAACACAAAACCGCGACCTTCTTGGTTACATGACACTTTCTCAATATAACCTCTACAATCACCGCATGGGCCGATTTCAACTAGACCTGGGATATAGTTTCAATTTAATTAAACGCTAAGATGTGGTAAATAAATCTGGGTCGATGAAGGTCACAGAGGAAATTGTGAAGAGAAAAAAACTGCTAAATACCAGAACAAGTTAATTGTTAGTAGCTGAAACCATATAACTACTGTACTCTAGAAATTAATGAGAATAAAAGAACAATGCCCTTAACACATGCTATTCTTGTATACAGTAGTATGAGAAAAAGTATGGTTTGTGTGTCTGATGTATATATTTTGAGTACCTCACACAACACCTTTTTTGTATGATATGAAGATGGCTTAATATAAGTGCTTTTTAGATAGTCATAAAAAAATGAGAGAAATTGAAATAACTTGATTGTTGTTGTTACATGTTTGACACTGTAAAGCAGCCTATAATTCAGGCTGGATGCAATCCAATAAAATGTAGTACAAAACAACAGTCCTCTGCAGTGTTTATCTCCAGTACATAGTACTTCTAAGCCATCATGCATCCACTGTACAGACATCAAGAAAACAGACATGTACGTGTGAGTTTTATCTATATGTTACCACAATTTAACTTGTCAATACCTGTAACACATAGCCACATAGGTGATTTGCGTTACGATGTCATCAAGTTAAGGAGAAAAATATCTCGGCAATAAATCTTAACGAACGTCTGGCTCCCTCGTATGCAAATCATATGCTAGGGAGCCGTTATCCTAACATCTCATATCCTCAAACCTCGGTTAATGTTAGCGCGTGGAAATAACCCTGCGATAATTAGGTAACTCCAAAACCTGGCGCCACTCCTATGCAGATCATGATTATCATAGCGTCATTTCTGTTACTAGTCTACGAGTAATGTAGTGATAAAACATTTAATTGACTTCTGAGGGTCTAGCCCAAACTGAGAAAAAATAACAGACGTTACCTATTTGGGCAATGGTTACTATTAGTGAAAATGTAATCGACTTCGGAGGATCTACTGTACCCCTTAGTAATCCATGTGAAATAAGTCCCAGTGCCAAGTACCTGTGTCCAAAGCATTTCCCCATTTGAATGTTCTACACTGATTCCCATTGATTTCTGTGCTTCATAATTGTATTTAATACATACAGTATTACTGTTCAAATACATGTTACTACATAAATATGTATTCTACTAGACTTAATTATTTAACATGTGCAAAGAAGATCAATTAAAAAAAGTTTATTTTTACAATCGCGTCACAAATTATATCAGGCATCATTAAACAATCAGTGTTGATAAAAACAATTCAATAGACTTCTAAACATAGTATCACCTATTATTAATATACGGTAAAGGTTTTCCTCCTCTGGGAGCAGAACCAGACTAGAGTAACTTGACCCATAGTCAAAGAAAACGGAAAGTACAATATCTGAAATGAGTGCTCACCACAAACAAGGTGGGACCGCAAGGCGGAGGTGGGGATATTGATAGCCACCGACCAACAACCGAGCAGCCACGTGCAGAGTGGTAGTCTTGTGGCCGGGTCAGGGTAGGAGAGGTCAGGTTGAGGTTCGCTGATGCAGTGCCGCGGTCCAGGAGCATAGAGAGTAGAATAGTCGAGTCCGTAGCCATGGTCCAGGGGTCAGAGAAGTCAGGAGTCAGGATGCAAGCTGAGGTCAAAACAACAAGGATCAGACAAGGCAGGGCAGCAGCAAGCTTGTCACATGAGTCACAAGAGATTATGCTCAGCGAGTTTGCAGGAGGGCTGACTGAGCATTTAAAGAAGAGTTAGCCAATGGTGAGGCAGCACACAGATGCAAGGTAACTGATAGCAGGACAGCCCACAGCTTCACGGTAATGCAAGCACAGGTATGATGTGTACCAATAGGCAGCGGCGGAGTCAGTAGCAGCTGTGGGATAATGAATGCAGTTAACCCCTTGTTTGCCTGTGTCCGCGCTTAGAGGGTGCGCGCTGTGCAGCTGCCCATGTCATCACGGGGCGGAGCCTGGAGACGGCTCCTGCAGTGTCTCTGATCCTAAGAGCGGGGCGCGTGTGCGCAAGTTGCGGCTGACACGAGTCACCCGTGACCTCGTGGGATGAGTGACGGAGGCGGGGCTTCACGGCGATCCTCACAATACCAAGCACATGTCTTTCTCTTTCAAGACGAAAAACAGAGGCTTCCAGTAGGGATGCACAGGAGTTTGGCTAAAGTTTTCAAAGCGCGTATTGGTTGTTCCGTGAAAAAAAATCCACTAAACAAATTTGAAGCCACTTGCACAAATAAGGGCCATGGTCACGTGGCTTTTATGTACAGTACGTCCATTTTTGCAAATATCTGGAGAAAGTCCCTACATTTTGCAGTTATTTGTAATGAAAAAAACCAGAAACATAGTAGAGGTATATAGGGCACAAAAGTTATTCAAACCTCCAAAAATGCTACACACAATTACCTTAAAATACAGTATATAAATGTATAAATAGTGACGTCACTTATATAAGTTATATACTGTACTGTACTAAAAACACCTAATTACCCTGAAAAACAGGAGAAAACTAACAAAATTGCGTACAGTATGTAGTATCCAAAATGTATATGAAACCAGTCCGTTCAAATCGCTAATAGAAAATTAGGTCATTTCCATAAACTGATGTCATTGAAATTCCACAAGTCTCGACATCATCCTGCTGCTAGCGTGTAACATGTGTGCGCATAATAGTGGTCAAGTTCATCAATCAAAAAAGTAACGGCTGTCGAGCTCAAGCACTTTTGTGTTATTCTCACAGGCTTGTCAGATTAATTATATATTAGGTTTATTTACTATTTTAATCCCTCCATAGGGCGATTTTAATATATTGCACATACTGTATTTCAAATCCCTTGTCAAACAAAATTGAGAGTAAAGAGCATTATTTATAAGCAGGGTCTTCAAGGCAATACAATATCTCTCATCAGCCACATGAAATCTTTTAAACTTGCTGTCACTCACACAAGCTCTGGTCATAGAGATGCCCCATTATACTCTTTCAGCTGGTGATTTTGCTGTTTGCCTTATGGAGTACGTCTTTTCCCTGTTGCTTCCAGAATGTCAGTGTTTGCTCGCTGTATCTCCAGTGCAACGCTAGGCTGTATCTCCTGTGCAACGCTAGGCTGTATCTCCTGTGCAACGCTAGGCTGTATCTCCAGTGCAACGCTAGGCTGTATCTCCTGTGCAACGCTAGGCTGTATCTCCTGTGCAACGCTAGGCTGTATCTCCAGTGCAACTCTAGGCTGTATCTCCTGTGCAACGCTAGGCTGTATCTCCAGTGCAACGCTAGGCTGTATCTCCAGTGCAACGCTAGGCTGTATCTCCAGTGCAACGCTAGGCTGTATCTCCAGTGCAACGCTAGGCTGTATCTCCAGTGCAACGCTAGGCTTTATCTCCAGTGCAACGCTAGGCTGTATCTCCAGTGCAACGCTAGGCTGTATCTCCAGTGCAACGCTAGGCTGTATCTCCAGTGCAACGCTAGGCTGTATCTCCAGTGCAACGCTAGGCTGTATCTCCAGTGCAACGCTAGGCTGTATCTCCTGTGCAACGCTAGGCTGTATCTCCAGTGCAACGCTAGGCTGTATCTCCTGTGCAACGCTAGGCTGTATCTCCAGTGCAACGCTAGGCTGTATCTCCAGTGCAACGCTAGGCTGTATCTCCAGTGCAACGCTAGGCTGTATCTCCAGTGCAACGCTAGGCTGTATCTCCAGTGCAACGCTAGGCTGTATCTCCAGTGCAACGCTAGGCTGTATCTCCTGTGCAACGCTAGGCTGTATCTCCTGTGCAACGCTAGGCTGTATCTCCAGTGCAACGCTAGGCTGTATCTCCAGTGCAACGCTAGGCTGTATCTCCAGTGCAACGCTAGGCTGTATCTCCAGTGCAACGCTAGGCTGTATCTCCAGTGCAACGCTAGGCTGTATCTCCAGTGCAACGCTAAGCTGTATCTCCTTTGCAACGCTAGGCTGTATCTCCAGTGCAACGCTAGGCTGTATCTCCAGTGCAACGCTAGGCTGTATCTCCTGTGCAACGCTAGGCTGTATCTCCTGTGCAACGCTAGGCTGTATCTCCAGTGCAACGCTAGGCTGTATCTCCAGTGCAACGCTAGGCTGTATCTCCAGTGCAACGCTAGGCTGTATCTCCAGTGCAACGCTAGGCTGTATCTCCTATGCAACGCTAGGCTGTATCTCCAGTGCAACGCTAGGCTGTATCTCCTGTGCAACGCTAGGCTGTATCCCCTGTGCAACGCTAGGCTGTATCCCCTGTGCAACGCTAGGCTGTAACTCCAGTGCAACGCTAGGCTATATCCCCTGTGCAACGCTAGGCTGTAACTCCAGTTCAACGCTAGGCTGTATCTCCAGTGCAACGCTAGGCTGTATCTCCAGTGCAACGCTAGGCTGTATCCCCTGTGCAACGCTAGGCTGTAACTCCAGTTCAACGCTAGGCTGTATCTCCAGTGCAACGCTAAGCTGTATCTCCAGCGCAACGCTAGGCTGTATCTCCAGCGCAATGCTCGGTTGCTAGTTTTGGAATTTCTTCTAATATCATGAGGTTTCCCATAAGTTTCTCTGACTCAGAGATCAGGATGCAGAGAACCACGATGCGCGTTTCGACTCCGTCTAACCCGTGATGATTCCTCCAGGCTGTTACTTTGTTTAAAATGTTGCATTGTGAACTTTTGCAAAACTTTTGCCATAAAAGTGAAATAAAGGATACAATTGCGAAAAATTTGCAAGGCAAATTTGATACTTGAGTTTTCTGTAAAAACAAGCCAAATAAACTACAACTCAGGCAGTGTTACAGCAGAGAATTGGATATTTTCCCAAATGGATTTTTTTTTTAACCATCACTTGTAGCCAGGATTAATTTAAAGAAGAAAATAATTACAGATTGTGTCATAACTTGCTTATACAGTGCAATGACATACAAGTATCAGCAGTCACCATGGACATTTTTTTTTTGGAACCTTTTCTTTTGGCCTAGATCTAAAGTGTTGTTGTTAACGCGTAAAACTGAAGTGAATCAAAAATCTCATTTGATGTGAAGATTACCAGCTTGAAGTCAGAACACATGAGGCTTTTTAAAGACACGACTTCCCTCATCACTGAGCTTCACTCAGCAGAAGACTTTTGTAATTATGTATTTAGCTAACTAAAGAAAATTGGAGTCGGTCAAGGCCATACGTTAATCTGCATGTAGCCAATTAATACTTTGATAGCATGGATGAAACGTTTGAGAAGAGCAAGCTTCCTCTCTCTCACTCCCAATGCTTCTTTTACGTCCTATTCATTACAACGACAGCATCAGTGTCTCTCACAGGACAAGAATACTAAGATCAATACTAAGATCGAGGATATCTCAAAACAGGTATGGTGTCTGTCACTGGTTCTCACACGGCAAACGTATGTATCATTCTTTGTTGTAACAATCAAGATTGTACCTAGGGCTTATTGTTTTTAATCTCCATCACAACAGAGAAATGTAAAAAGGATCTGCTGAGTAGAAGCCTACCACAAAATAGTGGCGAACATCAAGAAAAAGAAGACCCAATCAGGTCTCATAATTGAAATATAACTACATTTTGTGCAATTTTTCATCATTTCAGGCAAATTCTGTCAATAAATGTGTTGGAATTCAGTGTTATCATTTAGTCAATGCTACGGTTTGTCTTTTAAACAAAATGCCTGGAAATCCCTAAAGTACAGGCATACCCCGGTTTAAGGACACTCACTTTAAGTACACTCGCGAGTAAGGACATATCGCCAAATAGGCAAACGGCAACTCACACATGCGCCTGTCAGCACGTCCTGAACAGCAATACCGGCTCCCTACCTGTACCGAAGCTGTGCGCAAGCAGAGAGACTATAGAGCCTGTTACAAATGCGTTATTTACATCAGTTATGCACGTATATGACGATTGCAGTACAGTACATGCATCGATAAGTGGGGAAAAAGGTAGTGCTTCACTTTAAGTACATTTTCGCTTTACATACATGCTCCGGTCCCATTGCGTACGTTAATGTGGGGTATGCCTGTATACCGTACTTAAGTGCGTGAGAAATGCATAAATAGTCATTTAATATCAGAGGGGTAACACGATGTGCTATCTTTTGTCTCACTGAATTGCAATAAACGATCTAAGGATCTTTTGAAAGAAGAGTGTGGCTATTTTCTACTGTAATAAGATGTGGTCAGAAATCCCCATATGACATATCAGTGGTTCTTATTCGTGGTCAGAAATTTCAGCAGTAAGGTAGAAGAGCACAGTAAGGTTCTCTCAATGAATGAGTATCTATAGAAAGTTTGTGAACCTCTTAGGATCTGCACATTCAGTATTTCAAAACTAAAATGTTATTAGATCATAATCGAGGTCCTAAAAATGGATAAAGGTAACCAGATCGAACCAAGGACACAAAAATATGATACTTTTTCAACATTTATTTATCCACAAATTATTCAACATTCATTATCCATGTGTGAAAAAGTATGTGAACCTTTAGATTCGGGACCTGCTAGCGCCCCCTTGAGCAGCAATGACTTCAGCTAAAAGTTTCCTGTAACTGCTGGTCAGTCTCTCACATCGGGTTTGAGGAATTTTGGCCCATTCCTCCTTACAGAACTGTTTCAACTCAGTGACATTTGAGGACTCCCTTGCATGGACAGCTGGCTTCAGGTCCTGACACTGCATTTCGTTGGGATTTAGGTCCGGACTTTGACAAGGCCAACCTAAAACATGGAATTTCTTCTTCTGCAGACATTCTTTTGTTATATTTCATCAAAAATGTTTTAAATAATGTTAATTGCTGGATGCCTATTATTCTGTAATAGAGCTCATTTGCCAACATCATTATAAACAAAGTGGGCTCAATTAAACAAAACATTCCTTAACTTCCTACTAATTTCCATAAAGTTTTGTGTTTCTGTTTATCAATGGAATTTGGCATTTAGTTTACAGTCACGTATGGTGCAGAGATTCCTGTGCTTTATTTAAAGTAACAGGTTTTTTTTTTCTTTTTAATCTATTTTTGTATCAATTTATTTGTTTTGTTTCTTGCAATTTCAACCACAGACTGGTAATTTTTTGGTTTTGTACACATATTTACGATTTCTATAAAGAGTGTCTGTTTTTTGTGGGACGTCTTAAAAATGGCATTGTAGTTTTTTATAAAGTGCTTTATAAGAAGCCAT
Source organism: Ascaphus truei (assembly GCF_040206685.1). NCBI lineage: Eukaryota > Metazoa > Chordata > Amphibia > Anura > Ascaphidae > Ascaphus > Ascaphus truei. The sequence goes on along the minus strand of NC_134484.1, from coordinate 452,568,506 downwards.
GAACACTGCATAAGGCCTCGTTTACAGTGGCAGCGACGGCGCGTGGCGCAAACAAAAATCCCCTTCTCATAGAGGCACAAACAAAAACAGCAGGACAATACCTAATGAAATATAATTTCAGTTTTTTTTCTTTTTCACCGAAATGCAATAGATTAAGATATGACTACTGTGTTTGAACTCATTGTGCTCTTTCCGATTGGAACGATTACCTGGTTCTGCCATTTTAAGATCAACAAAAATGTATGATGACATAATGCATGCTTTCCTCTTAATTAACTAATCACAGCTACAGCGGTTGCCAGGCATACTGTGTCCGGCACCCGGACACACTGCCCTGGCTCCGGAGCATTATCGCTGCGGCGAGTCCCATCCGGAAGGCTGGACACCCGCAGCGATGCTGTGGCAGTACGGTCTCCGGAGCCTCAGCTTTTTGCTATTTTAGCTGCGGCTCCAGACACAGAGTCTGGCTACATCTGTAGTTTGCATACCACCATTTGGTGAAACTGGACTGAACACCGGATCGGTGTGTGATAGCCACATCCAGAGTCCAGCAATAGTTGGAAATAAATAGCTTTTTTATTATTTTTAGTCTGGCCTGTTGTTGTTGTTGTTAGTCTGTCTTGTATGTTCTATGTTGTCAGTGTTATATGTTTTTATGTCTATATACTAGCATACTGCACTATAATTATTTCTTTTTGTTTTTCATATACCACATCACGTCCTGGAGAGAGTTTGCAATTGCCCACCCACCTTTGTCATCCAAGGACTTTGATTTGGACAATTCATTATATGGTTTGATTTAATTTTTATTGTTTGGCGCCGACATTGTCTTTTTTCCCTATTTAATGTGCTGTAAAAGCAATTATATGGTTAGGGAAGAAATTGTTTTACAGCATACTGAATAGGGACCGGCGAGTCATCACCATCATACTGTCACTTACCATAGTGAGCGAACTTCATAAGTTACAGTATACGCAAAATGAGTTCAAACTTCAGACCAACTACCTATTTCTGTTATTAGCAAATGATGAATAAAATGCATCACTTCATGTGAAGACATCAGACGTTTCGGTAGAGATTAAGTAAGGTCCGTCGGAGGTAATGCGCCAGCTCCAGCATTACCGGCCACCAGACGGAGTGTGTCAACCCACAAAAGACCATAGAGAATCTCCCATTTGTTTCTTATCGCAGTGACTCACTGCGCCCATTCTCCTCTGTCTCTCACGGCTGGATCATTCTTGGATCTGCACTGCAAATGTACATTTTGTTATTGGTAAAGTGTACCATCCTGGGAGCCATGGCAGTCTCTTTTATCAACAACATATATACAGTATCCCAAGTAGACTTATTCGACCTTACCACACTAAAAACCACTAAGTAGAACAAAAAAACAGTATTAGCCAAAGCTGTCACAATATACAATGTGCATGACTCGAGATTAAAAAAATAAATCAGTGTATTCAGATAAAATTGGCAGCATCAGCCGGTCATGATCCTCATCCTGGAATAGCAATTAAGGAAGTCCCCATGAGCATTTCCATGAATCGTCTGGACATACCTCTGTCTGTTAGACCTGGAAGAACCTGGTCAATCTGCTGCTAGAGAATTAAGCTTGGTGAGTCCCACTTTCTAATGCTGACCTCGAGTTTCTTTTGATGTGCTTTAGTTACTGCTACAAATTGCAATAATGGAGCTGAAACCCATCTCCTTTCAGTAACACTGCCCCTGAATGCTCCCCCCCCCCCCCCGACTGATAAATAAGCAACAGCTTCTATTGTTAAGAAGTTACAGAATTGAAAATACCAGCGCTAGTGCGGTGTTTATTGAAGAAACTTAACAATGTAAAACATTCTTATTTTTGTGTCTTAAGAAAATGTATCCTTATATTACGGAAGCTAAATGAAACCCTATGCTGAAAATGCCAATACACCGACTTAAATAACTCAATAATTAAACTACATGTATAAATGTACACATACTGTATATACTGTAAATTGTGTGTTTTTATACAGCTGTAGCAAAGATAATGCTTTCCTCTGTGGCGCAGTTCTGGGTGCCTTTTCATCAGGATAAATTGTGCCAGAACTGCCCTAGGGCATTGAAAGCATTTGTTTTTAATTGCCGTAAAAGTGAAGCAATTTAGGAACATTTTTTGCGTAACTTTTGTTCGGCAATAGGGACTCGTAGCAACAAATTGCGAAGGCGTCCCTATTGAGAATTGTAGTATATGGTATACCTGTACTGTTATGGTAGCGTTATGGTTGGGCTTGAGTTGAGTTGGACTAAAGGATCTTGCATTGACTCCATGTACGGAAATTCTCCATCAGGACTCCGTAAGCAGTCGTGATTAGGGTGATGATGCGAAACGCATTATTAAATGGGGGGGTGCAAAGCATCACACGGCAAAAGCATGTTAAGTGGCCTGGTCTCTATTACACCTGACGCATTTCACAGCTTTGTGAGGTTAAGAAGTGGCACTATTCCAATAATCTTGTCCGGGTTGGAGCGGCAGGAAAAACATTGCAGAGCTGGTTCCTAAAGGGACAAAAGGGGTTCTCCATCTACTAGTTCAGGATTTCTCATTTATTTCTGACAGCCTCTGGGGTAAGGAAATAATTTCGATGTCACAAAGCCAAAGTAAACATCATTGTATCTGTTTTTGAAAACGTACTGGAATACTAAAGTTGAATTGTGTTGGGGGCTTTTGCTTACTGGCAGTTTGAGCACATGTTGATCCTACATTGTGATATTTCTAGTACTTCATACATAGCTATGCAAACAAAAGTGACATAGGTTATTTTTTTATAAACATTATTTAATGGTTAGGTACTACATACAGTACCACCGCATTATACACTTGGATCAGGGGTAGCCAACTCCAGTCTTGAAGAGCTACCAACAGGTCAGGTTTTCAGGATATCCCTGCTTCAGCACAGGTGGCTCAATCAGTGGCTCAGTCAAAGACTGGTGGGACCTTGAGGACTGCAGTTGTCCACTACTGCAGTATGGTATAAATTCATTTTCTTTGGTTGACTTTTTGAGTGCTGATCGAGTATGATTTTTTTTTTCCTACAGGTTTTAAAGATATCCCTGCTTCAGCACAGGTGTATCAATCAGTGGCTCAGTCTTTGACTGCATCACCTGTACTAAAGCAGGGATATCCAGAAAATCTGACTTGTTGGTACAGTAGCTCTTGATGAGTCAGGCTACCCCTGACTTGGGCTGCGGCCCTGCTGCCGCTGAGTGCATTCATGCTTAAGAGCGGTGACCTCAGAAACTCTCCAAGCATGAGCGATCGGCTGTCCTGCTGAATTGTGCGAGCGGGGTGACGGGGCCAGGGGCGTGTCATTGGCTGGATTGGGGCTTTGTGTGTGTGTGTGTGCTCTCGGCATTGGTGCTGATTGGTTGCTGAAGGGTTATGTAACCCTTCAACGCGCTTGAAAATCAATTTTCCCTGTCTCCCCAAGCGCCTAGTTTTGCTAAGCACACGTGCACGAGCGCCGAGTGAGCGTGGCCGTACTTATTGGGAAACACTTAAGTGATTGCGCCAAGCATCAAGCACGCTCAGCAGCAGCAGCATGGCTGCAGCCTTATTCTGAGTCCCCGCTGGCGCTGACCGTGCTCATGCTTGGAGAGCACTCCAAGTATGAGCGTCAGGTGTCCTGCATTTACGCACGCGCGGGTGGGGGGGGGCATTGCGGGTAGTTGAGCGAGCGGAAAAGTATTACTTTTTTGTTTATCTAAGCGCTGAGCGCAGGTGAGCGTGTGTGCCGGCGCACGAGCACGCTCTGCGTGAGCGGGGACTTACATATATCTATATACTTAAGTAACCGCCACAAGCGCCGCCCGCTCAGCGCTAACGGGGACGCAGCCTTAGATTGAAGATATATATTTAAAGGTGCAGTCGCTCCAAACATTTTTTTGAAATTACAGAAACTTGAAGCACCAATAAAACATTCAGACTCTTTAGAAATGTGCAAAATGTAGCCAAACTAGGCTTAAATTGGCCCTTTTGTTATCTACAAATTTCCCAAAAGAAAGTTCAAGCATGTCCCTTAATATTTTTGCTATATTAGTGCTTACAGCATGAGGAACTTTTAAGCAATGTGACCCTGCGCAAATATGTCATGAAATCTTTTCTGGAAGTTACTATATACTGTATTAATGTTTTGTAGCACTCACACTTGCAATGGATGCCTTATTCTTTCTTCGATTAGTGCGATAACCAGTATTTGTTGTATACTTTGTATTATAAGTTGTTGTATTGTTCTGATTTACCTTTTTGACTGTACATTTGAAAATCTTTTAAACGTATATTAAATTACTAGGCGAGCATACAAGCAGTAAAGAAGATATTGCATGGGTTTCTGTTTTTTTTTTTTTTTTTACAGCAACTATGATACGTGTTACTAAGTAAGGCCGCGTTTATAGTGCCGGTGCCGGCAACGCAACCGGTGCCGTCGCCACTGGCGAAAGTTGCACTTTAGTTTGGAGCGAAGTCGCTGGCGACAAGGCCACTGACGTCACGAAGGTGGCGGGCAGAGTGCAGTAGGCGCTCTGTGATTGGTGTAGAGTCAGTCACATGTGGCAACTGTCTCTCCCAAAATCATTTCAATTGCTTCAAAATATTTCGGAGCTCCGTCGCCGTTGCGCTTACTATAAGCGCATGCAACGGATCCTTATTATTGTGTTACGGATTTTTATTATTTTTTTTGTTTAATTATTGGATTATTTTATGGGTTTTTGCTTCTTTTTTTTTTTTTTTAAGGCAGCTATGATACGTGTTACTAAATAAGACAGCAAGTAGTATTTAAAGGTGCAATCCCACATGGCCAACCCAGAAGAAATACTTTTGTACAAAATGGAAGCCTAACTGACATCCCTAAACAAATCTAGCACTGCTAATAGCAAAGGTCTGGCTCCTTTCATTGTTTTGGAAATTAGCAAGTTGAAGTTTTTAGTGGAAGTTGTTGTTAATCAAGTGTTTCTGTTATCCCAACCTGTCCTTATCAGAGAGCCAGTAAAGATAATGAGAGGTGGGGAGGCGGGACTCTGTTTGTACAATGATGCTGCTCACGTGGTGACATCACTCAGTGACATCACACAAAAGGGAGCAGCCAGAGGAAATCACACCCCTCCCAAGACCAACGTTAATAAAAAAATATTTAAATTATTATGTGTCCCATTTTGGTATCACTCACCCAGGTGAGACCCCTTAAACATGTCACTTGAATTAGTTCACTTTGGTCTTAGGAGGGATTGTCCCGGACTTTATTTAATGCTTTGACTTTGTGTTCAACTGAGTGGAAAGTTAAAGGTGCAATTCCACATACTCAAAAGTATTTGTTCAGTGGTTTACGTGCCTTGAAATATGTATGGGTAAATATTGGACAAAAGATTAATGCGTCTCATTTGGGAAATGTTTTATGGTCTAAAAACTGAAAGTAAGCTGACATTTTAGAAAGAAATTCCTTTTTTAAGCAAAAGTGAACATATAAATCAGTGATCTTAAAATGTAGTGGTACCATGGGTTTATAAATAAAATAAATAAGTATCACACTTTTGGCCTTATTTTTTTTTTTTACCTTGTGATAAAATCTGAAAATATTTATTTTTGGTAATTTTTTTGCATGTCATTACCCATAATTCTTCTCTGCAGCTTTGTCACTGCCTGAGATGTGACAATAGAACCAAGTTCAGTGACCAGTGGAAGACATGCCAACACACTAATGAGTATTTTATTTATGCTGCACATTGGGGAATGTGGCATTTTTGGAATATTAGGATAAATACAAATTAGAGATGGGTTATTTCCAGAAATCCTTAAAATAACTTTTCTTAAACATCCCAAGGAGGTCAAGTACTATATGAAGGCTTCCTAACTGCAGAACTAGAACTCCAGTCCTACGTCTATAATATATTTTAAATACTTTTGGGAAGAGGCTACTTTCATTTAAATGCCTTGGGGAAGAACGCAGTGCCTCTGTAACCGCCGCGCCCCCCAAATAAACTCACACGCCCCCCAGTTTGCGCACCCCTTACTTAGACCATTAGTGGCTAGAAAAGTCCAACCCTAAAGACCGCTAGGACACCATAGAGTCACAAGCCCAGCTATTTCATAGTACAATAAAATTACACAATATACAAGGTTTTTTCATCCAGGTACGAGGGACTATCATAAAAACATATACTGTCAATAGGAAAAATCCCAGTTGCAGATACACTGGACTTTAGGCTTATTGAACTATATAATACTGCCCAGGGTGTAGCAAAGTTTTGTTAAGGGGCCAAAATAAACTAGTTACAAAGAAATAGAGATATAACAAAACATTTTGAGCCCTATAAACAGGCTCATATTACAGATTATTGCTTTACCCTATGATATACCACATCTCTGCCAGTCAGCACTGAATGCAAGAAGTCATTTACTAGTATAATGGGTTTTAATCTTTTTTTGGTTAAGGAACCTGTCATGTACAGTATGTGACATCTGACATCTATGAGCATGTGAGCTGTCTATGGGACAAGGGTTTATACACACAGCTATCGAGCTGTCACTTTTTTCCATGCATAGACCCTCAAATGACTAATATCTCCCCTCAATCTGTCCCAATATACCATCTGTCATGAACAGCACACTTGTGAGCATGTGGCTTGTATTTATAACCCGGGTTAATACACACAACCAACATGCTGCCTCGCCTTTCTCCTTTGCAAGGTACTTCAAATGAGTTAATATTTTTCCGTACTCTGTTACAATACAGTACTGTATATATAATTATCCGCTGCCACCACCAAAGTTATTATTGAAAGTTGTACGTACAGAGCCCCTAGTCACTGTGTGTTCAGAAAAACTGTGCACGTAACACAAAAACATCTGTTGTGGCAAAATGTATCCGAAAAATTTAATTTACTCTCTATAAAGCGTGCAACAATTCAATCAGAGCCCAAAATATTACTGTACTTATTAAAAGTTAGCTTTAATATACAAAAATACAGTGCTTAGGTTACAGAAAATTACTATGACTAGAACATACAGTTATAATGAATGCAGCCAGTTTCATCAAATTTAAAGTATACACAAAGAATCTAACTTACGTTATCACCTAACATTGATCAAATCTTTTCCCAAAGGGTCTTGAGTGGGAGTTGAGATTTTGCGTGTTACAACCTGGACACTGCCTTAGTTGAGATCTAATTTTTCTATTCACACATGCATGTTTTTATGCCAAAAGCCTTCCATTGAAAATATCATAAGTCCACCCCTGTCATCAATAAGTTCTGGCTGACATTTTTACGACTTAAAAGAAAAAAAAATCTTTCCTTGGACTTCAAAATGTGCCTTAATATATAAAAGACTTCATAACTTTGTTTGTATAATACTTGGACAAATTACATTTTTACTGATTAGTCTGTGTACTTAATATTCATATTTGCATATGAAATATTACCATATAACTTCTATTTCCACATGAGAAACAGATGTGTCTTTGGCACCTCTTAATCAGGAAATGTTTGGCATCATTTGATTTCTCTTATCACAATGGTTACAAATATCTGTTTGTTACTCTTAGGAATAGTAGACAGCCCCCCTGATATCATCATATTTAATACATTTACATGTTTTGGAATACCTTCTTAGCCACACGCCCTGTATTTGCAAATCCCCTGAAGAATGGCTTCCAAGGTACAGTACTTTAAAAAGGGTCCCGTTTATTCTACTGTCAGGGAAGCCCGATTTAAATTTTCCCACGGGCAAAAAAAAAACAGATGCCCTTAGCTCGAGATGCCATCAGTCCTATAAATCCTATCAAATACATTCCTGGTGTGGTTTAACAGGCCATAAAAACAATTATTGTATTTTAAAGACAATCTGGAACCAAAATTATCCTCTGCCAGATTGATTAAAATACTTAATAATGTCTGCCATATTCATTGCAGAACCCTGAAATTTTGCAGAACCCCAACCCTCTCTAACAGCGCATCTGAGATCAAATGAATTGTAAGGAACCCCAATCCTCTCTAATAGCATGTCTGATATCAAATGCACTAAGGAACCCCAACCCTCTCTTATAGCGCGTCTGAGATCAGATGCATTGTAAGGAATACAAAACCCTCTCTAATAGCACGTCTGATATCAGATGCATTGTAAGGAACCCCAACCGTCTCTAACAGCGCATCTGAGATCAAACAGATTGTAAGGAACCCCAACCCTCTCTAACAGCATGTCTCAGATCAGATGAATTGTAAGGATCCCCAACCCTCTATAATACTGTTTTCGAAGTCCAAGGAGAACAGGGAGCGCAAAGACCATGAAAGATAAAACACATATCCAACATAGTGCAATATGTCTGATGCTAATGTTGAAACATCCAGACTTTATACATCCAATGGTTCTTATACTCAAAGAGTAATCAGTGTTTGAGTGTGTGTAAAGGTATCTTTAAATTGCAATGAACTCCCATATAGAAACTGCCTCCGCATGTGTCTTAAGGTATCTTCACCGCTTGCATAAATGTAAAAAAGAAGAACAGACATAGTGTAGACTGCACCCATAAAAATGTATATGCAGTAGAATAGTAGGAAATACACTCACATGGTTTTCAAATAGTAATAGCGATAAGATCATAAGATCATAGGATCTGCGCCCGCAGTGGAGGTCCCTGAGCCGTCTCTCAGCTCGATACACGGAACGGTCGCATCCTCCCTCTCCCGCACTTCCGGGTTGGTTTCTCGTGCAGGAAGCTCTCGGGGTATCTCGGGGCTGGCAGCTGTTTGTCTATGGAGCCTCCCTCTTCGATCCGGCTGAGTATTCAATCTACTGCAAACACTCTATGCGTTTCTCCTCATCCAAGGTTTCATCAGGAGCCAGCCCCGAGATACCGCGAGAGCTTCCGGCACGAGAAACCAACCCAGAAGTGCGGGAGAGGGAGGACGCGACCGTTCCATGTATCGAGCTGAGAGACGGCTCACGGACCTCCACTGCGGGCGCAGACCCTATGATCTCGCAGATCGCGGTTAGCGCTGTGACACACGCCGCCCCCCCGCCGGGCACGCTTGTCACAGACATTACTGGGACCGCAGCCTTATGATCTTATCGCTATTACTATTTGAAAACCATGTGAGTGTATTTCCTACTATTCTACTGCATATACATTTTTATGGGTGCAGTCTACACTATGTCTGTTCTTCTTTTTTACATTTATGCAAGCGGTGAAGATACCTTAAGGCACATGCGGAGGCAGTTTCTATATGGGAGTTCATTGCAACTTAAAGATACCTTTACACACACTCGAACACAGATTACTCTTTCAGTATAAGAACCATTGGATGTATAAAGTCTGGATGTTTCAACATTAGCATCAGACATATTGCACTATGTTGGATATGTGTTTTATCTTTCATGGTCTTTGCCCTCCCTGATCTCCTTGGACTTCGAAATCACCTGGATTAAAGTCATCCTATCTTGGGTCGAGCAGCATCTGACCAATTTGTTTGTATCAACTTTATTTATTTGCACTTATTCACTTTGTTACTACAAGATTTATTTAAATCACGTTATACACAGTATTTCACTTGTAACTATATTGTTTAGATTTAAGCGCTATTGGATAACACCACCCCCCCCCCTTTTTTCACTCTATAATAGTGTGCCTGAGATCACATGCATTGTAAATTCTTCTGTATTTAATACAATTGTTAAATTACCTGAAAATAACAGGGAACCTTTAGGGATGCCCGGGGAACCCAAGGCTGCATAGGAACTCTTGTTTAAAAACACTGGACTAGTACAGTATATCAGTAAACATGCCATAAGGTTACTACTCTCTAAACTTTGCAACAGTATCAACCTTTATATTAGCTACCTCCATTCATGTAATTGTAAAATTGCACGGTGATATTTAGCTGATATCTCTACTTATTTATAATTACTGTAGTTTATTTTGGCTTCCTAACAAAGTTTTGCTGCACCCTGGAAAGTATTGTCTAGTTCAGTGATTTCCAACCTTTTTTTTGGTTAAGGAACCCTATGTGAAATTCTGAGGAATCCCAACCCTCTCTAACTGCGAGTCTGAGATCAGATGCATTGTAAATTCTTCTGTATTTGGTACAATTTTAAACTGACCAGAAAATTACAGGGAACTCTTTGGGGATGCCGGGGGAACCCAAGGGTTCCTAGGAACCCTGGTTGAAAAACACTGGTCTAGTTCAATGCGCCTCAAGTTACTCTTTCAGCACATCTGTAACTGAGATTTTTTTCTAGTGACAATATATGTTTTTATGATAGTCCCTCATGGACGAAAAAAACATTGGATGTTGTGTAATATTTTTGTATGATGAAATAGCTGGACTTGTGACTCTATGGTGTCCTAGCCGTCTTTAGCATTGGACTTTTTTTTTTAGCCACGAATGGTCTTTGTACAAGAAGCTTTTTCAAAATACCCGTAAGAAAGTTGATTTTTTAACTTTCTTATTGTCCCTGCTCTCGGGGAGTTTCTAGTGAAATTCGTAGTAATCTATTGTTTTGCTACTGCATTGAGTGTTAGATTTTTTAGATGGACTACTGGACTAGTGAACTGCCATGTAAATGAGTTTTTCTATCAGCATTATAGGATAGTATGGCCATTATTCTGTAAGGTGTAATATGCGCAGATAATGCGCTATGGCATGCAAAGTCCCATTGACTTTAATGGGGATGTTCTTGCAATAGCACATCATCTGTGCTAATCACCCCTTACCGAATATGGGCCGATATCCTATCCCCCAGCCAGCAATTTTTTTCAATTCTTTTCAGGGGGTCGACAGAGCTGAACCTCACTAACTTAAGCTTGTAGACGCCCGGCTGCTAGCGATACTTACCTCCATAGTAGGTGCCAGTATCCCTCAGCTTGTTTAAGCTCCCGCATCATGTGGACCAATAGGAAGCCGCTCCGTACGACCTCCTGGCTTCAAATTGGCCCGTAGGGCGCAGGAGCTTGGAAAACCAGCCATGACGTGATCCCTGGCAGCCGAGCAGAGCGGCACCTATCGTGGGGTAAGTATCTCTGGAAGCAGGGGGTACCGGGAGCTGAATTTAATGGGGTTCAGCTCCGGAGACCCTTTGCTTCAATCCCCTGGTTGGATTGCCTCTTTAAGACAAGTAGCTATACACAGAGAAATATATTGGTCATTACTTCGCTCCAATTGTTCCATTTCAGGTCAGACTTTTCTCTAGACCTACAGTACACACCTCATTTATCAATGTCCTCCATTTAGTTTGAAATTGATGAAATACCAGTTTATTTGGTGATTGTTAGTAACTCAGGCATAGTGTGCATGCAACTAGGCTCTTTCTATCACCTCAACCTGGGGGTGATTCCTGTCTGCTACAATGTGTCTCAAATCATTTCAAACAATACATGATATATCATACAGTATGTATAAAGTCTTCATACCTACAGTGCACATTACTTTCTTACACTAACATTTTGCCACAAGTGTGAAAAAAACTGTTAATATTTATGTATATATATCTTTATTTATATCATCTATTGGAACAGTGTGTAGAAGCCAATTTGAACCAATGTACAGAGTACTTGAGTACCAGAATTACTCCTTTTACAAACCTAAACATCCTAACTGACCTCCTTTTTTTTTACTAATTGGTGTAATCCAGTTGTGTGCAGAAGGGAAAGTCTCCACACAGTATCTATGTATGTGTATTTTTATATATACCCTTTACAAACCAGACACTGGAATACAGGAATGATAATACAATAATTGTAACAAGCATAAAGGTATGCACTACAAAAATGATGCATGCTCTGGGAAGCATAACATGATACAATCATCACTTGATATATTCTGGCAGGTCATTCCACGCCAGCATTAAACAGGTGGGTACATTTTATAAAGTGCCGAGTGGTTAATTCACCTTAGACATTCTCTTGCTTGTTTCCCCCGGGCAGCAATAAATTGGTACTGTAAATATAGGACTGGCCATGGGTTAATACAGCTTTGCCTTTTCCTGGGAAGTGATAATATGCTTTCCATAATGGCATTTTTTTAAAATTATTATTGCAACGTGTTCTATTCACCTGTGCAGCACTGCAAGTGTTAATCCCAGTTTTCTGTTAATTGCACCCGAGTACTGACAGGGTTAACTCACGTTAGCAGGGTTCCCCAGGGCTGCTTCTAGCATCGCGCTCTATAATGTGTTCCAAATCGTCTTGTGCGGGAATGAGTCTCAAGACGCATTACATCCCACGGCTCCTACAGTAATGTCAGATTCCGCACTAGCAGAAACCTGCACTAACTGTCCACACACATCAATTACACTGATGGAATCAGCTCCGCAGTTCTCAATAAATAGGGTATGTAGCAAGCAGCACACTGTGGACTTGTATCAGGCTCCATAAAAGTGCATAGACACACATGAAACATAAGAGAGATGTGTCAGGCATCTGAGATGTGTTTTTTTTTTTAAAGGATAAATTAAATCTGGTGGAAGAAAGGAGCAAAATGATAGCTCTAGATGCAGGAGGTGATAGGCCAACAACAGGTCAGGTTTTCAGGATGCAGTTCAGCACAGGTGGCTCAATTAATGGCTCATTCAAAGCACCACCTGTGCTGAAGCAGGGATAATGCTTTCCCTACTGTACCTAACATATTGTTAGTTACAGGGTTATTTCCCTCTCCTGTCTTCACTTTTTTAACTTTTATAAAACCTCTAGGGACATGATAGAAGTAGCGCCACCTTTGGGTGAAACAGACTTAACACCATGGTATTTTAAGCTAACGCTTCAATGCTCACTTCACATGGTGTTAAGCGTATGCTAATGAGATAACTAAAGACACTGGTTTTTGCATATATTTAGTTTTATGGATTCCAATCAAACCAGATTTTACGGACTTCTGAGGATCTTACCCAGTATCATTCTCCACACTCGTCACAGATACATGACGATGATTGCCTCTTTTGTAGCATGTTTTTGGATCCTACCTTAGGGAAGTGGATGGGTTCAGGTGTGCGCTAATCTATCTTTGCAGGTGCCCTTTATTTATTTATTTATTTATTTATAACATGAGAGTTATCTCTCGTTTTAGAGTATGTCCTGGGTACAGCGTTATGATGACAAATACATGGTTACAAATACATAGCTACATTAAGTGAACAGGATATACATTATATATAAGACATAGCATGCACAGTTAGAGATACTATATGTTATAGGCGTATGTAACAGTTACAGACCAGATTAAAATGTGACAGCTTTAGTTTCGAAAGAACTTAGACTGGTGGCGGCTGTGAGAGTCTCCAGTAGAATGTTCCAGTTTTGGGGTGCACGGTAAGAGAAGGAGGAGCGGCCGGATACTTTGCTGAGCCTTGGGACCATGAACAGTCCTTTAGAGTCAGATCTCTGATGATAAGTGCTGCATGTGGTAGGGGTGAGGAGCTTGTTCAGGTAGCTGGGTAGCTTGCCCTTGAAAGTATTTGAAGGCAAGACAGGAAAGGTGAACTTTGCACTTAGACTCAAGTGATGACCAATCTAGTTCTTTGAGCATTTTGCAGTGGTGTGTTGTAATTGCATTGGAGGACAAAGCTGCATTTTGAGTTGTAGAGGGTATCAAGTTTGCCAAGGTGGGTTTGGGGTGCCGAGCCGTATACTATGTCCCCATAGTCGCTAATTGGCATCAGCAAACCACTGACATATTAGTGGGATTTGCAAGGTATGTTAACTTTTTAAGTGTGCATATAAACTGCCATCCTACATTAACTGGTATGCCGCAAAGTAACAACATATTAAACCATTCTGAGCCAGAATAAAGTCTGCAAATGTTTATTAACCTATTCTTTTCAGCCGGGTGATTGCAAGGAAGTATGAACCTATTCAGTGCTGGAAATGACTTGCCAAGTAAATTCACCTCATGCAGAGCTGGTGTGGGGGAGTCCTACAAGCACTAGATGGGATAAAGCACTTTGGGGTAGATCCTCAAAAGTGCACTAAATAAGGGCAAATAACGTTACCTTACCTCAAGCGTGGGGGGCGCAGGATTTTCCAGGGGGGTGGGGTGCGGTGGTTACAGAGGTCCCGCGCTCTCCCCCAAGGCATTTACATTAAATGCCGGGGGACCGCGCAACGCCTCTAAAACGTTATCGTACCTTGATTCAGCCAGCTTAATGGTGTCTTCGGTGACGCATCGCCATGATAACCCGGCGGTAAGCTGCGGGGTCACGTGATGTGATGCCAGAGTAGGGGGGGGTGCGAACAGGAGAGGAGACCAGGCAGGGGGGCGCCGGAGGAAAACTTTGTGCACGCCTGCCTTAACCTAATTAGGTAACAGACCTTATTTTCCTTCTTATTCTCAAAGCTAATGATATGCAAAAGTAAGGTCTGTTAGCAAAACGACCAGGGTAATGTTAGCTGGTTTAAAAGGGTTTACCAGAGCCTAAAAAAGGCACTGCGCATGCACATTGGGAAAGAACGTTATTCGGGCACGTCGGTATACTATAGTGGTTACAATTTTATACCTGTACATAATCATTATTTAATTTTTTACACACAGTGCCTGACCTGTTTGTAATTAAATATCATTTTGGTTACTTTTATCGCCTTGGAAATCATTTTCTCATATGTAGATTCATTCTGGTAAACTCATACATTATACCATACATCATATATGCAATAGTACGTCAAATAAACATAGCTAACATTCACTTCCATCAGTAAACAACATATATCATCTTTAAAAAAAACAAAAAAAAACAATGAATATGAATGTGTTCCTGTGTTTTATATGTTCCATAATGTATATGTTAGTACTATAACATGTCATGAAAGGGTTAATTCCGACACTCAGTCCATTCATATGGGTACCACTGAAAATCTTTCCCTTGTAGGCTATTTGTAGAAATAACGCAATGCTGCTCGGGGTTTAGAAGTGAGTAAGGGCGGCTTTCAGCAGGCACTAAATATCATGCGTTATTAGCGTAACGTTAACAGTAACGAAGGTCCGAGGATTTCCATTGGTAGATAAAGTGCTCATTACCACGTGATTTGCATAGGAAGAAGCCTAAGGTCCATTAAAAGGTGAGGTTCCCTTATGTGTTAAGGGAAATGGCTGAACAGCGTAGCGCTGAGCGGCTTTTTGAGGATATGCGTTATGGATAATGTTCAAATGGGATAACGGTACCTTAAAAAATATCAACCTGTGGACCTCCTGAGGATCTTCCCCTTTGTTCTTGGGTTTGAGCTAGTTAATACAGCAGTTTACTATAGCATATACACTTACCAGTTTATTGCAAGATACCAGTTCTGGCGTGGAAAGGGTTAATATATACTTCTGGTCCCCCTATCACTGCAGCGCAGGAACTGTTTTTGGGGGTGGTGTTTGCTGTACATCGGAAATCAGTAATATACAAAGATTACCACAACGCAGGGATTCTCAAGTCCAGTCCTTAAATCCCCCCCCCCCCCCCTAAACAGGTCAGGTTTTCAGGATATCCCAGATTAAGAACTGGTGGCTCAATCAGTCTCAGACTGAGGGGTTATGCACTAAGCAGTGATAAGTGGGTTTTCTGGGTGCTATGCACAAAGCAGTGATGAGTGCTTTTAAGTGAGATAACTGCCTTTATAGCGTGATACTGCCTGTTGTGAGATTCACAAAGCAGTGATAACACTGCAGTATCGTGCTATAATGGCATTTTTTCCCACTTAAAAGCACTTATCACTGCTTTGTGAATCTCATAGCAGACAGTATCACGCTATAAAGGCATTTATCTCACTTAAAAGACTTATCACTGTTTTGTGAATCTCACAGCCGGCAATATCACGCTATAATGGCTTTTTATCACACTTAAAAGCACTTATCACTGCTTAGTGCATGACCCCCTGAGCCAGTGATGGAGCCACCTGTGCTGAAGCATCAATATCCTAAAAAAAAACCTGATCTGTTGGGGAGTCTTGAGCACTGGAATTGAAACTCCCTGCCATAATGTAACAATGCATAACCCCAGTCAGTACAGTTTGGGAAACTATAATGTTAGTAACTACTATAACTCCAACATTGGGGATAATATACTCATCTTTGCAGTTCCCTGGGGTTGACGAGTTTATGCAGCTTTTAAAAGTTCCTCTCCGGTATTGAACAAGTTAAAACATCTTTGCAGCATTTACTTGCTGGATACAGTGCGTGTTCCTCTGAATGTGTAAATAAATCTGAAACGTACTTTGTAGGTCCCCGTGTAGCATTTAATAAGTCAATCCATAGTTGCAGTTTCCCTTCCAGGTCTGAATTGGTTAACCTTTCTTGGCAGACTCCCCTCCAGCACTAAACTGCATTTAATAGATTAACACAGCAACACATGTCCAATCTGCTTCCTAGGTTTATACAGCATGAATGTAGGTCAATGCCATGCATGTATTATCATAGCATGTCATTGTGGATCCCTTTCCAGCACTTAATAGGTTAGTACATCAACGCCAAGCCCATGCCCTGCCTACAGCGGGTGATATGATACCCGTGCCAGTCCACTCCCTGCATGATTAGTAGTAGTATGAAATGGTTTCACACATATCTGCAAGCTTCTCCCACCAGCAGTGAAAGGGTTAACCCTAAGAGGCATTGTGCTGTCAGCCCCTCCCCCCCCCCCCCCTCTCCCATCTATTCAATGTGCGTGGCTCTCCCTCCCCACACACACACACACTAGTATCTTCCCCTCCTCCTTCTGCTTGCATAGTGGGCACACGGGGGCTGGAGGAGGGTGTGCCCCCTTCCCCCCCTCCCCCCCCCCCCATCCCCTGGGTTTATACATTGTTACATTATGGTAACAGTAACGTATGTGTGTTACTGATTTTATATGTTCAGCACCCCCACTCAAAGGAATAGCTCCCTCCCCCCCCCCCGGTGTGTGCAGATGTACCCGGCACTGTCCTCTCCTGCGCGAGTTGCCCATTCACAAGCAGATCCAGCTGAGAGGCACCAAGGGAATGAAGAGGTCTGGAGTGAGGGCAAGGCAGGGGGCAGCAGCTCCCCCTGTGATTGGCTGACTTGCTGTGCTGCTGAACCCAAGCACAGGATACTTTCCAATATCACGCTGCAGCTTCCCATATCTCTCACTGCTGGAGCCACCTCCCAACATCACACAACCTGTAACTAACTCTCAGCAGGAGATTTTGCCACCACATTTGCTCTAGGATGGACAGCACTATCTTTGAAATCATCATAGATGAATTTGATGCCAACTGCAGCCTTTTGGATGCCTTGCAGGACACTTTTCTGAACGCTTCTTCCTTCTTCTCTTGGTTTGATGGTAGGGCACAGCTTGTGTGATATCTGTAATTGAGGGATGTGGAGATCTTGGTTGATTATTGATTTGCTCTGTTCTTTATTTCAAGGTCCCTATTGCAGTGCCACCATTGATCAGATAGGAACCTGCTGGCCACGCAGCTTACCTGGGGAACTTGTGGAGAGACCTTGCCCTGAATCTTTCAATGGGATCAGGTACAACACAACCAGTAAGTGCAAACTTGACCTCATACAGACATGTGAATTTCAATGATCGTGCCATATGCATTAAACACATGTGAGCGTGCTACACATTGCAATCATATTTATCTGGCACACAAAAACAATTAAGAAAACAGTTATAGCAGACATGTCAAGTATACTCGTCCAAAGAGTGAAATCAGTCATATCTGGGGTTGTGGCCCAATACCTGGCATTTGAATGGGAAAGTACTGTTTTGTATTAACCAGACTCCCAGCATGTATGAGACTGTGGATGCTTCAAAATCAGTCAGACTGACTCTAAACCAGTGAAATTCACAGGAAATCAGTGAGCATTTCCATACCTGTTGTAATGGGACACTGGCAAGTTTTTTATATTGACACTTTTTACGGTTTTGTTCTTTCATTGTGTAAGGCTACGCAATGTGCTGTTATCTTGTGTGTGTGTATACTGTACATAAATATCATAGATTTCCCATGTACAAGTCATTTGGATCAGGTGCCAATTGTACTCCATATCTAGAATATGATTTTCATTTTGTTTGGTGCTGTATATAGTATTTGAAACTAATTCATGCAGAGTTACCCTTTATTCGGGTTTTTGTGTATTTTTGGGTGTTATCTGAAGGTATGTTGCCAAACAGAGGTGCCCAAAGGAGTTGGGAAGAATAGTTTCCTACATAATGAGCCTTTGATGATGATAATTAGCGATATTTCATACACGAAAGCCTGCTGGGAACTATGTGCCTGTCTGGAAATAAAACTGCATATTGCACGGCTGAGAGAGTTTGAGAGAGAGCTGCAAGGCATAATGATCCTAATTTAATAAACAACACGCTCATGTGCCAATTTTGTTGATAACGTAATATACATTTTCATTACCTGTCTGGAACAGATCATAGAAGTGACATGGAGCCGGTCATAGAGTGACATGGAGCCGAATGAATATTAGGGACCTGTTCTATTTCAGCATCTAAATGTCCATTAATGGCCAATGAGCAAATCAAATGCTAAAATAATACATTTAGCATTAATTGCGATCTGTACCAGTTTATGATACATGTTTATTTCAGGGCCTTTATAAAGGGACACGTTGTTGAAAAGTTGTACCTGTGCCATTACCATAGTGCTAACATGACATGTCTCAATATCAGTATGAATCTTACTTGGTAAGGTTACATGGTGTATACAGTATATAGTCTATAACCATATATCACAGTATACAGTATGCAAAATACATCATTTTACTTTTAGCTTCCTTGGTAAAATGAGCCAGGAATGTGACACGCTCTAGGTAATAATTTATGTTTTTAGCTCCTTTTATAAGGGACCCATTCCCAAAATGTAACTCCTTTTGTTAAGTCGGTAATATTTTTCAATATGCCATACATTGTATTATAAGAACAATAGTTATTGATTTCCATTATGAGTATAAAATCATAGAGAGCCTCCCTGAAATTGTTATTTGAATAACATTTGTATGGCCTGTGGTCATTGTGAGATGTGCGCTTATTGGAGATCCTGTATGGATAAATACATTTAGAGGGCATCCTATATCAGTTTGCTAAATCAGAAAACATAGACGTAATTTGCTACACTGCACCGAGAGCTACAAACTAGTGCAGGACCAAATATGCAGCATTGCCATTGGTGTAACCAAACCCTGCTTAGTGTTGGAATCTGTAAGCGGGCTCCTTCTAGGTGCATCACTCATTGGATGTAGGTACAGTCCAGTCCAGTAGCTGAAGTTTCTTGCTCATTCTCATATTTTTCCTTGTCATTTATTTTTTGGAGAAAAAAAAATCTTCGCCTAAATAAGCCGAGTGTCTGACCGCTGACTGGTGTTTAATATACTTCAGTGATCCTCACTGGGTTAATCCCGTAATATTTGTCTTTCACATCTTTATTCCCTCTGCTGCTCATGGGAAGAACATTCCTGATTTTTAAAACATCAGAAGTTCTACATTTGCAGTAAAGCTAATAAAAGGTTGTTTAAACTTTTACCCCACCAGTCATCAGCAGGTCGTTCTGTACGCTGATTACTTCTGAAACCTCCTGTGTGAGCACTTGCTTTTATAAAATCTGAAACAGACACAGAATTTGAGGGCAGATAATATCACTTGTGAGCACATTTACATGTATCAGAGAGTTCTGCAACCCAGCTTTTCCCCATTATCTCTTAGCATACAATGCTTCAACTGCCGCCAGGGATTCTGGGTAACGACATGCAAATGAGCACAGTGTGTCGCTTATACTTCGTCCATTTTAATATGAACCCCTATAAGGTTATGCCTGCGTATTACACAGCTTTCCAGCACAGCCTGGGTTAAAGAAGTGCCGAGCCAGTAACCCTACTCACAGACAGCGGTTTCAGATAAGGGCAGGAATGAGTTGCCCACTTCCAGCAGTCTGCCCAGTTTACACACTGCTTGGCTCACTCTAGGGTTTGATGCCCTATTTTTTCTGTAAAGATCAGTATTGCTGACCCGAGGAAGGGAGGAGAACTCTCGAAAGCTTGTCTTATAATATCAGTTGTTAGTCCAAATAAAATAGGTCTCACCTCATCCGAAGATCTCTTTTATTCGGCACTATCGCAGCTGGAATAACACGGCTATTTCTAGACATGGATAAGTATTGTCCTTGTATATACTGTATGCAAATACAGTGTTTTGTACACATGCACTAATTCCTGTTAATTTAGGCCACGATGATAGTGCAGCAGGCGGCGTGCGCGAGACGCAGCTGTCGCATCTAAAACAAAATATTTTGTCGTGTCAGGATACAGTCGCGCCTCTGCGCTCACTATGTGCACCTTCAACAGAATGCAGGTATTTGTTTTGCCGCCGCGGACACTATATTCGCGGCCTTAGAAACATTAACAATGAATCAAGAGAAGACCAACTTAAAAATGATTGATTTGGTGATTTTGCCTTATTTATCCACAAGAATGGGGGATATATATATATATATAGTAACAGAATAAATACAATAATTGTTGAATAAGAGTTATGAATTCGGATGGTCACTGATATTTCTGTGCATATGCTGCAAGTAATTACTGTAAAATGTGCATCCAGCTAATTATTTGTATCTTTATAATAATCCCCAGGTATAAACATTAGAATGAAGCCTTTATAGACAAGGATTTTTGAAGTGTGTACATTTGGCGTACTGTGTTGCATACACCGTCAGAGTTATGAATAACGGCAGTGGATGCATTGCGCCGATTTGTCACCTGCTTTTGTGCCCAAAGCAGGAAATACTATATTGTAAGATCCTTGGTAGGAGGGAGAGATTGATTGTACTTGTACATCTTACTACGGTATGCACAGCACTGCTTAAATCAGGGGTTCTCCACTCCAGTCCTCAGCACTGGAAACATTATTTTTGAAATAGTTTAAGCCATCGGATATCCCTGCATTGACTGATCTACTGATTGAGTCACCTGTGCTGAAGCTGGAACATCTTTAAAACCTGACCTGTTGGGGTGTCTTGGGGACTGAGTTGGCCACCCCATGCTTAAACAAACAAAAATATTTTTGTAATAGTTTATTAGACTTCCTAGTGTGAATAGTGTGACAAAACACACATGCATTGTTAGCGATAACCAGTGTTCAACAAACCTATACATTTGCTCGCCCCGGGCGAGTGGATTTAACCCCCGGGCGAGTAAATATTGGCCCAAGCAGCACATGTGTGGTACTAGGTGGCGAGTAGATTTTTTGGTGATTTGTCAACCACTGGCGATAACAATGTTCGTACTAACCTTTTAATATGCACATTTTTCTTGTATCTCACGAATATCTGTATCTACAAGTGTTAGGTAAATGAGGGAAAAGTACAACTGTGATTCATTGCGAGCTGCCTCTTTCAGAGAAGCAGAGGGTTGTGGGATAAATAAAGGACATTCTTGTCTTTTTCAATTGGTTATATCCCACAGCAGCAGATTGCTGTATTTCAAATATTTATGTGCTGTGTCCACTGAGGAAGAAGCAAAATAATGATTTTATTTGGAAATGCCTTTCAGAATGTGCTTGTTTCAGTCTTTTTAAAGCCAGCAAGCCAGAAAAACACAAGTAGTCAAAGTGCTCTAAAACATTCATCAAATTCAGCTTATTTATATGAATTTGTTCTTTGATATCAAATAGGAAAGTGTTTAGTAAATAGAGCAGCACTTATATTGATAGTTGTTTATTCAGCCATTGTTTTTCTCCCAATTACAATATAAATTACACACAGATACAGTATATCTTTCGAACTACAATATAAATGAGAAAGGCAGGAATCACTGTTGGATTCGTAAGAAAGTGCAGTGCCAAGTACTGTACAACCAAAATAAATGCCAGCGATGTGTTTACAGGGTTACTTGGTGATGGCGGATGCTTTAAGAAAAGGCCAGATTTACTGAAAAGTACAAAATATTGCATATTCACGTGACTGAAGGCTAGGATCTATAGTAAATGCCCATTCAGGTGAGTGAAGGCTATGGTTTAGCACCATTTGTAAATATATCCCTACTTTGGTTGAAACAATTTCTAAAAGATATTCACCTGGTGAATAATGTTTTATAGAGAAAGTTGAAAAACATTGGATTAAACGGTCTGCCTTACATGCTCATACTGATAAAAGACAAAAATCCAATGTGACAAAATACATGGTTAAATACTCCAATGTTAGTATTCTCATGAGTAAGGTCATTTAGTTAAACCCTTTGGCCAAAGCATTATAAGCCTGCAGCCACGTCACGGCACGACCAGTATGCAGGTCCTAACACTGCCTGTGAACATTCTCATTAACCTCTTCAGTGGAGGGAGAATGGTCTTAATGACCTGTCCTGCACAGATAGGGTTTGTCCCCGCATGCTACTGCAGCGCCCGCTGTGCGGACGCTGCAGGGACGATAGCCCTCCCCTCAATGGCGCCGGGCCCGCTGCGAGGGGGGGCCGCAGCGGGCCATGGTGAGAATATCTCCTGCTCTCAGTAGAATTCAGAGCAGGACTCGCGACAGAGTGCTAGGCCACGCCCCCCGGCGGTTCAGCCAATGAGGGTGAACCTGTTGGGTGACATCATGGCCGCGCCCCTGTTACTCCTCCGCCACGCTCCCCCCCCCCTGGTTTCTCTTCCTGCAGCTCATGAAGACCAGGGAATCGGCTGCACACGCCGCCAGCTTCGCGGGCGCGCGTGCAGTGGAGGCGCTGGGACCTTAGTCATACATGGAAAAACCTGCTACTTAAAAAATACTGAGGAATAGAGAGCGTTGATGGCGCACTGCCAGGGGATCCTGAGAGAGTCAATCAGGAAAAAGAAACAGCCAGGCCACTCCAAAGATGAAAAAATGGTGTTAGGTTTATTGCATGCTGATAAACGCACAGGGAACGGACAGATAAACGCACCTACGCGTTTCGTACTAAGTGTACTTTATCAACTCTATTGGGGGCACTCCAACGTTGTTAAGGTTAACCCATTGTGGACCTATATTATACTGGATGTCCAACAAGGACTGGTCTCAATTTAGAGCATCACACCCATTCTGTTTCTATGTGATACTTAAAAAATACTCACTGATACTTATACTCATATTCATGCTCATACTGATGCTCATACGCATGCGCATACTAATGCTCATACTCATGCTCATACTTTTAAGACATCAGTTCTATTCTCTCCTGATTACTGTGACTCTGGGTAACAGCTGGATGTCCCTAGGCTGGGAGGCACATGGACTTATGGTCCTTTTATTATTCCATTAGTAATATTTATATATACAGTATATTTTTATTATTCATACTCAGTACCTCTCTGCATTTAAGCACAATAATTTTGCAGCTAAACATTCAACTACATGATTATATCTCGCTACTGAAATAGAAATATATATGTAAATAAATACGGTACTCTATACATAAATTCCTATATTGGAACAATATACGGTGTTTTTAGCTGAGCTCACAGCAGTCATTATGTCCATTGTGAGACTGTTAACCAGAAAGCTTAGCAGTAATTTTATTTCAATGTACTCATTCATCTGCATATTCGTACATAGTGTATATACATATATCCTATGCTCCGCATTGTATTTAAGAATTCATTTTGACCTTGCATGTCTCCAAAATTTATTAAAAAATCAATAATGTTGATTTTTTTAAAAAAAATAAAGCTGGGATTTAGCAGCAGAAAAAATACTCTAAAACAAGATCTTTAATTTAAAATTTTAAAGGCTTACATTAACTAAAGTATCAGCATCCCAAAGTGACAAAATAAAATGCACGACACGTGTGCATCTGTAACTCTAGTTAAATCCTTTTTCTGCTGACCAAGCCCAAGTTCCCTTTACACACAGCACTGTAAACAGAATTCTGCAGCTACCAGGAGTCCCTGCCCCAATAGCCACCCAAGAACCCCGGAGATTGATCCAAGGTCATCAGAGAATCGACACTGGAAATCCAATATGTTTCCCCCCACGTCGAAGGCAGTTTCCTTATTGCTAAGCTGCTGCTTTAGCCAACAGGCTGCAATGTATAATTTAACAGTAGATTGTTGTTTGATTGCAGCATATAGTACTTTTCTTTTTGTTTTGGTAACAATGACCTGACAGTATGGACTGATTATTTACCACATGGTCGTAGGAGCTAAAGTCGTAGACTATGCCTAGATATTTAAAGCCGTCCTATATTGATTGTCATGTACTGCCTGATAAAGGTAATTACTTGTATTATAATCTATTCAGGAAACATACCTTGTTTTCTTTTACTGTTTTAAGACTGACGTACCATGTTACTTTTCCAGCAGTAATCTTGTAGTATCGGTCTTTACTAGAATATCTCAGAACACCGAGTACTACCTCAATCCCTGCAGCCTCCCCCCGGGCTCATCATAAGTGAACTTAAGCTCATAAACCGACCTATATGTTTTAAAATTGATCTACATGTTTACGAGCTTATGAAGTCTTAGCCCAGAAGTCATGAGATCATTTATACAGTGATGTGAACTCTTCGTTCATGTGAAGCTACCTTTACAACGACTGTTTGGTTCTCGCTGTTATAAGGGGAATTTTATTTTAGTTTTAGTTACAGGTAAATGAAAAGGAATTCCTACAGTTCGGCCGAGGAAGGTACAGTATAAGGATAATACAGTACAGTATAAGGATAATGAGGAGATCAGTTATTGTGGGATGAACATATATACATAACGTATAAATACACAACAAAATGCAGTTTTAAGCAGAAGGTAGGGTAATATATATTTACATACACTGGCAATGGAAAATCCTTATTTATATCCTTATTTACATTCCTATGTGCCGTGTACTGAGCACTATACTGTAATTGTGAAGCGCTTTGAGTCCTATTGGGAAATAAACACTATATGAAATAGTTATTATTATTAGTAGTAGTAGTGTTAAGTATTCTCCAAGCAAGACTATCATTACTCTGGTAAAATACAGACTTTTATTCAGTGCAAACAAAGCCTAATTTCCTTTTGAAAAGCTCCCGTAACGGTAAATAGTTGTTTATATGTGACATTAAATAAATATGTGATATTATTGTATTATCATATATCATATTAAATAAATGTCAAATGCGCGAGAGCAACAAAAAGCACACTAAACTTTGGCGTTATAAAGCAGCTTCCCACATACAGAACGCGTGAACAATCAACAAACAAGCGGCATATACTGTAAGAAAGAATAAAATCTGCTCAAGATAAATAATAAGAGGAATGAAAATGATACGTATTACTTTGTATTTTTATTATTTTTACGGTACTTTGATTTGTTTTGATTGTGTTGGGTTTTTGGGCTGCGCTCACCTTGTCATTAGAAATAATGTCACTGGATGGTGGGGCTGCCTAATTATCCCCTGCTGCCGCCTGGAAAGTGATGGGGAGCTGTTTCATTGTATCTACATGATGCAGCCAAGCAGGAGACCGTCGTCCTGCCCACGACCTGCCAATTTCAGTGCCATTATTTTTTCTGTACAGATTATTAAGGAACACAATAAAACAGTGTGTGATCCTGCAGCTACACACCCTCGGACTTCATTAACACCGTGGCATCTACTTTTGCTATTACAGCACCTCATGAAGCTGATTACATTACAGTACACACTGTAGCACTCCGTTGACATAGGGACTGTAGCATCAACATTTTTCTTATTCATGCAAGTTGCATGTTATCGTTGCTTTTCTATGGGGTGAATCGATTCTTTATACTGATTACCAATAAATAGTTGTATATGGTCAATTTAGTAAATGGAAATATAATTATGTAGATAGTATGTCACAATAATATATTGAAAAATACTAGGGGATTTGTACTTTTTCTGCCCTTTTATTTTAGAGAATCATATATTTTTTTAATTGTATACATTTAATAATATACAAAAAAGGAAATAGAAAGAAACAGGCACACACCTAGTGCATTACCACAATAAAAATGTATAGAATGAACATAAAATCTAACAAATGCCCACTCACAAAAGTACAGCAAATATAGGCGTGTATGAGATAGGCTCTCAAGTGCCATGCAGCTCAATCTATCAATCTATCAATCTATCAATTTAATAATATACCCCTATTTTCTCAGTGATGCTGACCTGTCCTATTGTTCTTGTTTTTAAGGCTTGACTTGTTGACTCACCGATGGCAACTCAGTTGTGCGAGGCGAAATAAATAAAGCTGTAATATCAATGGATAAACAGAAATTAAAAAAATTAGGTGTTCGGTAAAATAATGGGAAATATGTTAAAAGAAAGAATTGGGGACAGAAATGCTCCATTAGATGAAAAATATGGTAAAAAAGCTTGTAGAACACGGGTCGGAATGAGAGGTATCCTAATCGGAATGAGAACAAAAAGGAGTGCACAACTCTCATAGTACATTACTGTATTACAGAAGTGGCATGAGAAAAGTTAACGCGCGTACAGAATAAAAGATAAAACAAGCTTACCGTAATAAATCAGGGCCGGCCTTAGGGCTAGGTGAGGAAGGGGGCCACCTTGGGCCCCACACCATTTGGGGGCCCGTGTTCCCTTCTCTCCCTCTTGTCAGCGCCAGGATCCAACTTTCACCTGATCGGAGCTGGAGGAGGGAGCACGGGCACCCCCCTCCTCCAGCTCCTCCCACCCGTCGAAAGTTGTATCCCGGCACTGACAGGAGGAGGGAGCGAGGGGCCACCCAGACTGGCAGATAGGTAGTTGTGTGTGTGTGGGGGTGTGGGCGAGTGGGTGTGCACGTGTGCTCTCTTACCTTCTCCACAGCGTGCCACCTCCTGCAGCGTCGCAATGTGATGTCACATGGCACTGTGACATCATGGTGCTGCAACGCTGCTGGAGGAGTGCTGCTTGTCAAGGTAAGTTTTTTTACAGGGTGGGCTTGGCTGCCAGCATGCTGCCTTGGGCCCCACAAAGCCTAAAGCCGGCAGATCCACTGTGTGGTTGGAAATTGCTGTCTCCCAATCTACACACGACAGGGACAACCAGGGCACCGGAACCCGTCTCTGTTGAAAACTTGTGAAGCGCGCTGTCTGTCCAGCTCGTACAGTACAGATCTGTACTGACAGAAGCCCATGTGAGCTCGTCTTCAGTTATCCACCTCGGAAAATCAGTCCTAATATTGAGACACTGGTAACTGAAATGCAGGTTCAGAAATCCCATTGAGACATTTTACATTCTGCTTCTTTTTATTTGATTAGAATTTAAAGTTTTTTTTCTTCTCTTCTCAATAAAAAAATGTTTTCGCAATATTCCAATGTTTTTACTATCCTTCACTTTTGATGTTATTTAGTTTAGGTTTTGGCTATTAATTTAAACCATGTTTAGAGCGCAGTAGGACAGCTGCCCGCCCACAAATGTGTGCCCATTTATTGGCTCGCCTGAAAAAAAGGGAGGCAACCCCTGGTCTACAACAGGATGCATAGATTGTGTATCTTTTTCTTCTACCATGTATATTTGTCAATAAACACCGCGTTCTGTGCCCATCTGTCATATCTCTCCTCATTGTATTCCCAGATTCATCAGGGTTGAGCATGAGCTCGATGTCGTAAATCACCCTGCACAGTAGATGCTGTTTATCATGTAACAGCTCTGAACTCATTTTATAAGGTCTCTGAACATGAATCTCTGTGGGTGAGAGGTTAACCAGGCGGGCCACCCACATGCATCATTGTAAGATGCTTCACTTGGATACATGGTCAAATCAATGCATTTTCCACTGCTGTTGACCATAACTTGATTGTACCAATCTGGATCCTTTGTGAGTTTGGATCTTCAAATAGTGCAGTATAAAAGTAAATATATGCCCTGAGATACTCTAGTCTTGTTAGATATGTTTCCTCTTTTGTGTACTTACTGTAACAAAACACTAAACATTCATGATCATAAATACCTAGAGATAACTGCTGAGGACAGTAAGTCTTGCTATATCTGTATTTTATTATCTCTGTTGCTCAATTGAGTTTGTATATCTTGCCTGCTTTTATCCACCCGTGCCATTGAATATCTCAATGTCTTGTATAGCGCATACATAGAGCTAACCCTGCACTTATGCGCCTTTTAAAAACTCCAAAAGGTGGAGCGACGTATCAATCAGGGTTCATAAAGGCGATTTCAAAGAGCCAAGTCTTGCGCCATTTTCTGAAAGTGCGATGGTCTTTGATGTTTCTGATGGATATGGGGAGGGCATTCCATTGTATAACACACTGAATGTGACCAAAGGGTCACAAAGGTCCCTATATAGATGCACTCATTGTCAAAAATGGCAGGGATAATACGTGAGATGAGATGCTAATATCCCTGCGGATGACGGGATGTGGTAGGTAGCCCACAAAGTATCACTGAGGTGAGCAAATCAACGTGCTCCATGTCACAGTACCGAAGGGGCACGACAAGCTCATCTAGTTTAAATCTGGGGACTTTTACAAGTTGAAGGTTTTGTGATCATACATGCAAGGTGGGTCTGTGAAATTGTTGTTTGAAGGTAGAGGGGTCCTGTGTCATAGAGTGCCTGGTGTTCCATGGTGGAGGAGTTTAACCATTGCCCCTTGCTTGGTAGGCAACCAGTGACGTTTTTTCTATTGAGGCGTGATATGGTCGAATGGTGTGTTACAGTACTCTGCCACCATAAAACCAGCTGAAAACAAAGCAGAGCATAAAACACACTCCAATGTTTTATCCTGATTTGAATGCAAAAATGCATGCTAAAAAATAAACCAACACTGTAGGAAGATGTGTCAGTTTTAGAGATCCTAACTTCATGTCAAGTAATGGGATATGACAAGTCAATAGTCCTTTGGTAAAGGAATGTCATCACTTTTGATGCATCATAACCTGTACTTTTCCATCACTGACACAATAGGGCTTCAATCCAACATATACAGTACTTTTATAGTAAGAGAAAGGCAAGAACTTTGACAGGAACATTAAAGCAAGGAAGGGAAGAGTGTCTCAGAGCATAATAAACACAAGAGACCATGAACAAAAACAATGAAAATGTGTTGCAGATAGGATAGGGAATGCATGAAATAGCCTCCTAGAGGTGCTGGGTGATTCAAATGCAGTACAATAAATGAAAGAGTATTGAAACACAATTGGGGAGGAAAAATTCAGAAATCGGCTTGGGTTCAACATACAATTGTGAACAGTTAAAATGGTCAGACTGTGAGAAAATAATCCTTATGGGTGTTCAGTTTATACAGTATTTTTTTTATGTATTGGCTCTTATTCTATAAAGTGTCATGGTGTCGATCCGTCACTTCTGCACCTGAAATCCGCTTTGACATTGAGGGGACTTTCTGAGCACTGGGACTTTGGAAATTTGAGGAATACCTCACTGCACTTTAAAAAAACAACACATTTTTTTGGAGGGGGGGGGGAGGGTTTTAATATATGCAGCATTTGATTACCTTTAATTCAATCTAATTACTTAAGCTGCTGATCGATCCGTTCTCCTGTGATCAATCGGTGCATATCCTGCTCTTGGGGCTAAACAAATGGCTGCCGCTGAATAAATCCTTTTGTCAGCAAGCTACCATATATCCTTATACAGTATTACTCAAGGTAACATTGTCTATTACAGCTTCCACCTCAGATACAGTCTGCTGCTGGGAGCACTGCAACACTTTCCTGTTTGGGATCATTTGTTGCAAATGCTACTATATTCCGCTGCTGGGGAGAGGGCAGGGCTCAAAAAGAGGTGTGCCAGGGCCTGCTATAGAAACCAAAGGAAGGGAGGCTTAGTACATTAAAACTCATGACATTAAGAGTTGGAAAACAAAACAAAACAAAAAAATGAAGGAATGATAACCTAATACTACAGTAGTGATTTATGGGAAGAAGAAAAAACATATCAGATTTGGAATGTTTTGCTCCTTTACACCAAGATAATGACAAGATTGGAATGTAAATGAGCAGTGTCATTGAATCTATGAATAAATTATCGTGGGACTAAATTAGAGTGAGTTAAGTTTCCTGCTGTCTTACATTCCCACTGACTCACTTGTAATTGCTATTCATTGGTAAGAACAGTAGTCTCCCTTTTCTCTCGGGTATAAAAAGCAGGCGCGGCTCAAACCTCCGGAATCTTCCGTGTGATAAATTGCACTAAAGGATGATGTTTATCAAGTTTGAAATGTGCTTTGGTTATCAGCGACTCTCAATACAGTCAACAAATGACTGATCTCCTGGTCCACCAGACTGTACGGATACTTTGGCAAGCAGCTATCTTCTTATTGTTGGACAGGCGCACACAGATAATATAAAGAAACATTAGCATGTTTCCTCAGCTTCTCTGCTCAGTGAAAAATGCAGACAACGATATACTGGGCTATTTAACAATGTCTCCTAGTTGCAGAATTCTTTGCACAAAATGGACTTAAAGAAGCACCAACTTTGCTATTGCTTTTATTGAAAGCAATCAGATTATTTAGTTGATTCATCTTGTGGTGTTTCTATTTTAATTATTATTATTTTAAATCATTTTTTTTGAGGGAGGACCAACGTTGCTTTGTTTGGAAGACAATGTTAAAAGTGCAGTTATTTTTTTATATTTTATCTTAAAGTTTTTTTTTGCGTTATACAGTAGTCTTGAAACATTAGGCCAAAACCAAAGTTGGCATGGCGGCAAAGAGATATACAGTAACAGATGCCCAGGAGTATAGCGTTTCTGTATGGGAAACAGCTCTGTACTTGTTTGGCCTTTTAAAATGAAAATAGAAGGAAAAATGGTTCATTCTTGGGGGGAGCTGCACAAAGACCCCATGTCATCTAAGCGAGAATTAAACATCATTGTTGTACCTTGTAGCCCATATAGATTTAGCCCACTTAGTTATTATTATAAGATGAACGATCTGAGGGTTGCCATACTCAAAGGTAATCTTAAAACACTGAAAGAGAGACGGTTACATGAATACAAATTTATACAACTGTTCGCGACACTTAGCGGTGGCCTAAACAGAGACCGAAATGTTATGAGTCATTACTGACACAAATGAACTCTCTTCCCATGAGTGCTAAAGGCCATGTCTATACATACTGTGCTATATGTATGCACACACAGCTGTCTCTTACACATACAAATACTCCATGTTTTTCCATCCCTATACAACAATAGGGATCACATAGTATCTACACACACTTTTAGTAATGCATCAATCTCTCACATTTCCACACCTACCCACACTATTAATATACACTCCCACTCCACACACACACACCTTTTATTAAGCACTGTATACACTGTGGGCTCTTCATTAATTTATATTCACATAGATATACACACACAAACACTCTTACATCAATAACATTCGGGAACCATTTTACACCTCAAATCATAAATCGCATCCACTCACGGGGGAGGGACAAGCACAGATAACATTCCAGGAGACACTGTTTTTAAGTAAACTCCTTGCTTGCTTTATTCATTGTAACACCGCCGGAAGAAGAGATCAGTGTATCTCGAAAGCTCGCACAAATAAAAGCATTTCGTTAGCCACAGAACGGTATCGTCTATTTATTTTTGATTATTGAATCTCGTCTAACATGGTACTGATACCTTTACATATATATATATCTACTATATATTTGTGAAATCACTGTATGTCTGCGTCCCAAGGGTCAATCGCATTGGACC
Source organism: Ascaphus truei (assembly GCF_040206685.1). Classification (NCBI taxonomy): domain Eukaryota; kingdom Metazoa; phylum Chordata; class Amphibia; order Anura; family Ascaphidae; genus Ascaphus; species Ascaphus truei. The sequence continues at coordinate 452,536,894 of NC_134484.1, read as the reverse complement.
TTGGGCCTGTCACTCCTGCTCAGGCCATGCCCGCCCCCGCACACCTCTCATTGGCCTACGTCCAACACCAATGCCACACTGTCCCACCCCTCACTGACTCTCATTGGCCTGCGTCCAATGCCCGCCCCCGCACACCTCTCATTGGCCTGCGTCCCACCCCTCACTGACTCTCATTGGCCTGCGTCCAATGCCCGCCCCCGCACACCTCTCATTGGCCTGCGTCCCACCCCTCACTGACTCTCATTGGCCTGCTTTTCACAGCTATCAAAACCTTCACGTCTGCTACCACAGACTGCCGAATCAGGTACAGCAGTGTTTCCCAAACTGTGCGCCGCGGCTTGGTTAGAGGGGCGCCGCGATCAGGGCCGCCAGCAGCGGGAAACAAGGGCTGCTAGCTCATTTAAAAAAAAAAAAAAAAAAAACCTCTGAGGGGAAGCAGAGGAGCGGTCACGTGACCGCTCCCATCCAATGGGGCTGCAGCCTGCCCGGCATTGCAACTGCAGAGCCACCAGACAGCACCAAGGTGTGTGTGTGTGTGTGTGTGTGTGTGTGTGTGTGTGTGTGTGTGTGTGTGTGTGTGTGTGTGTGTGTGTGTGTGTGTGTGTGTGTGTGTGTGTGTGTGTGTGTGTGTGTGTGTGTGTGTGTGTGAAAAACGGGCTGCAGGGTGTGTGTTGTGTGTGTGTGTGTGTGTGTGTGTGTGTGAAAAACGGGCTGCAGGGTGTGTGTGTGTGTGTGAGAGAAAAACGGGCTGCAGGGTGTGTGTGTGTGTGTGTATATATGTGTGGTGTGTGTATATATGTGTGGTGTGTGTGTGTGTATATATGTATATATGTGTGTGTATGTATGTGTGGTGTGTGTGTATATATATATATATATATATATAATGTGTGGTGTGTATATATGTATGTGTGGTGTATATATATATATATATATATATATATATATTATGTGTGGTGTATATATATGTGTGGTGTGTGTGTGTATGTATGTATATATAGATATATATATATATATATATATATATATATATATATATATATATAATGTGTGTGTGTGTGTGTGTATATATGTATGTGTGGTGTATATGGATGTGTGTGATGTGTGTGTGGTGTGTGCGTGTGAATATATTTATCAAAGTTGCACAATGTTAATAAATATTTTATTCTCACATGTCTTTTTTTTTTTTGATTTTTAAATATTATATAATGTACACACACACACACACACACACACACACACACACACACACACACACACACACACACACACACACACACACACACACACACACACTGACAGCTACCAAGTGACAAACACACACAGTGATACCCGCCTACCAAGCGCGCTTGCTGTCTCCTCTGCCAGGACAGCGAAAAGCTCCTGGTAGAGCGAGCGGCAGCAAGCAAGAGCGAGCAGCAGCACCTAAGCGCTTACTATGTCCCAGGCCAGAGGAACTATAGCAGCGCTGATTACAGATGCAGGGGCTTTGTGCATCTGTTCAGCCCGGCTCAGCGACGCTGAGAGAGGGAGGCCCGGCGCGCACGCTGGAGGAGCAGCACCGGGAGACTGAGAGAGAGAGTGAGGTCAGAGAGAGAGTGATGTCAGAGAGAGAGAGAGAGTGAGGTCAGAGAGAGAGAGAGTGAGGTCAGAGAGAGAGAGTGAGGTCAGAGAGAGAGAGAGAGAGGTCAGAGAGAGAGAGTGAGGTCAGAGAGAGAGAGAGAGAGTGAGGTCAGAGAGAGAGTGAGGTCAGAGAGAGAGTGAGGTCAGAGAGAGAGAGAGTGAGGTCAGAGAGAGAGAGTGAGGTCAGAGAGAGAGTGAGGTCAGAGAGAGAGAGAGGGAGGTCAGAGAGAGTGTGAGGTCAGAGAGAGAGAGAGAGGTCTGAGAGAGAGAGAGAGAGAGAGAGAGAGAGTGAGGTCAGAGAGAGAGTGAGGTCAGAGAGAGAGTGAGGTCAGAGAGAGTGAGGTCAGAGAGAGAGAGTGAGGTCAGAGAGAGTGAGAGTGTGTGAGGGAGACACCAACTGCGCACTGCAACTGTTAGGTATGTATATACACCTTTGTTTTTACTTTGGGCGCCGCGTAAAAATCCTGATCGCCTTGGGGAGCCTTGAACCGGAAAAGTTTGGGAACCACTAAGGTACAGAATCTACACACAACGCACAAACACAGCACACACACACATTCACACAACACCAAACACTGCAGACTGCCTCTTCAAACCCCCCCTCCCCTCCACGCCACACATCTCCCTCCCGCAACCGGACCGCGAGGCCGCGGCCTCCACTCACACACCATGGCAACGATGTCCCTCCCCCTATCCCGCTACCTCACACAGTGTAGCTCCCGCGAACCGCACAGCACGCCACATCTCCTGCACCTCACACAGCTCCCTACCGCAACCGGACCGCGAGGCCCCCTACCCCGCTACACCATGCCACCAATGTCCCTCCCCCTATCCCGCTACCTCACACAGTGTAGCTCCCGCGAACCGCACAGCACGCCTCACATCTCCTGCACCTCACACATCTCCCTACCGCAACCGTACCGCGAGGCCCCCTACCCCGCTACACCATGCCACCAATGTCCCTCCCCCTATCCCGCTACCTCACACAGTGTAGCTCCCGCGGACCGCACAGCACGCCTCACATCTCCTGCACCTCACACATCTCCCTCCGCAACCGGACCGCGAGGCCCCCTACCCCGCTACACCATGCCACCAATGTCCCTCCCCCTATCCCGCTACCTCACACAGTGTAGCTCCCGCGGACCGCACAGCACGCCTCACATCTCCTGCACCTCACACATCTCCCTACCGCAACCGGACCGCGAGGCCCCCTACCCCGCTACACCATGCCACCAATGTCCCTCCCCCTATCCCGCTACCTCACACAGTGTAGCTCCCGCGGACCGCACAGCACGCCTCACATCTCCTGCACCTCACACATCTCCCTCCGCAACCGGACCGCGAGGCCCCCTACCCCGCTACACCATGCCACCAATGTCCCTCCCCCTATCCCGCTACCTCACACAGTGTAGCTCCCGCGAACCGCACAGCACGCCTCACATCTCCTGCACCTCACACATCTCCCTACCGCAACCGGACCGCGAGGCCCCCTACCCCGCTACACCATGCCACCAATGTCCCTCCCCCTATCCCGCTACCTCACACAGTGTAGCTCCCGCGGACCGCACAGCACGCCTCACATCTCCTGCACCTCACACATCTCCCTACCGCAACCGGACCGCGAGGCCGCGGCCTACACTCACACACCATGGCAACGATGTCCCTCCCCCTATCCCGCTACCTCACACAGTGTAGCTCCCGCGAACCGCACAGCACGCCACATCTCCTGCACCTCACACAGCTCCCTACCGCAACCGGACCGCGAGGCCGCGGCCTACACTCACACACCATGGCAACGATGTACCTCCCCCTATCCCGCTACCTCACACAGTGTAGCTCCCGCGGACCGCACAGCACGCCTCATCTCCTGCACCTCACACAGCTCCCTACCGCTACCGGACCGCGAGGCCGCGGCCTACACTCACACACCATGCCACCAATGTTCCTCCCCCTATCCCGCTACCTCACACAGTGTATGACAACACCTACCACTGGAAATCAGATGTTCGTTGAAATAAAATATGTTTTCCTAACTATTTTACTGTCTGTATAATGTACACAACACTCACCCACACAAAACCCCCTCATACACACACACACACACACACGCAAACATCCTGTCATTCTATGCCACACACTACACTCAAAAACATGCCATTTTTAACATGTGTATGACCAACAACACGCACTCACACACGTCACACACACAACATGCCTCATACACACACACACGCCATCACACACCAGCAACACACACACATGCTCTCACACACACCACACACCATGCCACCGATGTCACTCCCGCTATCCCGCTACCTCACACACTCTACCTCCCGCGGAACAACCAGCACGCCTGACATCTCCTGCATCTCACACATCTCCCTCCGCAACCGGACCGCGACGCCGCGGACTACAGTCAAACAGCATGCCACCAATGTCACTCCCGCTACCTCACACAATGTATGACAACACCTACCACTGAAACTCAGCTGTTCCTTACAATAAAATATGTTTTCCTAACAATTTCACTGTCTGTATAATTTATTCTAAAACACTTCTCACACCACCACTCACACACAACACTCACCCACACAAAACCCCCTCATACACACACACACACACGCAAACATCCTGTCATTCTATGCCACACATAACAACAAATCACACCTCACCTTCACCCTCATAATACACACACTACACTCAAAAACATGCAATTTACAACATGTCTATGACCAACAACACGCACTCACACACGTCACACACACAACATGCGTCATACACACACACATGCCATCACACACGCCACATACACACATGCTCTCACACACACCACACACCATCACACACAACACACACACAAATACACGAACACATGCACACACACACGCACTCCGCAACGCCACACGCCCTCAACCACGCAACACACGTACTCACACACACACACCAACCTCCTCTGCTGATACAACACACAAAACAACACTTCAACATAACCTTAACTACCACACACAACACAACCACCACTAAACAAACACACACACCCAACCCACTGTTCCAATTACCTACCCTTCACCATACACACTACACTGAATACAATGCACATTTACACGTCTCACCACCCACTCCCATTGCACATCAACATCCCACCACACACAAACATTAACAACAACACAACACCTCCGCTACTAACACACCTAGCACAATAAATCACCTCTTCCTTTCAATAACATATTTTACACAAAACATTACTATTTACACATCTGTCTAATTTATTGCACACAAACACTCAACTAACCAACACTGACACACACACTCACACACCACACACTCACTATCACATCACACACTCACTCATCCACACACACACCCCACACAATCAACAATCACACACAATAATTACATACACACACTATTCTGCCACACACACAGCCAACATTAACACAAAACAAAAACACACACAACATTTCAACACCTACACAAACGCACACCAAACACAAATAAATACCCCTCACCTCACACAGTGTAGCTCCCGCGAACCGCACAGCACGCCTCACATCTCCTGCACCTCACACATCTCCCTACCGCAACCGGACCGCGAGGCCCCCTACCCCGCTACACCATGCCACCAATGTCCCTCCCCCTATCCCGCTACCTCACATGAGTGAAGATATACTTCACAAAGCACAGAGACACAACCCATCACTCAATGTTACCTTTTCACCTGACATTTTCAACGAGGTACTCATATTGTTAGAAGATACATGTCTCTCTATCAATAACAAAACACTACTTCAATTAGGTCTAGAAGCTCCCCAACGTCATCATCACGATGTACTCAATACAGACCTTATGCGAGAGAAACAATACAATATTTCCATACTACAAGAATATGTTGCCACAAGAAAACCAATGTTAATTCCACAACAACTTAACACCTATGACAACATCATGCAGCACATAAACAACGAACAAGGTGCAATCCTGTTTCTTGATGCTCCAGGTGGAACCGGCAAAACATTTCTCATAAATTTACTCCTTGCAGAAATAAGAATGCACAATCATGTTGCACTTGCACTTGCATCATCTGGCATTGCAGCCACTCTTATGGATGGAGGAAGAACTGCACTCAGCTCTTAAATTACCACTAAACATTGCTCATGAAGAAAACCCAACATGTAATATTACCAAGACATCTGGCCAAGCCCGTGTTCTTCAAATTTGCAAACTTATTGTTTGGGATGAGTGTACCATGGCGCATAAAAAAGCACTTCAAGCCCTTAATAGAACCTTGCAAGACTTGCGTAACAATAAACAAATAATGGGTGGTGCTGTCATTCTTTTAGCTGGTGATTTCAGACAAACACTTCCAGTCATACCACGATCCACACCAGCAGACGAACTTCATGCATGCCTTAAATCCTCTATTTTATGGCGACATGTCAAACATTTTCCATTAACAACCAATATGCGAGTCCAACTTCTCGGCCACTCAAATGAACAACTTTTTGCACACACACTTCTTCAAATAGGTGAAGGCACTTTACCTACTGACTTAACATCAGGTGAAATTGCTTTTCCCACACATTTTTGTCACATGATGACATCACTTGAAGATCTCATACATCACGTCTATCCAAATCTCTTACACAATTACACAAACCACCAGTGGCTCTGTGAAAGAGCCATCCTTGCTGCCAAAAATACTTCTGTCAATGACATCAATCATCAAATTCAAGACATTATTCCAAACACAATTACTCAATACAACTCAATCGATACAGTTGTGGATTGCGATGAAGCCGTTAACTATCCACCTGAATTCCTACACTCCCTCGAACCATCAGGGATGCCACCACATCATCTTCGCCTCAAAGTTGGAGCACCCATCATGTTACTTCGCAACCTACACACACCTAACCTTTGTAATGGAACCAGACTGTGCATAAAAACATTGATGCCCAACCTAATTGAAGCTACTATCTTAACTGGCAAAGCCAAAGGCCAAGATGTCTTCATCCCCCGCATTACACTCATTCCTACAGACATGCCTTTTACTTTCAAACGGCTACAGTTCCCCATCAAACTAGCTTTTGCTATCACCATTAACAAAGCACAAGGACAATCTATAAAGTGCACTGGTATCAACTTAGAATCACCATGTTTCTCCCACGGCCAGTTATATGTTGCGTGCTCTAGAGTTGGATCCCCCCAACAATTGTACATCTTTGCTCCAACTGGAACTACCAAAAATGTCGTTTACAAACAAGCATTACAATGAACATTGACTTTCCTCAATTTCCATGAACTCTACATATTGCCATAAGAAATTACAAAAAAATGAAAGACACTCAATACACTACTGTCATCTTTTATTACTACATTATTTTACAACACACACTTTAACATTACATCAAATACACTCCTCTCAACAATGGACATTCACATCTTTCAAGAAGCATTTCCAACAATAACATTTTCAAAAATAACTACCGTAACAACTAACATACACTTTAAACATTTGCCCTCATATACATGTGCTTTCTACTACTGTTGATTTACAAACACAATTCTAACTAATATTACATAACATTGGCATCACATTACAACTTTCACATACAACATTTACACATACTTATTCACACTTCACATCCCGGGCAACGCCGGGTTTCTCAGCTAGTATATATATATATATATATATATATCTTAGGCAGGTCTGCAACCCTGCCTTCCACTGCAGCAAGGGATTCTGGGAAATTACATGCAAATAAGCACACATGTCACATTTTGCCTGAAATCCATTTACATGGAACCCATATAAGCAAATGCTCTGCTGTTCACATAAATTTTAAGCACAGCATGGGATTAGATGTAGAGTCAGTCAAACCACTCACAGACATGTTTCAACCTTAATGGGTCTCATCAGTGTGAGGTTAGTTGTACTGGCTTTTGGCATTTGCTTCTCTGGGTTCCATGTAAATCGATTTAGGCAAAAAGTGACACATTGAGTGCTCATTTGCATGTCATTTCCCAGAATCCCTTGCTGCAGTGGAAAGCAGGGTTGCAGACCTCCCTAAGACATGTGAATGTACTCACAAGTGATATTCTTTATTGGCTATATGCTAACGGTGGAGGTTTTTTGTCGCATATATATATATATATATATATATATATATATATATATATATATATATATATATATATATATAACCTACTTCAAACTATACTTTATTGGTTACAAAAAACTGTAGTATAATAATTGTGTTTCATGGCTTACATGAAATCGTTTTATTACCTGTACACTGTACGGTGGAGGGTTTTTATTACTTTTTTTTTTTTTTTTACCTCCCCTCGCTTTTTTTAATGAATGGATTACACAGAAATAGAAAATAAAACCATGACTTGTCCTTGTATAAAATATTCGCGTTAGATTTAAAGGTTCTATGTATAAAAGGACAAATCCCGTCGCAATGTCTTTATTGTGTCGCAATTCGCACTGAAATATACCTGCGTCATGCAGCGCCTACTGTATGTACATTGTGCCATTATTGGGTACGTCTGCCTGCAATAAGGCGAGGGATTTATGGAGCAAATGGCAGGAGTTGGGGAAAAGTTACATTTACATGTTGACACAGGTCTAAATGTTAAAAAATATGCATCTAGCGTTACTTTTCTTGACGGTTTTCTGTGTTGATTTTCTCTATCACCTTAAAGATGGCATAATACTTTTTTTTACAGCAAAATATTGGCGCAGCATTTTATAACAGTACAATTACTGTACACTTCATAAATATGTCACATTTCAGACACATACACATGTACCTCTTGATACCTAGAGCCCGAAGTATAAATGTCCTGAAGAGTATATTTACCAGTAGGGCAAACATTTACTTTTCATGGCAAAAAAACCAACAAAGAACTATCCTGACCGTCACTTCACCTTTCACGTCAGGTTTCTAAATGCACAAGGTCAATATAAAGTTTGCTCACCATCAATTTATATCCCCATTTCATTTTCTTTGTGTTAATCCACCTGAAGGTAGCTCGGTTCCTATGGGTTCCATCCAGGAATGTATTAACCTTTGGAACCAGTGAAGCATTAAATATTGATCTATTTTATTTTGAAAAAAGTTGTGTGCTTTCTCCCTTGGCCCCATTCGCTTGAAAACCCATTGCAAATGCACGAGAGCTGCTTGCTAGCATTTCAAAATATAGTTTCATTCCTGTTTTGTTTTTGAGACGAGAAGAGCAAGAAGTGAAAAGGTTCATACTTTCTGTCCACTTCCCATGTGCATCAGTCACGGCTTCTCCTTTCCAATTCAATGTGTTTTCCAGATGTAAGGGGTATTATTTAGTATGATAAATGAACTAGATGTGTCTGTGCTCCCCTTCTCCCCTGCTCAACAACTGTCCTGGGGCAAGGCTGGAGTCTCAAGTCCCCAGTAAAACCTGGTATTGGAACCCAAATCTTCTCCAGCATAGGGAAGAAGTCTTCCGTACTGAATAGAGATCAAAGAGCATTATTTTCATGTTGTGCTTCAAATGATCAGTGGACAAAGATACTCTGCTCCATACTGTTTCTGTCATCGTATACTGTGCATCAGCTTATGCTCTAAGAGTCGGAGTTAAATGATGTACATCATTGAGATCTTTCAAACTGTACACCTTTGGGCTTCATTGGTTCCCTCTCTTGTCTACGTTGAAAACTCCAGCTGGGGATAATCCTCCCTGACTAACATTCTGAGCCAAATGTAAGCAACTTGAACAAGATTGTTGCTTCGGATGGAACGACAGGCACAGTGCATCAAAACAAACCTTTGTGTGTACAGTACCCAGACTCCTGGGTTTTCTTGTAGCTAAGCAAGGTGGAGGAAACGAATCTTTTTTTGAGCAGTTGCAAACACAGATAAATATTAAACATTTGTACTGTACTAAACATTGTGGGGTGAAAAATCAAAATATTAAAAAACGAATAAGATAGAGATGATGCTGTAACTTCTTTAAAACCAAGAAAAGAAAGAATGTGATTTACAAAAAAATGAAATCACTGGAAATGTTTTAAAACCGCAAACCAAAATATATAATTTGGCAACAGTGCCTGTATGGAAGATGGAACAGTTGAAAAAGAAACATTTTTAAACTAACATTTTTCACCCTTTCCACAACATTGCAGTAATATTTACCACGTCTTTATCAGCTGTTCATTGCATGGGACTTGTTTATGAAACCCACAGTTATTAATATAAGTGCTGTAAGCACATTGCAGTGCATGTTCTTTCCCCGTGTGCAGCTTGCCCATCACTTAGCCCCTTACCCCCCTATTCAACGTGGTTGAAGCCATTGGAACACACACTAGTTTACAATGCATCAGCTGCCACTTACTGGAATGGAAAATAAAACATGAGTTATTTCTATTGAATATGGACCTTGGTGTATAATTACTATCGTGAATTCGCCATTGGCATAAGCCATGATTAAAGTGGGATGGCATTGGAACCTGTGTGTTCTTTTGCACTATACAGTATTTTGTTTACAGCATCTCCCATTCTGCCCTTGTAGAATAATAGTACATTTCAAAAGGAGCAGATACTGTAAAATGCACTGTCCTTGTTAAAATGGATGGAGAAGAGTGAAAATAGTTGTAGTCGGGCACACTAGTAAGACACAAGAGTAATGGTGTACTGAAATAAAGACATCTTAATGTATTAATAAAAACATTTAACCCCTTGCTGCTTTAGGGGCCCGCACTTACTTGCAAAATGACTTTTTTATTGGTATGCCCTACACAATTACTTGGACACCTGTCTTTGCAAGCGGAGATAGCCAGGGCTTTCAGGCAGAATGGCCACTTATGCTAGGAATACACTGCAAATGAATACAGCTGGAATCTAATTCCTTTGACTACACTGAGTACATTACCACTACATAGGGACTTTCTTTTTTAATCTGCGCTAATGGCCATTTGGTCATTTTTGGCCAAAAAAAACCTTTGAAGTCCACAGGGATATTCGTCCCAAATAGTCACTTCAGCAGGTGTAGAATTATGGATGTGTGGTTTTATTTATATTTCGCCCGCCGCTGTACGTGGCGCTTTACAAAAGACACAGCACAATAAGTGTAACAAACAAGGTCAGACAATAGGAAAGAAAACCCCTGGCATGGGGAGCTTACAATCTAAGTGGTATGATGGGAGACTTACAGACACAGAATTATCCCTTAGTGTCACTCTCTCTATTAGTATATTAAATAGCATTTACAATGTCTTGTGTACAGTAAGTACTTTTAAAAAAAGATGCCAGAACTTATTTAACTTTGAATATATTTTAACTCAATGTTCCTTTCCTATTCTTCTGTGAATTGGTCTGTTATTTGGAAGTGGTTTCTAAATTAGCCACTGACATTTCAGGAAGGTCACATTGTACTAGTTTTAACATTCAGTATGAAATTGATGCAGAAACGTAACATTTCCTTTCCTTTATTAACAGTTTTTGGACTATGTGAATTCTAATTTCTGATCATTGCAAGTGGCATTACAATTTGGCAACGAAAAGACACCATTTGTAGGGAGCGCTGTAATATGAATCCTAATTATTCATTTCTCGCACCCGCTCCCTGACTTCTATCAAAAAGATTTCTAATGACTGCAAAAAAAAGTGACATCATTTTTCGCCAGTATCCAACTTCTTTTAATTGCTTGGAAATATAATGGATATTAATGTGATAGTCAGCAGATCTATTTTTTTTTTTTTTTGTGGGATTGGATTTTTTTTGCCTGCAGATGTTAACATGGAAACGTTCCCGCAGTAAAAGTAAATTGAATGTGTTACCAGCTCTCCCAGCTGTGCGCAATCCAATGCTTACAGTCTAAAAACCAATTGCATTTTATCTTTGAATGTCTGTGCACACGAGCACAGGCAAAGACTTACTGCACATTGTCCACTAGGTGGCACACCCTGTGCATGTAAGCCAAGATTCAAAATGCTTTGATGGTAAGTAAAAAAAGCGTAATACTTAGTGCAGGGGTGTACAAAGTGGGGGGGGGGCAAGTTTTTTATGGGGTAGGGGGACCAGTGCAGTTGCAGAGGCCCCGCACTCTTCCCCACGGCACTTAAATGAAATGCCGGGGGACCACATGAGGCCTCTGCAATGTCTCCTACCTTGTCTTCAGCAACACGGCGCCAAATGATGCCGTGGGGTCACATGGCATCATGTTGCCATGGCAACATTGTCACGTGACCCCACGACATCATTTGACACCGAAGATAAGGAAGGAGGGCGGTGGGAGCCGGCAGAGCAGGAAGGGTGAGCAGGGGGAAACGTTTGCCCACCCCTTCTTTAGTGCCTGCTGTATGTGGCCTGCAGTTCTGGCTACAGGTACTGACATGTTAGTCAGTGAGAAAAAAAGTGTTCCCTGTACACAATAGTTTTTTATAACTATGTTCTACCACATGGTACCGTATTAGCACCGAACGTACCTCTTTAATTATACTCAAACTTACTGGCAGTGATGGGGAAATTCAGAGCGATTTGGTAGAAAAATGCTGGAGACCTTTTCAATTTCCATTGACTTGTATTTAGTTAGAGTCAATCCAAGCAGCACTTAGAACAAAAAATATATGTATATATTTTAACATATGCAGCCTTTGAGTAACTTTAATTGAAGACAAATTACCTACCAGTAAGCTGCCGATCGTTTCGTTCTCCCTTGATCGATCAGCAAAGAACCTGCTTCCCAGGGTTCACTAAATGGCCACCTTTCAGTTTCAATCAATCCTTCTGTCAGTGTAACTCAGCAAGCTACAATGTATTCTTATATTACTATGGTAACATTATCTATTGTTACATTTGCAACTAAGGATCACAAACAGGAAAGTGTTCGAGATCTGGAGCTGGGCTAAAACCTGCTATAGAAATCAAAGGATTCTCAGTATAGTAAAACTCATTTAAAATGTCATTAAGAGTTGAATTATAAAACAAAATGCATTAAGTATTATCTAATACTACAGAACATATTTAAAAGAAAAAAAAACGCATGTAGGATATTGCATGAATTGCTCCATTAAAGCAGCTGTCCATGCTGATCACCACATGCTTTTTGCATTTTTCAAGATCTCTTCTTGCCCTTTACGATACTGTTATTATTATTTAAATCTGCTAACTCGGGCTCCTAACATCATGTTATCAAAATCAGTAATGGATATTAGGTTCCCTGCAAATCCACAAAGCTAATTATATGGAAAAACAACTGTTATTTAGCTCATTAGATTAGTCTTAACTGCATGTTAAATTATTTATAAAATTATCACTGCCTGGTTTTATCTCCCTCCAGACCCTGAGAGCGCGGGAGAGAATCCTATATAGCTAGATTTCGAAGTGCTATATATATCCCCTTAAACCCACCTTCATACATGTGGAGAGACACAAAAAAAAAGCTCACCTGGGATATATGCTAATAGTTATGCAAAGTATCTTTTAATGACTCCTATTAGCATATATCTCTGGTATCTCAGGTTTGCTCCTTTCTGTGCATGGGTGTCTTGCCATGTGTTGTTTGAAGGTGGATGGGAGGCGATATATATATATATACAGTGGTTGACAAATCACCAAAAATCTACTCGCCACACAAAAAAATCTACTCGCCACCTAGTACCAAACGTTTGCTGCTTGGGCCAATATTTACTCGCCCGGGGGTTAAATCCACTCGCCCGGGGCGAGCAAATGTATAGGTTTGTCGAACACTGTATATATATATATATAAACACACTGTAGCACTCTCTCCCACTCCTGCAAAACCCATACAACATTTCAGGCTTGGAAAGGAGATAACGCCACCTTTCGGTATGACCCAGCACATAATTACATCCCTGCATTAACTGTACCGGGGCTCTGTGGATAGGCGTTGTTAGAGGGAACACCGCTTTTGTATAACATCAGCACTAACGTTCGTTATAGTAACGCAGGGGACCGGTACAGCTGGAAACAGCACTTAACACTGCGTGACTGAGCATTGAAGATCCCTGTTAGAACTTCCTCATGCCTTAAGTTAAGTCAATAATGAAGCTGGTCCTGAGTATCTGAGAGGTCACAATGGAGCTCTGTTTGGCGCCCAGTGCAGTGCGGGTACCATGATAATGAAAATCATCATTTTAAACAATAAAAAAAATATATTTTTTTAATAAGCAGAACACTAAGGGGGCGAGATACTGACATTGAGTTAAACTGATACAGGTTTCTGGGGGGATTGCTGCTTTAAGAAAAAAAACTATATTTAGAGAAAGCAGAATATTATAAGCTTTACAATACGTAACTTAAGACAAATTATGAAGGCGTCTTGCTCATAAACAGTTAGAGTTGGTCATTTATGAAGCCACTGTGTCTGTTATGAATGTCATTATTTGTTCGCACAGAACTGACCGTCTGTACTGTATGTCCCCCCGTATGCCGGGAATTAGTCCTCATCACAAAGAGATGACAAGATACAATTTTAGGCTTCACTATTTGTCTTCCGAAGTGTGCAAAGATGAGATACAAAAGAATTGCTTAAATTAGGGGTGCTAAAGACCCCCCCCCCAACAGGTCAGATTTTCAGGATATCAAAGACTGAGCCTCTGAATGAGCTGCCTGTGCTGAAGCAGGGATAACATAGGAAGGAGTGAACCACTGCTCAACCTTAATATTCAAATCACATAGGTGGACCGTAAGTGGTGCATGGGAAATAGAAACACACTATTTATTGGGATGGTCAAGAACGACCACAGAAAAGAAATCCCATAGATTTGCACTCTACTTAATAATATCTCTGAGTTGATGGAAACAAATTTCCAAACCGTATGGGATACCAGAAGGTTTAAAACACAAAACAAAAAATTATTTATTATTAAATTATTTAATTAACTCTCCTAATTGAAACCACACAAAGAAAAAAATATTTTTGTTATATCCCATACGGTTTGGAAATTTGTTTCCATCAACTCAGAGATATTATTAAGTAGAGTGCAAATCTATGGGATTTCTTTTCTGTGGTCGTTCCTGAAGCAGGGATATCCTGAAAACCTGACCTGTTGGGTGGGGGGGGGGGCAGGGGAGCTTGGGGACTGGAGTTGAGCACCCCTGGCTTAAATAATCGCTATGGAGTCAATTCTATATTCTCTGAAGCGGCCGTTCGGGGGTGGGGGTCGTCATCGAAACACTGCCAAAATGGCCGCTTCAGAGTATTCGCTTCAGTTTGCCCCTAAATCTTATTTTGTGCTACGAACCAAATAATGACTACTTTAACTTTCTTTCCTCCAAGCTGCCAAACTACAGTACATTTCTCATTGTACACAAAGTGTTTCTGAAGCGTGGAAACACCCGGTGCTGACATGAGTATTTGTATCATACCCCCTCATTTGTTTTTGTTTTTAAACCATGGCCCTCTATAATTGCCTTTTTTATTTTGTAACCTGTCCTGTACTGGGTGTCCCCTATACATTATATACCTCTCCACTCACCCGGAACTTTTCTGAATATAATAGTGACTGCTGGCAATGTTAGGCCAGTGAGCCAAGGAATGAGAGGAATGTGGCTTTGATGGACCCTCATCATTGAGCCAACGTCCAATTTCTCCCTTTACCACCCCCAGAACAGAGCTATATATACTGGCTGAGCCAAGGGGTTGTCAGGTATTAAATCTAGTGCTCGGGTGCTGCTGAGACTGTGCTGTTACATATACTGTACACATGTAGGAGGATTTACTGCTGCTGTGGCCACGCAAGGTTGCGACGGCAGAGCGCGGCAGGGCCGGGACTCGATCATGACCAAGAAAGCAGTAATATCAGGGCCACCAACAGAAATCATGGGGCCCGGGACAAACATTTGAAGCAGGGCCCCCTCCACCCCCGTGTCGGCGGTATTGCCCACCGCCCCCCCCCCCCATTTCACACCTCACGAGCCCTCTCTCTTTCTCCCCCCTTCCCATGTATTTCTCTCCCTTCTGTCTCACCCCATCTCACTCTCCCGCCTCGCATGTATTTCTCTCCCTTCTGTCTCACCCCATCTCACTCTCCCGCCTCGCATGTATTTCTCTCCCTTCTGTCTCACCCCATCTCACTCTCCCGCCTCGCATGTATTTCTCTCCTCTGCTTCTCACTAAGGCTGCGGCCCCACTGGCGCTGTGCGCGCTCATGCTTGGAAAGCTAGTCTTTTTTGTTTACATAAGGGCCGAGCGCGGGTGAGCGGGTGTGTCCGCGCACGAGCGCGTGTGCACCGCGTGAGCTGGGACTTACATATATCTATATATGTACATAACCGCGATAAGTGCCGCCCGCTCAGTGCTAGCGAGGACGTAGCCTTACTCCCTCTTTTCCTCACTCACCCCCTCTCTCTTCTCCCTCTGTCATTTACCCCATTCCCACTCATTCCCTCCCCCCCCACAAGTTATATACCAAAAAACTTACCACCCTCAAATACATTAAAAAAAATCCCCACCCCCTCAAATATATACAACCTCCCCGCCCCCAAATGCATACAATAAACCCACCTACCCAATACATATAAAAGTATTTGGGGGGGCTGGGGGGGCATCCTTGCGACGGAAGTGTTTGTGGGGGTTGGGGGGGCATTCGTGCGACTGGAGTTTATTAGTGTTGTGCGTGCGGTATACAGGAGTGTTTGGTGTGTATGTATGCAGTGTTGGCGCTCCACGTGCGCGCTTGGGATGCGGGCCCTGAACGGAGGTAGGGTTGAGGCCGTACAGGAGGTGTTGCTGTGTTTGCGTGCACGGGAGGGTTTGTGGGGGGGGGTTGGGGGGCATCCGTGCGACTGGAGTGTTTGGGGGTTGTGGGGGAGGCATCCGTGCGACGGGAGTGTTTGGGGGGTGGTGGGGGGGGCATCCGTGCGACGGGAGTGTTTGGGGGGTGGTGGGGGGGGGCATCCGTGCGACGAGAGTGTGTGTGTGTGGTAGGGTTGGCGCTCCACGTGCGCGCTTGGGATGCGTTTGGATTGTGGAGTTTTAACGGGAGTGTTTTGTGGGTGTGTGTTGTTGGGTACGTGAGTGTTTTGTGTGTATTGAGCGGGATAGAAGAGGTGTTGCTCCTGCAGGAGGGGTTGTGATGGGGGTTACGGGATGGTGTGTGTGTGTTTGGAGGGGGGGTGTGGGGGGGCATCCGTGCGACGGGAGTGTTTGTGGGGGGTGGGGGGGCATCCGTGCGACGGGAGTGTTTGGGGAGGGGGTTGGGGGGGGGCGGTATGCAGGAGGGCTTGTTGTGTAGATTGAAACACGGATGTGGCAGCAGGGTGAAGGCGAGATGTGTGGTCCCTGGAGGTGTTTATTTGTGGTGCATAAAGCAGACATGTGTGAGGAGGTGTATTAGAATGGAATGAGTGCTATGTCATATAGTGAAGCATTGATGTTGCAGGAGTGTTAAGGTGATGTGTGAGGCCCTACTGGGAGAGGTGTGGCGTGCTTTGTGGTGTGCATTGGTGGGGGGGTGGTTGTTAACAGGTGTTGTGTGTTCCGTGAATGTGCGTTTTGTGGAGGTGGGGTGAGCGTGCGGTGTTGTGTGAGGGTGGGTAGTGTTGCAGTGGTGAAAAGAATATATATATAGCTAAGAGTCTGTACCTGATTCCGCAGTTGTTGTGGTTGAGAGGTGAGAGCGTCGTCTCCCAGAGCAATGAGGGTTAGGTGCTGTGAAGCGTTACCAAATCTCCCAGAGAACTGAGTTTTAGGTGCTGTGAAGCATTCCCAAAGGTCAGTGAGGGCTGGGAGAGTGTGGCAGTGGTGTTGGTGTGTTTGGTGTGTTGGGCGCAGGCCAATGAGAGGTGTGCGGGGGCGGGTGTGGGCCAAGGGAGCAATCTCATTGGGCTGAGTCAGTGGTGTGAGGTGTGCGGGGGCGGGTGGGCCAAGGGAGCAATGTCATTGGCCTGAGGCAGGTCCAATGGGATTGCCGCTAGGGACACAGGGAGGGACACAGGGAGACACATACAGACCCGGACACATAGGACACTTTCAGAAATATATATATCTGGACCCTCCTGACCCACCCAATCTCAGATTGGCCCCTGTGGTCTAACCGGTCCCCATTACATGGTCGTGTCTGGTGGTGCACCTGTTGGCAACATGACTCCTGAGTCTCCCGCATGATGGTGTTTGGGGAATGTCAACCCAGACAGGCAGCTGAGGTAATGTGCGTGAGTCCTACCTACATACAGTGCAGCGCCTCCACCTCATCAGGATCTCTGCGTCCACAAGGAGATGGTTCTGATGAGGAACTCCTCCATGGTGCCTTCCTCTGTGGAGTAACTTCACACTCACACATGGGGGTTCTTGTGAACAAGGGCATCTTTATTGATGATATAGGCAGACTGCCCCTCGCAGAAAACAGCTTAGCCGCTCATCTTCGTTATTACTCTCCTTTCAGAAGATCTGCCCTCCCAATGGAGTTGGATCACCTCTCCCCTCAGGGAGATCACCACCTATGCCAGGTCTCTGGACACAGGGTAGGCCATGCCACCCTTGTTGCTGCAGGTCTGACTCCTTGCTATAAACCCCTCTCGAACTATTAGTTAACACACTGACCTATTTCTTGACACACTAACTTTGGGCAGTGCTGTGTCTTATATACCTTAGGAAACAGCCACATCTCTGATGTCACTAACAGTGGACTCAGAGCATGTTATCACTCCCCTTGAATACATATGACACCTCACCCGGGTGTGAGGGCAAACCTCCATGATTGAGGCTGGTAATCCTGTATACTTACCAGGCTTACTGCCAGCATGAGAGAGAACTGTATACCATTTTTAATACATTGCTACATTCTCCCCCTGGTGAATCCCAACGCCCCGTCTTGGACCTAAATTTGCCAGACCTTCTTCCAGGAAGCACTGCAAAACATAACAACATTATCATCTCACAAATTTACATTTACATCATTCAGTTCTCGTGTTAACATATTAACAGCTTCAATGCCTGCTGGCCAGCAGACGGCACTGTTTCTAAAGCGGACCACAGTGTCTTCTCTTCCTAATATTAGTGCCTGGGGTCTGGCTTCTTTACTTCCCGGCCAGCAATGTCCTTTACCGTCACGCTGTACTCCCTGGGTAGCCCACTCTCCGGCCTGTATTCTACCCTGTGCATGAACACATTGCGCCCAATGCTCCATACCCTCATTAATTGAGAAATCCTCTCCTCCGTCTTGTAAGCAAAACATCCACCCCCCTTGGTCAGGATATATTCCTCTATAGTTTCCCGTAACCATCCATGCCTCTGGTCCTCTATCTCCTGCATTAATGGTTCAGGAACATAAGGGTACTCCAACCCGTGGGACTTCTTGTACCGTGTCACTATGGCCCTTTCAGCCCTGCTAGTCCTAATTAATCTAGCGTTGCCTGCCTTGCCTGGCAGCACCCACGACAAGGGTTCATCAAGTGCTACAGGGTCCCTGAATCTGGCTGTCCCCTTGGGATCCACTACCCCCGTATTGATGTCATGCCACCTTAGCCTAAATTCTTCCAGCCGTTCCTCTTCACTGAATTGACCTACTCCCCACCAGTAATCCACAACCCCTTCTCTCCTTAGGATAAACCTGGTGCGATCTAGCCATGCCTCATACCCTTCAAAATTGGGTGCCCACCACCTGGTTTCCCTAACCTCCTCAGGTACTGCTACGGTGCCCTCACCTTCCTCTAACTCCCCGCCAGAGGATATCCCCGAGGTGCCAGTAGATCTGGAGCTGGACCCTAGCCTTTTGGGCCTACCGGTGACCTTAACGTTGATACTACTAGGGCATTCACTTGAAATGGACACTTGTCGCGCATACCTTCCCCCTCCCGACCCATTATCAGATGTAAAGCATTCGCCAAAGACCAGATTCTCCCCAGTCCGTTCTTCCGACGTGGCACACAATCCGAATTTTTACAGATTTATAACTGGGGCACCAAATGATTGATTGCCATCTTAGGTAAAAATGTGGAATTATGCATTGTTTTCTGTAATAACCATAAAAGGCATTTTAAAAAATGGAAAGGTGTGGTATAAAATATACAATAAAATAGTTAGGAATATAAAATATACAGGAATTACATAAACAATAATTCACAAACAAAGAGCGTAAAACAAAAACAACAAAAAAACCCAGCTCAAAACAAACATAAACCAACAAGTGTGATTCAGGTCAAGTTCAGACAGTTTTTCATAATGTCGCAGCATATAGAAAACAACAATTGAGTGTCACACTATATACATCATGTGAGAAAGACCTTGGATAAAAAAAAAAACTTTTTGGGCACTGTTTTCTCACCAAAGCTGTGGGAAGATCCAGATTTGAATGCAGTCTTTTAAGCAATAAGTTAATTTTTCCATTAACTTTATTTCCTCAATTTTACCCTGAAGGTGGACTATAGGGGGAGGGGACAGGTGGGCTTTCTCCGATTACTCGCAATTATACATCTTCCTGCAACCAGGATATGGTTGGTGAGTTTTAGACTTGGATATTTCAGGCCTGGCCAATAGATCTATACAAAGACCCCCGAGACTTCCTACCTTGCAGATCGATTTTCAAGACATGTACCTAAAATGCAAATCATTTTAGGAAATTCCACTGTGTGTGCATCATTGAACTACAGTATCTCACCTCAACTCTATCTAACATATGTTTGGGACGCCTGGATTCATCGTATTCACCCTGGATGAAGTATAGTACCTCCTAAATCATACCTTCAAAGTATTTTCTTTAATGGAGACACAAATTAGGCTCTTTGTAACAGGTAACCATACATCCTGTCAGCCCTGCAAATCCCATTACTGGCCACAATCCCTCTCCCACGCCAACATATATTTATTACCATCGGCCCTTGAGGTGTCCTGATGTAAAACTACATTGTACAAATGCATCTGTGCTAATTACTGTCATTTATGTTGTAGTCATTCAGTGGGTGTATTGGTGCTTCTACTTTTCATGTTATTTTATACAGACAGAACGTACTAACGCTAATTCAAACATGGCCATCTTTTCTCCATCTCCCCCCCGCCCCCCATTAGATTAATGGTGATGTCTGTGTTCTATTTTTTCTTTTAAACTTGTATTTTATCGAAAATTTTCACAGCATTTCAAATACATTTGACAAACATTTGGGGAGGAGTGGGGGCCCTGGACAAATGAAAGGAGCAGGCCCCCCCCGCCTCGAACCCATAGCGCACCCCCCCACCAACCCATAGCGCACCTACCACGTAAAAATTTCTTTTAGCGCGCAACTTTTACTTAACTGTTTTCTTATTGTGATACAGAAAAAAACATTACAATGCAACCTGTTTATTTTTATATTTTCAACAAAAGACAGGTAACTGCCTGCCTGGGTGGGTGAGTGGGTGAATGACAGTGACCGGGTGGGTGAATGACAGTAGAATGACGATGGGTGAATGACGGCGGGTGGGTGAATGACGGTGGGTTGGTGGGTGAATGAATGATGGTGGGTGGGTGGTGGATGAATGAATGACAGTGGGTGGGTGGATGAATGAATGACAGTGGGTGGGTGGGTTGGTGGGTGGATGAATGAATGACGGTGGGTGGATGAATGAATCACAGTGGGTGGGTGGTCAATGAATGAATGAATGAATGAATGACAGTGGGTGGGTGGATGAATGAATAACAGTGGGTGGGTGGATGAATGACAGTGGGTGGGTGGGTGGTTGGATGAATGACAGTTGGGTTTGATGAATGACAGTGTGTTGGGCTGATGAATGACAGTTTGGGCTGATGAATGACAGTTTGGGCTGATGAATGACAGTTGGGCTGATGAATGGCAGTTTTGATGAATGGCAGTTTGGGCTGATGAATGGTAGTCGGGCTGATAAATGACACTTGGGCTGATGAATTACAGTGGGTGGGTGGGCTGATGAATGATAGTCTGGATGGATGGATGGATGGATGGATGACAGTGGGTGGGTGGATGAATGACAGTGGGTGGGTGGGTGGGTGAATGACAGTTGGTGGGTGAATGACAGTTCTGAATGACAGTGGGTGGGTGGATGAATGACAGTTGGTGGGTGGGTGAATGACAGTGGGTGGGTGAATGACAGTTCTGAATGACAGAGGGTGGGTGGATGAATGACAGTGGGTGGGTGAATGACAGTTCTGAATGACAGTTCTGAATGACAGTGGGTGGGTGGATGAATGACAGTGGTATGGGTGGGTGGATGAATGACAGTGGGTGGGTTGGTGGATGAATGACAGTGGGTTGAATTACAGTGGGTGGGTGGGTGAATGTTGAATGTGGGTTATACAGTGGGTGGGTGGGAGACAGTGACTGGGTGGGTGGGAGACAGTGGGTGGGTGACAGGGAGACAATGACTGGGTGGGTGAATGACAGTGACTGAGTGGGTGAATAACAGTGACTGGGTGGGTGGGTGAATGACAGTGACTGGTTGGGTGGGAGACAGTGACTGGGTGGGTGACAGTGACTGGGTGACAGTAACTGGGTGACAGTGACAGTCAGTGACTGGGTGATAGTGATTGTCAGTGACTGTAGGTGACAGTGACTGTAGGTGACTGTGGGTGACAGTGACTGTGGGTGACACTGTGGGTGGGGTGACTTACCTTGACTGGGTGGGTGCAGCTTGTCGCCGGACACTTCCCCCTCCTGCCCCCGATATCCCCGCAGCAGCTGCCTGCCCTGGACGGGAGGTGGACTTGGGGGGGGGGGCGCGGGAGGTGGGCTCGTGGGGGTGCGCGGGAAGCGGGCCGCAGGAGGAGCTACTACTTCCCCCTCTGTCCCACGTTGGGAGCGGGGGGGTGAGCGGGCTGCAAAGGAGCTTGGGCTTCACCCTCTGACGCACCTTGGGAGCGGGGGGGGGTGAGCGGACCACAGAGGAGCTTGGACTTCCCCCTTCGACCCACGTTGGGAGTGGGGTGGAGGAGGGGAGCGGGCCCTGCTTGCCCTGCGCATGCGCGCCGGGACCGCAGAGAATCGTCGCCATTTTTTTTAACTTTTTTTTAAAATGTATTTAAATGTATTTAATTAACTGGCGCCCGGCCTGACCCACGGGTCCGGGATACCAGTGCCCTTTGTCCCCCGCTGTTGGTGGCCCTGTGTGCATTTGTTGAACAGTCTTCATTTTACCTCGCACAGACAAGGCTTACATACAGTACAGTGGAAATGGTCTCTCCTATTGTCATTGCTTATGCAAGGATCTATTTTAATGAATTGTAAGTATGCTTCTGCACAGGCTATCGTTGTGAAGACATAGTCCCCTAGAATAGAATAATAGAATCATTTATAGAATAACTCATTATAATAAAGTGTTCTTTGATAAAAGGATGAAAGACAGTTCGACGTTACTAACCTAGTTGCTGTTGCATTGTGTTGTGTGGTTATACTGTCCAAATGTTGCTGTTAATTAGAGACATGCCTTCCGCTGTAATACAAATGTAGGATAAACATCTGTTAGAATTCAAACAGGCAAACTATGAGGCACTTTAAAAAAAAAACCTGTGTGCTGTGCACGCGCATAGTAAGTGAAACTTCTTTGTCTTTTGTCACTGTTTTGTCAAAGAAATTGTAGTTGTACTGTAAGAATGATATTTTTAATGAAAAATAAAAAATACAATTTCAGTGCCAAAATGCAAAGAAGTTTGACTTAGAACACGTGTTTTAGCTATTTGCACCTATATATTTATAGTAACTGGGAATTCCGTGTGTGCGTGTCAGTGTGTGTGTGTCAGTCAGTCAGTCCATGTGTGTCAGTCAGTGTGTGTGTGTGTCAGTCATTGTGTGTGTGTGTCAGACATTGTGTGTGTGTGTGTGTGTGTGTCAGGCATTGTGTGTGTGTGTCAATCAGTCAGTGTGTGTGTCACAGTGTGTGTGTCACAGTGTGTGTGTGTGTGTAAGTGTGAGTCAGTCAGTTTGTGTGTGTGTCAATGTGTGTCAGTCAGTGTGTCAGTTTGTGTCAGTCAGTGTGTGTGTGTGTGTCAGTGTGTCAGTTAGTGTGTCAGTGTGTCAGTCAGTGTGTGTGTGTGTGTGTCAGTGTGTGTGTGTCAGTCAGTATTGTATTGTATGTCTTTATTTATATAGCGTCATAAATATACATAGCGCTTCACAGTAGTAATACATGTTGTAATCATATAAATAACGAATAATATAAATAACAGGTCATGAGAATAAGTGCTTCAGACATACTGTAAGAGTAACATTAAGGAAGAGGAGTCCCTGCTGCGAGGAGCTTACAATCTAATTGGTAGGTAGGGAGAATGTACAGAGACAGTAGGAGGGAATTCTAGCAGGTGGCCAAGCTTTATGTATCATGTGTTCAGGATTATCCACAGTACTATTCATATGCTTCTTTAAGCAAATGTGTCTTATGTTGGGTCTTATAGGTGGATAGAGAGGGTGCTAGTCGGGTATTGAGGGGAAGGGCATTCCAGAGGTGCGGGGCAGTCAGCGATAAAGGTTTAAGGTGGGAGAAGGCTTTAGATACAAAGCGGGTAGAAAGAAGACATCTGTGTGTGTGTGTGTGTGTGTGTGTCAGTCAGTGTGTGTGTGTGTGTGTCAGTCAGTGTGTCTCTGTCTGCTGGGGGTTGTCTGAGCTGTCCCCGTCCCTGAGCCAGCCCTCCTCTCTCCTCCCCTCCGGCGGAGGAATGGAACACACAAACACACAACTACTCTTCTTTCCTGAGCTCCACCCCCAGCAGAGTTATGGACTCGGCGGGCGTGTGGGGGGAATGGCGCTGCTGCCAGCCACTTCTGCGCATGCGTGGCGTACGTCAGCGGCGCCATCACAACTGCACATGCGCGGCATGGCAGCGGGCGTGTGGGGGTACGGCGGCTGTCCCGCCGCAAATGTCAGCGGCTGTTTGGGGGGAGCAGCAGCCGTTACGAGCGGCGCCGGCGGCTATCACAGCCGCCGCATGTGACAGCGAGCGTGTGGGGGGAGCGGCGGCCATTACGTGACGTCATTTCCATTTCGCATTTTCGTCTCCATCTCTCCAGTTTTGTCCCATCATGACTAGGTGCCACTAAAGAAGTTTCACTTCATAAAAAATTATGAAAATGTTTTTAGTTTTAATAACTCTTTAGTGAAAACTACTTACTTAAGCTGCTGATCAATTCGTTCTCACATGATTGATCAGCAAAGATAATGCTTCCCAGGGTTCACTAAATGGCCGCCTTTCAGTTTCAATCAATCTTTCAGTCAGTGTAACTCAGCAGCTACAATGTATTCTTATATTACTAAGGTAACATTATCTGTTGTTTCAGTTTGCAGCTCAAACCACTGAGAAAATCCGCAACAAATGATCACAAACAGGAAAGTGTTGCAAAGATTTTGCACTGCAGACAGTAAAGAACAGTAGCACTGTGGGGAGGACAGTAAAATACCTGCTGCAACTCACGTCTGTGCTGTCCATTTCATCACAGATGCAGGAAGGAAAAAGACGTGTGTGTGTGTGTGTATATGTATGTATGTATATTCATATATATATATATATGAATATATATATATACTAGCTGAGAGACCCGGCGTTGCCCGGGATGTAAATGCGTAATAGGTAGTATTATTTATAAATCGTGGAACAAAAGGTGACTGTTTGTTGTAAAGGTTGGATAATAATATTGAAAAGAAAGATGGAAGAAAATGTAATACGATGTTGTATAAAAATGGTTTATTGTAACCACATCACAGTACAATGTATATTTTGGTGCCATAAGTGATGTAAAAATCTGAGTCGTGTGTCCTGCTAGGGTGTGAGGCGGCGGGTGGCGCGTGGGTTGTGAGTGCTGTCTGCGAGTGGGGGTCCTGCTAGGGTGTGAGGCGGCGGGTGGTGCGTGGGTTGTGAGTGCTGTCTGTGAGTGGGGGTCCTGCTAGGGTGTGAGGCGGCGGGTGGCGCGTGGGTTGTGAGTGCTGTCTGTGAGTGGGGGTCCTGCAAGGGTGTGAGGCGGCGGGTGGTGCGTGGGTTGTGAGTGCTGTCTGTGAGTGGGGGTCCTGCTAGGGTGTGAGGCGGCGGGTGGCGCATGGGTTGTGAGTGCTGTCTGTGAGTGGGGGTCCTGCTAGGGTGTGAGGCGGTGGGTCAGTGATGTCGGTGCGTAGGGGCGTGAGGCAGCAGGTGTGTGTGGCGGCAGGTATGTGTCGAGTGTGGCGGGTGTCTGTTGAGTGCGTGCAGCGGCTGTGAGGCGGTGGGTGAAAGGCAGAGGCGGCCGGAGTAAGGGCGGGTGAAAGGCAGAGGCGGGGGTTGGGAGGCGGTAAGGCGGGCATGAAGGCGAAGGGCGGCGGGAAGGGGAGGAGGGGGTGGTGGAGGGGGGCAAGGGGTGGAGGAGGGGGGCAAGGGGTGGAGGAGGGGGGCAAGGGGTGGAGGAGGGGGGCAAGGGGTGGAGGAGGGGGGCAAGGGGTGGAGGAGGGGGGAAAGGGGTGGAGGAGGGGGAAGGGTTAGAGGAGGGGGGGGGAGGGTTAGAGGAGGGGGGGAAGGGTTAGAGGAGGGGGGGGAAGGGTTAGAGGAGGGGGGGGGAAGGGTTAGAGGAGGGGAGGGGGAAGGGTTAGAGGAGGGGGGGGAAGGGTTAGAAGAGGGGGGGGGGAAGGGTTAGAGGAGGGGGGGGGAAGGGTTAGAGGAGGGGGTGGAAGTGTGGGAGGGGGTGGGAGGGGAAAGGGGAAAAAGAGGTGGAGGGGGGGGAAGAGGAGCGGAGGGGGGGGTGGAAAGGGGAGTGGAGGGGGGGGGAAGGGGGGTGATGGGGGGGGGGGTGGAGGGGAGGTGTGGAGGGGGGGGAGATAAATGGGGAGGTGAAGGGGGGTGGAAGGGAGAAGTGGAGTGAGGGGAGGTGAGGGGAGGTGATCGGGGGTGAGGGGTGGGTGAGGGGAGGTGAAGGCCGCTCACTCACCCGTCCGGCAGGTCCCACGTGGATCTGAGGCGGGAGGCAGCGTGTTGTGGCCGCTCCCCCGCTGTGTCCCGGGCGCTCACTCGCTCCCCCGCTGACTGTAGCGGCGCCGGGGGGGGGGGGTATCGGGGAGACACTGACACTGGAGGGGAGGGGGGGTGGAGGGGAGGTGAAGGGGGGGTGGAGGAGAGGTGAAGGGGGGTGAAGGCCGCTCACTCACCCATCCGGCAGGTCCCACGTGGATCTGAGGCGGGAGGCAGCGTGTTGTGGCCGCTCCCCCGCTGTGTCCCGGGCGCCGCCATCTTGGGTACTCGGCGCCGCGAGGCAGCCTGCCTGGCCACTGGCTGTTCCCCCGCCGGGGAGGGGTGAGTTGTAGCGCCGGGGAGGGGGGGGCATGTATATGTGTGGGGGGGGGGAGAGGTGGGAGATATAGAGGGGGGTCTCGCACGGCCGCTGACACTGGGTGGGGGGGGGGCGCTGAAGGGGTAATAATAGTGTGTGTGTCCCGCTGACTGTAGCGGCGCCGGGGAAGGGGGGGGCGGGGTGAAAGCGCGGGAGACACGGGGAGAGGAGGAGGTGCGCGCGGGTGCTGCTAACACTGTGAGCTCCGCTAATGTAGGTAACACCCCCCCTACACACGTGTGTGTGTGTGTGTGTGTGTGTGTGTGTGTGTCTGTGTGTGTGTGTGTGTGTGTGTCTGTCACTGTGTGTGTGTGTGTCCCTGTGTCCCTGTGTGTGTGTGTGTCCCCCTGTGTGTGTGTGTGTCCCTGTGTGTGTTTGTGTCCCTGTGTGTGTGTCCCTGTGTGTGTGTGTGTCCCTGTGTGTGTGTGTCCCTGTGTGTGTGTGTCCCTGTGTGTGTGTGTCCCTGTGTGTGTGTGTCCCTGTGTGTCCTTTGGCCCGTCACTCCGCCTCAGGCCAATGAGAGGTGTGCGGGGGCGGGCGGGCCAAGGGACCAATGAGATTTCCCCTAGGGACACCGGACATCCAGGCAGGCATGCATGCATGCAGGCAGGCAAACATACAGTGCTTTCACTAATATAGTATAAGATATATATATATATATATATATATATGTATATATATATATATAAACAAAAAACAAATCAGCGCTGGAAATGGCACTGGGTGAATTAATAAGTGATAATAATTTAATAATATAGTGTAAAGAATATCAGGCTCTGGTCAGGAGACTATGGGCCTCATGCAGTAAGCCCCGATAAGGCTTTTTCGGCATTTTATAGCCGTTTTTTGCCCTCCTGATTCAGTAAGCCCCGATAAGTGGGAATTACCGGCAACTTTTCTTCCGAAAAAAAAATTTTCGCCACCCGGCTGCCGATAAGCCACTTATCGGGACTTTTTTTTCCCGCCTGAATTCAGTAAGCCCCGATCAGCTTTTTGGTGCTTATCGGCAGGCCAGATTGGAGATTTTATGGCCAATCCAGCCAGCCAACTAAAGTTGGCAACTTGCTGAAGGAGAAGCATCGGCAAGGGCGACACTTAGAAAAAATCAGCCCTTTTTCCTGCCTGTGATTGATGCCGGGGGTCTCCGGAGCTGATACCCGCACCGGAGCCCCCCGGCATGCATCCGAGGCAGGAAAAAGGCATTTAAAAGCCACTTCATTACCTTAGCGGCTAACCGCTAAGGCAATGAAGGGGTTAACCCACCGTGCCAGCGTTATTGTGGGTAGCGGGGATGGGTGAGGGGGGTATTTGGCCCTGGGTGTGAGTTTAGGACTTGCGGGGGGGTTTCGGGGGCACTTAACCCCTTCACGACCGTAGCAGTTAATACCGCTACGGTCCTGAAGGGGTTAAGGCCTCCCGCTACCCACCCGCAAGCCCTAAACTACCACCGTTGGGGCTAATACCCCTTTCACCCACCCCCACTAGCCACAATATTAAAAAAATACACACCCCAGCCCCACAATAACTACATAAATAAATAATTATATATATATATATATATATATATATATATATATATATATATATATATATATATATATATATATATATACCCAACAACACCTATACCCCCCTAACATACTGTATAGTAATGGGTACAATGACTATTATCCACAAAAGGATAATAGTGCAGTTGTCCATTTACAATACATACACAACAATAAAGACTTTAAATACATATAGCACTCACCCATGTCCCACTGCCACGATGAAGGCCATCCTCATCTTCATCCTGCCCATGCCCCATCCGCTTCTGCAAAACAAACACAAGAATTACAACATCCAAATTAATGTCCCCTAACCCCTTAATCACCATAGCGGTTATTAACCGCTACAGTTATTAAGGGGTTAAAGAAGTATATTATTTAATCCAATAAACTCACCATCAATGAATTAACACACATCAATTACATCCCTAAACAATTAAAATACCATCCATACCAATTACACAATGAACTAAAGCTATCCTAACAGAGAACCACTTCAAAACATAGACAAAAGTACACCAACAATTACAATATACTAAAGCAAGGCTTTCCATAACCTACTGTACGGCCTAGAAGCCCAAAACTTACATCTGTCTAAAAATAAAATACATTTAGCACACATCAATGCATAGCCACAATGATTAACAATACAGAATAAGAAGCTTTAACAACACTATCATTTCTTACCCTGTATATATATATCTGTACACATACATACAGACATACATACAGTGGGAAGAAATGATATGCATTATAAAAAATGAAAACATGAAAAAGCAACAAAAAAAACAGTTACATTAAGAACATTTCTTTATTAAACTTACCATTACTTGCCCCCTCCGACTCCCGTTGATCAGCTTACTCACGAACCAATCCACGACACCATCCACGACACCATCCAGGAACAAATCCACGAACCAAACCAGGAACCAATCCAAGAACAAGTGCAGGAACCAATCCAGGAAGCAAGCCACGAAGAAATCCACGAAACAATCCACGACACGATCCAGGAACAGGAACCCATAAAAGAAAAAAACATAACAAATTAAACATTAAAATAATAAAACATGACAATCAAGGGTTGTACTAGTTTTATTCTTAGTGAATCTGTATTAAAATACCTTGTTCCGGGGTCTTCTTGACGTCCGGTGCCACGCCCTGGTCTTCAATCTTCAGGAGGAGGTCCTTCCTCCTCGGCGTCTGGCTTCAAAATGAGACGACATAGGCTTTTATAGGCCTATGACGTCACATTTGTCGTCATATGGTTCCCACGGCCCTGATTGGGCCGTGAAAACCATGTGTTTTGGCCGATGTGAAAAAATTTGATGACGTCACTTAAAGGCAATGCCAGCACAGCCAATCAGAATCGCTTTGCTGCAATTGCCTTTAAGAAAACGTCATGAAATGACACATGGCCGGACTCACATGGTAAGGCAGCCAATCAGAGCGTGGGAACTCCATCCCTACTCTGATTGGTTCAAAACCCAATATTGTATTGTTAACATTGATTTGCAGCGTGTACATGCAGTTTACATGTTATGCTACATGTATACACTGTAAATGCAATGTTTTATGAGGCATGTGAGCCTACAGATTGAATGATTAAATGGAATTTGGTTAGGCAATGGGTATTTATTTCACTGAGGATGTTATGCATAACTGTTGTAGGCATTGCAGGATGGCTTCACCCCTTAATTACCTTTCAGGTTAGTACCCGATAAGGTGATTAAGGGGTTCAGTGTTATGTTAATGATATTGAAATGTTGTGGCTAATTATAATGTTGGCAACGGACCCCAAGGATGATGCTGGCGACGGAGACTTCTTATTGATGAGGTTAGTACAATTTTCTTTACATTTTCACGGTATTGAATGTGTTTAATAATGGCCAAATAATGTATTATACCTATGTGGATAATATTTATTTGGCTCATTATTGTACTGTATGTGCTGGAGGAGGGGGTATTAGGCCCAAGGGTATTTGGTAGGACTCCCCTGTGGGTATTGGGTGAGGGTGGTTGGGGCGCTTTGTGGGGGAGGGTATGTGGGTGATGGTGGCTTAACCCCTTAATAACTGTAGCGGTTAATAACCGCTATGGTGATTAAGGGGTTAGGGGACATTAATTTGGATGTTGTAATTCTTGTGTTTGTTTTGCAGAAGCGGATGGGGCATGGGCAGGATGAAGATGAGGATGGCCTTCATCGTGGCAGTGGGACATGGGTGAGTGCTATATGTATTGTGACAAACGGCTTACTCCGGGGCTCCGCCGTCTGTCCGGGACTGTTAGAACACGGTCTTTTAGGGTAGGTTAAATGATGAGACGTCACGTACTGTTCCTTTAAACAGGCTATGCCTGGTTTATTCAGTCCCAGGCACTGAGACTGCCACAGTTTAAACAGAAAACAAAGCCAAACAAAAAGCTGCTCGTCTGAGCGATAACTTAAACTTAGATGTCCCTGACTCAGAGTTGGAAGTGGCTTGTCCACTTCCACCAACAAAATAAGTACCTTTGCAGTCTTTAGACAAACTAACAGAATGAATGAAGCGATTTGGGAAAGAGGCTTTCTCACCCCTCTGCAGTTCAGCAGCCTTCCAGGCTCTTGGGCGGGGCTCAGAGGAAACAGGAAACAGGTCTTATATACCTGAACTCTAATCAGCATGACAGGTGACAGAAAACAGGCAGCAGACAAACTGTGGAATGGAGTGCCTGTACCACGAGGCTGCCCTGTTCAGCTTAGACAGGACAGAAACTGTTCAGTATCCTGGGAGCCCTGTATATGGAGTTTATTACCAACCCCTGGTTTCTGTCACATATCCTCCCCCCCAGCTCAGACCTCGAGGGGTGAGCGACCATGGATATTAGGGAGTGCATCCTTGACAACCCGTCGGCATTGCCATGTTTGTGCCCCGACCTGTGTTCCACAGAAAATTTAAAGGGCTGTAGGCTTAGGAACCACCTGGTCACCCTAGCGTTCTTCTCCCTATTTTGACACATCCAGGTAAGGGGTGCATGATCTGTGACCAATCGGAACTTTCTCCCCAACAGATAATACTTGAGTGTCTCTACAGCCCACTTTATTGCGAGACACTCTTTCTCGACTATGGAGTAATTTTTCTCCTGGGGATTTAGTTTCCTACTTAAATAAAGGATGGGGTGCTCCTCCCCTTGAGACTCCTGGGAGAGTACCGCCCCCAGCCCTACCTCAGATGCGTCGGTTTGGACTACGAACTCTTTGGAGAAGTCAGGTGTGACCAACACTGGTTGGGCACAGAGAGCTTCTTTCAGGCTTCTAAAGGCCTGTTCGGCTTCGGGGGACCACTTTACCATTAGCGGTCCTCTTGCTTTTGTGAGGTCGGTTAGTGGGGTTGCCTTAGTTGCAAAATTGGGAATAAACCTCCTATAGTAGCCAATTAACCCCAAAAAGGTCCTTACTTGTTTTTTTGTGACTGGCCTTGGCCAATTTTGTATCGCCTCTACTTTGAGTGTTTGTGGTTTGAGTAACCCTCTACCAATAGAATACCCCAGATACTTGGCCTCCTCCAGACCAATAGTGCATTTAGCGGGGTTAGCAGTTAGTCCAGCAGACCGAACTGCGTCGAGCACAGCTTGGACCTTTGGAAGGTGGGACTGCCAATCTTCACTATGGATTACCACATCATCCAGGTAGGCGGCAGCGTACCGAACATGTGGTTTTAAAATTTTATCCATCATTCTTTGGAATGTGGCGGGAGCTCCATGTAAGCCAAAAGGCAGCACCTTATATTGAAAGAGGCCGTCTGGGGTTGAGAAGGCTGTTTTTTCTTTTGCCCTTTCTGTGAGGGGAACCTGCCAGTACCCTTTTGTTAGGTCTAGGGTTGTGAGATATCGGGCTTTGCCCAGTCTCTCTACAAGTTCATCCACCCTGGGCATAGGATAAGTATCAAATTTTGACACCGCGTTTAGTTTCCGGTAGTCATTACAAAACCTTGTTGTACCGTCTGGCTTTGGGACTAAAACTATAGGGCTGTTCCACCCACTTTGGGATTCCTCAATTACGCCTAGTTTTAGCATTTTTTTAACCTCTAAACTTATAGCCTCTCTCTTGGCCTCTGGGATTCGGTACGGTTTAAGGTTAACTCGGACCCCCGGTTCAGAGACTATGTCATGTTTAATTACGTTAGTTTTACCTGGCTGTGTAGAGAAGATTTCTTTGTTCCTTCTCACTAAACTCTGGACCTCTCGTTTCTGATGCACGGACAGTGTTTCAGCTATGCTAACCTCTGGGTCAGTTTCTTGATTCTCTGACGGACCTGGGGGTACTAGGGTTAACAAGACCTCTCTATCTTTCCAGGGCTTGAGTAGGTTTATATGGTAAATTTGCTCAGGTTTCCTCCTACCTGGCTGCCTTACCCTATAATTTACTTCTCCCACTCTTTCCAAGACCTCATATGGCCCATGCCATTTAGCAAGGAATTTACTCTCCACGGTGGGAACCAGAACTAGTACCCTATCACCTGGAAAAAAAATTCTGACCCTAGCACCCTTATTATACGTATTCCTTTGTGCTTCTTGAGCTTTCTCCATGTGTTCCCTCACTATGGGTAGGACTGCAGCAATGCGGTCCTGCATTTGGGCAACATGCTCTATTACACTTCTGTAAGGGGTAACCTCGTGTTCCCAAGTTTCTTTGGCTATATCCAGTAAGCCCCTTGGGTGTCGGCCATACAATAGTTCAAACGGGGAGAAGCCTGTGGATGACTGGGGAACTTCCCTAATGGCAAATAACAGGTATGGTAACAAACAGTCCCAGTTTTTCCCATCCTTATCGACCGCCCGGCGTAACATGCTCTTTAA
Source organism: Ascaphus truei (assembly GCF_040206685.1). NCBI lineage: Eukaryota > Metazoa > Chordata > Amphibia > Anura > Ascaphidae > Ascaphus > Ascaphus truei. Next base: position 452,503,661 of record NC_134484.1, on the reverse strand, counting down.
GGTTTTATTGAACCTTTCCACTAAACCATCTGTTTGTGGATGATAGACTGAGGTTCTGAGATGCTTGATTTTTAGGAGTTTACATAGCTCTTTTGTTACTTGGGACATAAATGGTGTTCCCTGGTCAGATAAGATCTCTTTAGGAATTCCCACCCGGGAAAACAGAAGTACTAACTCTTTTGCTATGTTTTTAGCAGAGGTGCTACGTAGGGGAACTGCCTCCGGATATCGGGTAGCATAATCTAATATTACCAATATATGCTGATGTCCCCTAGCAGACTTTATTAGGGGTCCTACTAGATCCATAGCAATCCGGTCAAATGGTACCTCTATTATGGGAAGGGGTACCAATGGGCTGCGGTATGCTTTGAACGGGGCGGTGATCTGACATTCTGGGCATGAGGAACAATAGTTTGTAATTTCTGCCAGAACCCCAGGCCAATAAAAGCTTCGGAGAACCTTTTCTTTTGTCTTTTCCACCCCTAGGTGTCCCCCCAATGGATGACTATGTGCGAGGTGTAATACTACGTTACGGAATGTCCGTGGTACCAACAATTGTTTAGTTGTAACTGATTTTCTTTTATCAACCCGATATACTAGGTCGTTCTCTACCTCGAAGTAGGGGTAAGCAAGTGACCTATCTGGTTGGCCATGAGTACTATTCTGGTCCCGTATATTTCCCCTTGCTACCGCTAATGTGGGGTCCTCCCACTGGGCCTTCTTAAAACTCCCAGGACTGACCTCTAGGTCAGCGAGGGTCTTATCCTGTACTGGGGTGGTAAGTGCCTGATCAACATCTTGATTTGGGGTATTCCCTACCAAAGTAGTGATGGGGAAGGGAATTTCACAGCACTCCTCCTTTTCCCCCTTCTTATTTGGGCCCTCGTCAACCTCCATTTCTGAAAAAGGGAAAGGATTTGTTTCTTCTAACACTTCGTTATGGTCTGCTATTGAACTCTGGGCGCTATTCTGAGCTGGGGACCACATTTTTAGAAAATGGGGAAAGTCGGTCCCTATTAACACATCATGTGCCAGTTTGGGTACAACACCCACCTTGAAATCTAAAGAACCAAATTCTGTTTCAAAAAAAACATCAACAGTGGAATATTCATGATTATCCCCATGTATACAACAAATTGCCACTCTTTGTGAACTGTTTACCTGTTTCTTCTTAATGGGCAGTAGGTATTCGGACACTAGTGTGACCATACTCCCAGAGTCAAGAAGTGCCCGAACCCTCTTACCATTAACCTTTACAAATGCCCACAGATGGTTATTCAAGGGGTCCTCTGGGCTAGGGCCCATACATTGGGACAACAGCGAATAAGGTTCCACGCTGTTGCATTGCATGGGCTCATCATTTAGTGGGCAGATTTTTGCTGTGTGGCCCCTTTCATGACAATTTACACATTTAGGTACATAGTCTGTGTCCCACTTAGAGCCTTTTCCCGGCTCCCCATGTTGGCTATTGCCCTTAGTGTGCGAACCACTGTTGCTGGAGCGGCGTGAAGGTGGTCGCCGCTCTTCAGCGCCCCTTAACACCGGTACCCTTTTACCGTCTCTGGAAGAGTCCTGGAACCTCGGATAGTGGGGTTGCTCCACGACTGTGGGTTGCGGGTGCTCTTCTGCTGCACTGTACCTTTCTACAAGGGCCACAAGCTCATCCGCATTGTGGGGGTCACTCCGACTGACCCAACGGCGTAAGGCAGAGGGAAGTTTCCTCAAGAACTGGTCCATGACCAACCGTTCCACGATGTGGCTTGCTGAGTTGATCTCGGGTTGTAGCCACTTCCGGGCGAGGTGGATGAGGTCATACATCTGGCTTCGGGTGGCTTTATCCATCGTGAAGGACCATGCGTGAAACCTTTGGGCACGAACAGCCGTGGTTACGCCGAGGCGGGCGAGGATCTCGAACTTCAATTTTGCATAGACGTTAGCTTCGGCTGGCTCTAGATCAAAGTAAGCCTTCTGGGGTTCGCCGCTTAGGAAGGGTGCGATTAGACCAGCCCACTCAGCTTCTGGCCATCCCTCTCTCTGTGCCGTGCGTTCAAACGTGAGAAGATAGGCTTCCACATCATCCGAGGGTCCCATCTTCTGAAGGTAGTGGCTTGCCCTGGTCATTTTCGGAACTGGGGCTGCCTCTGCCAGTGGAAGGTTACTGATAGTCCCCCTCAGGATCTCGAGTTCCTGCTGTAAGCTCTGAGCGAACCGCTTTTGCTCCTCTCTCAGCAGGCGGTTTGTCTCTTGCTGGTTTGCATTAGTCTCTTGCTGGGCTATTAACAGCTGTCGCTGGGTTTCACTCGCCTGTTGCTGGGCTTCATTCGCGTCTTTCTGGACAGCGACATTGCGTACCAGCGCACTCACCACGTCTTCCATCTTGTTTGGAGAGAGAGAAAAAAAACCTTCTTTTTTTTTTTTTTTAAAGTTCTTTAACCCCCAGACCTTTCAGTGTTCTGCCCGCATTCTCCACCATATGTGACAAACGGCTTACTCCGGGGCTCCGCCGTCTGTCCGGGACTGTTAGAACACGGTCTTTTAGGGTAGGTTAAATGATGAGACGTCACGTACTGTTCCTTTAAACAGGCTATGCCTGGTTTATTCAGTCCCAGGCACTGAGACTGCCACAGTTTAAACAGAAAACAAAGCCAAACAAAAAGCTGCTCGTCTGAGCGATAACTTAAACTTAGATGTCCCTGACTCAGAGTTGGAAGTGGCTTGTCCACTTCCACCAACAAAATAAGTACCTTTGCAGTCTTTAGACAAACTAACAGAATGAATGAAGCGATTTGGGAAAGAGGCTTTCTCACCCCTCTGCAGTTCAGCAGCCTTCCAGGCTCTTGGGCGGGGCTCAGAGGAAACAGGAAACAGGTCTTATATACCTGAACTCTAATCAGCATGACAGGTGACAGAAAACAGGCAGCAGACAAACTGTGGAATGGAGTGCCTGTACCACGAGGCTGCCCTGTTCAGCTTAGACAGGACAGAAACTGTTCAGTATCCTGGGAGCCCTGTATATGGAGTTTATTACCAACCCCTGGTTTCTGTCACAGTATTTAAAGTCTTTATTGTTGTGTATGTATTGTAAATGGACAACTGCACTATTATCCATTTGTGGATAATAGTCATTCTGGCCATTACTATACTGTATGTTGTGTATTGCTGCTATGTTTATTGGGGGCATTTGTCCCCAATAAACATGCTACTATGCGTTAACCCCTTCATTGCCTTAGCGGCTATCCGCTATGGTAATGAAGCAGCATTAATGTATTTTAATAATATTGTGCGGAAGCAGGAGGGCCCCTGAGCTGAAGCGCATTTATTTGTGGCTCAGAGACCCCCTGCCTCCCGAGTTACAGGCCCCGGTTTGGGCCATCGGTTATACTGTGGACGCCATGTTTATTGCGGGCACGCTATAAACATGGCGGCGACGCTGCCACCCGATGACACATACCGGGGCCTGTAACTCGGGAAGCAGGGGGTCCCTGCTCCACAAAGCAATGCGGTTCAGCTCAGGGGACCCCCTGCTCACTGTACAGTATAATTAAAAAGACATTCATGCTGCTTCATTACCGTTGCACATAGCCGCCAAGGTAAGGAACGAGTCTTTATTGATGTGTGTGTGTTTTATTTATACTGTACATGTGCAGAGGGTCTCCGGAGCAGAACCGCGTTGGTTTGAGGTCCGGGGACCCCCTGCCCCCCAAGATACAGGCCCCTTTATGGGGTGCCGGTATCCCTCTGGTTTGTTTACAGGTCGCGGTCACGTGATCGGGACCTTTAAACGCCGAGGGATACCGGCACCTCATAAAGGGGCCTGTATCTCGGGGGGCAGGGGGTCCCCGGACCTCAAACCAATGCGATTCAGCTCCGAAGACCCCCTGCACATGTACACTATGAGTAAAAGTTGTTTTTAAATACTTTTTTTGGTGCCGATGTTTGCGCTGAGAGAGCGGCTTGTCTCTCTCAGCTGCAAACATCTATCGGCACCAAAGGCTTATCGGGAGCCTTATTGGGAGCCAGGCTGTATCGCCACAGCTCATCGGCAGCTTTGCTTTCGCAGTGCTTCAGCAGGGATCGGAAGGATTCGGCAAATCGCCCAAAAAAAGCCTTTTCGCTATTCGTGCCGAAAATTTTGTATCGGGGCTTACTGCATGAGGCCCTATATCATAGGATGCAGCTCTAAAAAGATATGCCTATCCTAAAGAATTGAAAAAAAAGAAAAAGTGCAATCCCATGCAACTGTTAAAAATGTGGGAAAAATTTAATAAAGGCAATAAAGGTTGGTTACTGATAGTACAAATGACACAAATACAGACATAGCATGACAATAAAACAATATACAATATATATGTGGATAAAAAATAGAGGAACAAATAAATGTCCAAAACTGTGTCCAAAAAATGTCCAGAAAATCTAATGTGAGGGTGTAGCTCTCGATTGAATAAAGCACTTATTTGCCCGAGATGGATGGTAATTGAGGCAACAGTGGGGAGTAGATTGACTCTGATATGCCGTGATAAGCTGTGGGATGTTTCCTATATATAGGATCCAAGGGAAAGGCAGAGGGGGGTAAGGGAACGGTCTCACCAGATGAGTGTAAACTCGATGAACCCCAAGGGGTGTCTGCGTCCCTCCGTCAGCAGCGCCTGAAAATCCGCGACGCAAGTATACCGTATTGCTGATCCGGGTAACACTAGAGACTCTGTCCTGTCTCCTGTATACCCTCCTCACATTAGCCAGATTCCTCCAAACAAAGGTTGATGCAGCAGGTAGATCTTTAGTGCTGTACTGTTGTGTTGAATCCCACCACACTTAAGCTGACACCTTCCTCTCAGATGCCGATATGAGTCAGACTGCTGTTCGCCAATTCTCGCTCCTCACTCCTCTCACGTTACTCGGCTCTCCTCCCACAATCAGCTGGTGGACACAGTGACGTAACCTACGCGTTTCGTCAGCTGTTGCGCCGACTTCTACAGGGGTGTAACCTCTGTGTGAGGGGAAGCTACTGCAGTGATCTAATTCAGTACACTAGAAAGGAGCCATAAATTTCGTAATTGTTTTCAAATGTATGTACTACCCAAGGAGAAGTCGCTTTTTGACAATGACATTTTAAGGCTCCAAATTAAACCAGTAGCAGATGCATTTTTAGGGATAAAATAAACGTGATTGATCTTTTTTTTTTCACCATACCTGTGTTTTTATATATTTCAAGTTAGGTTTCAATATTGCACAGTACGCTGAAACTTTAGCTCCTACTTTTCATGTTTAAGGGGTCTCATCTTGGTAATTGATCCCTTTTTTTGTTTTTACCCAAATCTGATGCCTATAAGTATTTTTTGTTTATTTTAGCCTTAGACCTACAGCTTGTATCTTTCTCCATGGATTAAAGCTGCAGTTCAGTTTTTTTTAATTTTTATTTATTTATTTCTTTTTTTACTTCAATAGTTTCATCTGGGCAATCTCTAATTACCTAAAGAACTGCATAGCTGCCGGTCAATTCGTTCTCCGTCTATTGATCGGCAAAGTTTGGCGACATCTTTAAATATGGGGAATGTAAATCGTTGCTATAGGAACAAGCATGCTTGTTAAAATAGAATACAAGAAAATTGGTCTTTCAAAGTTGTTGTTTTTTAAAACAGAAAATGCTAAAAGTATTTTTTTTACTACAGAACTGATTTATTAAAAAAAAACACACATGCAGGATATTGACTGAACTGCAGCTTTAATCTGTGTGTGCGTTTTTAACAAACCGCCCGCAGGTTGTGGAATTTGCGGATCGGATTCTTACAAATTTGCCAGGATTGTTTCCAATGGCGAATTTGAATGGATCCGCATGGATTTTTTTTAGTGCCGAATCTGCAGATGGATTTTTGTGTGGGAGGGATGGGTTTGGTCTAAAAAAAAAACAGAAAATTCCAGGAAACAGATGTTTACTGGTTCCCCGTTTCTACTCATATGGGCAGTGACTATGGGCCTCATGCAGAGAGCAGCGGTAATGTGAATAGCGGCATTTATTGGAGAGAAATGCCTGTAGAACGGCAGGTACTGGCGAGTTTTAAAAAAAGCGCCATTTTTTTTTTTTTTTTTGTGTGTCTCGCCGAGCTACCGGCGAGAACCTAAATTTCCCCTGTTCTAAAAATATCCCTATTCAGAAAGGCGCGATCGCCATCTAGTGGCTGATCGCGCCAATAACATGGAGAGAAATTCTCAATTTACCTCCGCCAAAAAAAGTTGGCAGGAGGCTGGCCAGAGGGAGAAGAAAAAAAAAAAACGCGATTTTTTTCCCAACAGTTTCAACAGCGCTCATAGCGCTGGTTGAAACTCTCCATATGCAGAAAGGCAGTTTTATGCCCTTTCTGCATATGGAGAAAAAAACTCTCCAATAAAGCTAATTTTTTTTGAACTCTCCAATTTAATCTAGCGCTGCTCTCTGCATGAGGCCCTATGTGTGTGCTACATTCTCCAAATAAACAGCAACTAAACCAGTGAATAAGAAATGTGATGATTATGCTGGAATGAAGGTAACATATATTTTAAGACACCCATTTTCTTGTGACAACTTTTCTCAGTAATTGTTTACAGTAAAGAGAAGGGAATGTTGTATTGTTGTCTGCAGCACCTTATTGATTGATGCTAGAAGACCTTTTACCTGGCTTCTTTTAATGGGTCTTCATTCTGGGAATCTTTATCAGCTATTCTTGCGTTTTCTGGCTATATTATCTTATCTAATGTGCAAACCTCAATGGCTACTTGATACATTTGCCGGATTGACCGATAGAAAGCAGCGGGTCACCACTCACCAGCAATATTGTATTTCTTCGGGGAATGATACACTTACTGAAATCCTTCACTCCTTACCCTCCCAAACCCATCAGCAACAGTTCAGAAACCTTGGCAGGCCTGCAGTTAAGCTTCCTTGTGATCTCGGAGCAGATACGTCACACATCATTTGCAAACACAGCAATCCTAATTGCTTTTGCCATATGTAATTCCCCCCCCCCCCAACCAAATGATACTTTAATCTTCTTATTGAACACGGAATGGATAAGCAGGATTTCTGACAAAACAAGATCCTTATTTCAATACATGTGGTTCTAACCCCATAGTGCTGTGCAAGAAAAATAAAACGTTATAAGTGGACTCGCTCTGAATGTCAGAATCTGCATTTAAATGAATTACATGTCATACGTAGGGACTTTGAAGAATTGAATTCAATACAGTTCAATAAGATTGTTATGTTCAACTATTTCTCATTACTATATGTACAGTAGTAGTATAAATGGCAAAATATGTAGATACTTATATTTATTAATATATATATATATATATAATCAAAAAATAAATAGATGATACCGTTCTGTGGCTAACGAAATGCTTTTATTTGTGCGAGCTTTCGAGATACACTGATCTCTTCTTCCGGAAGAAGAGATCAGTGTATCTCGAAAGCTCGCACAAATAAAAGCATTTCGTTAGCCACAGAACGGTATCATCTATTTATTTTTTGATTATTGAAGCTCGGCTAACACGGTACTGATACCTCTACATGTATATATATATTTATATTTATTTTGTCAGAGCAGGGTTAAAAAAAATGTGTATTAATTGAATTATTTTCCGAGCAAGTTTAAATTCTACTAAATGCTTAGTCTGGTACTATACATACTGTTCATCGAGAAGGGTTGTTCATATGTACAGTATGTATTTTCTTTTTAATATACTGTAGCACCAACAATGTACACAGAGCATACAGTTAGAATATAGGGCATTATAATACAATATGTATTAAAGATGCATATCTTTATTTATATAGCGGCATCCATGCACATAGCACCTTACACCAGTAATACATGTGACTTAACAGGAATAAGATACATAAAAGTAACAATAGGGGGAGGAGCTTACAATCGAAGTGGTAAGTTGGGAGAAGTTACAGACGCGTAGCAGGGTGCTATGGTAAGTGTGCATGCAAGGGGCCATCGTTAGTAAATGCATATAAGATTTATAGTATCAGCCAACAGACCTACTGTACCCATGTGCTTTGTTAAGGAAGTGTGTTTAAGATGGGCCTTAAAGGTGGACAGAGAGGGTGCTAGTCGGATATTGAGGGAAAGGGCATTCCAGAGGTGTGGGGCAGTCAGTAATAAAGGTTTAGGGCGGGAGAGGGCTTTAGATACAAAAAGGGGTAGAGAGAAGACTTCCTTGAGCTGAACGCAAGAGTCGGGCAGGTGCATAGCGAGAAATTAGGCATGAGATTTAAGGGGGGTCAGAGGAGTACAACAGGTATATAAAACATACAGGTACATGATAGCAAAAGGAATCCATGCCCAATCTAAGTGGTGTGGCTGGAAGACTTGCAGACACAACGGGGGAATATGTAAGTGCCGTGGAGGGCAGTGCCTGACCATCCACGTTGGTGATGGTGATTGCCTCTGTGGGAATAGGGAGCAGTAGTTATGCGTGCAAGATATTGAAACGCTTCAAAAGTCAGTATGAAAGTGTAATCTTGCTTTCGGATTAAATCTTCTGCCAACGAAGTGGAAGCTATTTTATCTTGTTAGACACATTATAGTTAATTAATGTTACAAAAGCAAATTAAAACGCATGAAAATCCCAAAATATATCTTTGGGAGAAAAGTTTTGAACAGTTATAAAGAACATTTTTTGAGAGTGTTATTTAAACTCCTAGCGATTATACAAAGGCAATTTTATACAAAGGCAATTTTATACAAAGGCAATTTTTAGCACCAGCCAAAATTACTGGAGCTGATTTCATAAAGTCAACCACCATAAAATGTAAACTTTTTTAAAGCAGCAAAACTGCACACTTTCCCTATGGATATTTTACCGAATTTGAACTTTGAATGTGCGATTTCTAACTCCTTGGCCTCGGGCTCCTATGATACTTACTGGTTTAGCTGCTGGTGTTCCATCCTGAATTTTTAAAAATGGCGTCCCCGGTCATCCAATAGGAAACAGCAATATCACCTCCCCCCCCCCCCCCCCAATGATTTGGCGAAGTCTTTTGATTTCCCAGATTGGTGCAGAAACACTGGCAACTGAACGGGTAAGTATCTTGTGTCCCGGGAGGGTGGATCCCAGGAGCAAAAAATAGTGTGGTTCAGAGCGGCAGAGGTTCCCTCAGATATAATTCTGTAAAATAAAGTAAAAACAAGAAGGGGGATTGCTGCTTTAAACCTCAAAAATCCTTGGTTATGAAAAAGGGGTGTAATCCTTTATTGAATTCGGATAGCGTGAGGTACTCAACCTATATTTATTTTGATGGAGAAGAAAGGCAAACAAAAAAAGCAACATTTGAAATTATTTCTGGCTCTAGTCTGGTGTTTGTCAGCCAGGGTGCCGCAGAAGCCCGGTGTGCCGTGACCCCCTGCCAGGGGTTCCACAGTCCTGCCGGCAAAAACTCCCGCACTGCTTGGAGATGTAGAGGCTGTGATCCGCTTCTCCTCTCGAGGGGCAGAGGGAGGAAGAAAGAGCGCTATCCACCTCCAATCAGAGCACAATGCACCCACTGAGCAGATAACATGTTTTAGGTGTGTGGGAGGGAAGGCGTGGGGGGCTGTGTGGGGGAGGTGAGTGCTTTGCATGGGGTGGAGTAGATGCGTGATGAGAGTAAGAAAAGGAGAGTGTAAATGTGGTGTTTATGATTAGAATTGTGTGTGTGAAAAGGGGGGATAAATGTGAGTGTTGAGTAAAAGGTAAGTATGATGTGTGAAGGTGAATGTAGAGTGTGTGGGCGAGTGTGTTGTGTGTGTAAGCGAGGAGATGAGTGTGCTCTTGACAGCATGGGTGCCCTGATATTTTCAAAATCCTTCAAGGGTGCACCTGTTCAAAACAGGTTGAGACCCCTGCTGTAGTGAATAGCAATCAGATCACTCCATGGATCAGTATATATCAGGGTTTCCCAAACTTTTTTTTCCGTGACCCGGTTATTTTTGAACTTCTCCTTCGTGACCCACTAAAAATGTTATCGCCTATACTGGCCTATAGGGCCTGCACAGACACACACACAGCCACTGATACACACACACACACAGCCACTGACACACACGCAGCCACTGACACACGCAGCCACTGACACACACACTGATACATACACACAGCCTCTGATACACTCACACGCAGCCACTGACACACACACGCAGCCACTGACACACACGCAGCCACACAGAGACACTGCTACACACACACACACACACACTGATACACACACACTCGCTCTCCCCTATACGCAAACAGACACACAAACAGTGAATTACAGGCAACGACGGATGTGAGTGACGAGGGAGGGGGCCAGGGGCACTTGGGTGGGTGCGAGGGAGGGGGCCAGGGCACTTGGGTGGGAGGGAGGGGGCCAGGGGCACTTGGGTGGGAGGGATGTATGCCAGGGGCACTTGAGTGGGAGGGAGGGGGCCAGGGGCACTTGGGTGGGAGGGAGGGGGCCAGAAGCACTTGAGTGGGAGGGGGCCAGGGGCACTTGGGTGGGAGGGAGGGGGCCAGGGGCACTTGGGTGGGAGGCAGTGACTGGGTGGGGTGACTTACCTTGCCGCCGGATGCTTTCCCCTGCTGCCCCCGATATCCCCTGCTGCCCGGGACGGGAGGTGGGCTTGGAGGCACAGGAGGTGGGCTCGGGAGGGGGTGCCACGGGAGGTAAGCTCGGGAAGCTGGCCGCGGGGGGAAGCGGGCCGCAGTAGGAGCTTGTACTGCCCCCTCCGTCCCACGTAACGTGCGGGCCGCAGTGGAGCTGGTACTTCCTCCTTCGTCCCACGTTGGGAGCGGGGGGGAGGAAGGGAGCGGGCCCTGCGCAAGCGCGCGGGACCGCGGGGGGAATCGCCGCCATTTTTTTTAAATTGAGCAGGGGGGACGGGAGACACCGCGCAGCCAGCCGCGCTGCGACTTGGCAATTTTGGTGCCGTGGCCCGGTGCCGGGTCGCGACCCACCATTTGGGAAACGCTGGTATATATGTTTATATAACTCATGAAGCATACAATATATTTGTATACCATTGCTTACTAAAATTACTTTTAAATCGCTTCATATGTACAGTAGTAATAATACTAATTCAGTTCCTACTTCCTGCTTCTGCCATCACAATATTAAAGGCTAGCACTGTACGGTATATTTCAGTGTCACTATTTTGCTTTTTAAACATTCCTTCCCCTTTGCACCTAGTAATGTCCATACAAGCAAGTTGAGTAAGAGATTTAAATAAAATTATTACTATTGATTACATTATATAGAAAAAGGTATAAGAGGTAAGTCTATTTAATGCAAAGTAACATCATTATAGTTTGCACCGTTTACATGAGAGTGTAGAGACCCTATTCAGAAAAGGAAAGTGCTACACATAGTTATGTAAATAGCATGACACACAAAACAAAACTTGCAGATCCCATGGGGATATTGTCACTTGTCTAGCATGTCCATGTGCAGGAACATAGCAAGTAATACTGAGCACAACTCACAATGTTGCCATTCTAAGTCCATGTCTGGATGAGATACAAGTGCTGTTCTTGTTATGCAAGTCTACATTTTCCATGGAATTGCAGAGCATTGTAAAACAGAATACACTGGGTTTCAATATTGTCAACCTGACTCCGAGTCATCATGTCATTCTATTCCAATCATGGCTATCCAAGTCTCCATCTTCCATAGAATTCTCAGAGTACAGAGCTATAGATCAAGGATGTGTTTATATGTTGGCAATACTGCAACTATTTTCCTGAATATTATTTCTCATGAAACTTGAAAGACTCCCAACCTGCTTGGGCTATACCTGTATATCAGAGTTCCGTTTTCTTTTAAAACTGGCCGATTTTGGAGGCATTTGCATACTACCGTATGGGCCTCATTCTGTAAGCGTCGATAAGGCACTTATCGAGCACTTATCGGCCAAAATGGCTACTCGTATTCAGTAAGCCTCGATAAGTGCTCGATAACGGCCTGTATCGCCGCAAAATCTTATGACCCAAAGAAAATCGCCGATTGGTGGCTGTTAACCATTTTGAGGCTAAATGTGACATCACAAGTCCTATTTAAGGCCGTGACGCCTCATTTGAGCCCAAGAAGACGACGAGACAACATCGGTTGGGATCTACCATGGGGCTTTTTGGATTTGCAGATGAAGATAGAAGATAAAGAAGATCAAGAAATGGTGACAGATGAAGATAGAAGAAGGTGATTAAAGAAAGAAAAAAGAAGATTTGGGTACCTGATCCGGATCTTCATGGCGGATGGCATCAGATGCTGTTGGAGGCCTTCAAGGTACGTGAGCTTCCTGTTTCCCCGGGTGTCGAAGGGCCACCGCTTCTAATGGTAAGTAATTTATAGAATGTTTGTAAATGTCTTTTTTTACAGGTTTTTTCATTAGATGTGTTTTTTGATTTTTGGGGGAGGCACATTGACTGATAATATATTAATCTGTACCACTTTAGGGTACAGATTAATACATTATGATATCATAGGCATTACTGAAACATGGTGGGATGAAACTCATGACTGGACAGTTAATTTAGAGGGTTATTCTCTTTTTCGGAAGGATCGAACAAATAGAAGGGGAGGTGGAGTATGTTTATATGTTAAACTGGATCTAAAACCTATTATAAGGGATGATGTCTATGAAGGGAATGATGAAAATGTAGAGACTTTGTGGATAGCAATTAGTAGTGGAGGTAAAAGTATAAAGAAAATGTTTGTGGGAATATGCTATAAACCGCCAAATATCTGTGAGATTGAGGAAGCTAAAATACTTTTGCAAATGGAGAAGGCATCAAAACTGGGTCATGTTTGCATAATGGGAGATTTTAATTATCCAGACATAGACTGGGGCAATGAGATTAGCGTTACAACAAAATGAAACATGTTTTTGGGGGTGCTTAAAGACAATTATATGACCCAAATTATTGAGGAACCAACCAGGAGAGGGGCAGTTCTGGATTTGGTCATATCAAACAATGTAGAAGTAATAACAAATATTCAAGTCCTGGAACATTTGAGTAACAGTGATCATAACATGGTCTCATTTGAAATAAATTATCAAAAAACAGATTACTTGGGTTTAAAAAAGACCATCAACTTTGGAAAGGCAGATTTTAATAAACTGAGGTCTAATATAGTAGTAATACAATGGGAAAAATGTAGAAGATAAATGGGCAGTCTTTAAAACATTGTTAGAAAAGCACACTTATCAGTGTATACTCTTGGGTAATAAGTATAAAAGAAATAAGTCAAAACCAATGTGGCTAAATAAACAGGTAGGGGAGGAAATGGACAAGAAGAGGAAGGCGTTTAGATTCTTTAAGTCAGAAGGGACAGAGACATAGTATCAGAATTATAAGGAATGTAACAAAAATTGCAAAAGGGCAATCAAATTAGCAAAAATGGATAATGAAAAAAGGATTGCAATAGAAAGTAAGGTCAACCCTAAAAAAATCTTTAAGTACCTTCCTTAATAACAAAAAAATGAGAAAAGAAAATATAGGACCCTTTCAGTGTGAGATGGGTAGGCAGATTATTGGAGATAAGGAAAAAGCTGAGGTATTAAACAAATTCTTTGCCTCTTTGTTTACCAGGGAAGAATCAAGTTCAATAGTAGTGCCGCAGGAGGAAGCCACAACCTCCATATTAATGAACAATTGGTTAACTGAGGAAGAAGTTCATAAGCGACTTGAAAAAATTAAAGTAAAAAAGGCACCTGGCCCCGATGGCATACATCCAAGAGTACTCAAGGAGTTAAGCTCAGTAATAGCAAAACTTTTATATTTAATATTCAAGGACTCCACTTCCACAGGCTCAGTACCACAAGATTGGCGTAAAGCAGATGTGTTGCCTATAATTAAAAAGGGAGCTAGATCACAACCGGGAAATTACAGACCTGTAAGCCTGACTTCAATAGTAGGGAAACTACTTGAAGGTTTAATACGGGATAATATTCAGGAATACCTAATGGAAAACAAAATTATTAGTAATAGTCAGCATGGATTTATGAAGGATAGATCTTGCCAAACTAACCTTATTTGTTTCTTTGAGGAGGTAAGTAGGAATCTAGACCAGGGTAATGCAGTTGATGTGGTCTACTTAGATTTTGCAAAGGCTTTTGATACGGTTTCACACAAGAGGTTGGTGTACAAAATAAAGAAAGTTGGACTCAGTAATAATATATGCACCTGGATTGAAAACTGGTTAAAGGACAGACAACAGAGGGTTGTCATAAATGGAACTTTTTCAGGTTGGGCTAAAGTCGTGAGTGGAGTACCTCAGGGATCGGTACTGGGACCCCTGCTTTTTAACTTGTTTATTAATGACCTTGAGGTTGGAATCAAGAGCAAATCTTTGCTGATGATACTAAATTGTGTAAGGTAATAGAATCAGAGCAGGATGTAATTTCTCTTCAGAAGGACTTGGAGAGACTGGAAACGTGGGCAGGTACATGGCAGATGAGGTTTAACACAGATAAATGTAAGGTTATGCATTTGGGATACAAGAATAAAAAGGCGACTTACAAATTAAATGGAGATATATTGGGGGAATCCTTGATGTAGAAGGATTTAGGAGTGCTTGTAGACAGCAGGCTTAGCAATAGTGCCCAATGTCATGCAGTAGCTGCAAATGCTAACAAGATCTTATCTTGCATCAAACGGGCAATGGATGGAAGGGAGGTAAACATAATTATGCCCCTTTACAAAGCATTAGTAAGTCCACACCTTGAATATGGAGTACAATTTTGGGCACCAATCCTAAGAAAAGACATTATGGAACTAGAGAGAGTGCAGAGAAGAGCCACCAAATTAATAAAGGGGATGGACATTCTAACTTATGAGGAGAGGCTAGCTAAATTAGATTTATTTCCATTGGAAAAGAGGCGTCTAAGAGGGGATATGATAACTATATACAAATATATTCAGGGACAATACAAGGAGCTTTCAAAAGAACTATTCATCCCACGGGCAGTACAAAGGACTCGGGCCCTCCCTTAAGGTTGGAGGAAAGGAAATTTCACCAGCAACAAAGGAAAGGGTTCTTTACAGTATGGGCAGTTAAAATGTGGAATTCATTACCCATGGAGACTGTGATGGCAGATACAATAGATTTGTTCAAAAAAAGGTTGGACATCTTTTTAGATGGGAAAGGTATACAGGGATATACCAAATAAGTATACATGGGAAGGATTTTGATCCAGGGATTAATCCGATTGCCAATTCTTAGAGTCAGGAAGGAATTAATTTTTTCCCTTAATGGGGTTTTTTGTTTGCCTTCCTCTGGATCAATAAGTAAGTATAGATATAGGATAAAGTATCTGTTGTCTAAATTTTGCATAGGTTGAACTTGATGGACGGAAGTCTTTTTTCAACCTCATCTACTATGTAACTATGTAATTATTATGACAATATTTGGGGGGCATTTCTGGCTTGGTATTGCTGTTGGTTTGTTTAATTACAGTTTCTTATGTGGATGTCATTGTTTGTTTTTTTCCTGCTTAATTGTAATCAAATGTTTGCGATTGTTGTTCATTTGTAGTTAATGTTGTATTATGTTAGCTAATGCGTTTTATGGTTATTTCAGATATTGTTTGAATTTATTTCTTTGTATTTTAATGTTTAAATTCATTCATTAATGTTGTAGTAATTAATTGTTTTGATTGCTTAGTGTTACTATTAATTTTGAGATGGTTTAGTAATTATTTGGTTTGATTGGATTCGGAGTTGTTTTGTTTGGATTGGTTAATGGTTTAATTAATTCATTGTTGATGTTGTTATTGCTAGTATTCATTGGATTAGCTGCTACTGTTTTTATTTAGTGAAGTGTGTTTTTTTCCGAGTTTAGTTATGTTTTATTATTGTGTGTCTGGTGCATTAATGTATTGTGATTAGGGTGCCCATTGAGTGCTTTAGAGGCTTATCATTCCCATATAATTATTATATGGGTATGATGTACCACTATACTACTCAATGGGTACAGGGTGGGTATAGTCAGTCAGGTGCTTAGGTGCTCAGATGCTTAGGCCTCCCGGGTTTGTATCGGGTCAGGTTGGGTTAACCCCTTAATGACTATAGTGGTTAGTAACCGCTAAGGTGATTAAGGGGTTAGGGGGCAGTAGAATGTCTTTATTATGTACTGTATACTGTATATGCTTTCTTGCAACGGAGGAGAGAGGGACCTGCTGTTGTGGTAAATATAACTGTATTTATTTATTTTATTTATGTGTGCTAATGCAGTGTTTAATAATGGGCAAATAATCTATTATCCATATCTGGATAATAGTTATTTTGCCCATTACTGTACTGTATGGGTCACGTGACCGAGACATTTCCTTGCATAGGAGATTCCGGCACCCCATAAAGGTGTCTGTATCTCGGGAAGCAGGGGGTCCCCGGACATAAAACCAACGCGATTCAGCTCCGGAGACCCCCTGCACATCTACACTATGAAAAACATGTATTTTAAAAAACATAATTTGTGGGCGACATTTTCGCTGTGAGAGGCGGCTCTCTCAGAGCCGCTCTCTGCAGCAGAAATGTATCACCGGGTTAGGCCTTTTCAGAGGCTCCATGCTCTCGCTGGCAGCAAATCGCTAGTTTTGGGAATTTTGATATCACAGGTAATCGAGTCTTTCTGAATACCGTGATAGCAACGCCCAAAAAAAGGTCGCTTTAAATTCCCTGGAGATAAATTTTATCAACCTTTACTGAATGAGGCCCTATAAGTCTAAGCTCAGGACATACTTGAAAACGAGAGGTAACTCTCAATGTATTACTTCCTAGTAAAACATTTTATAAATAAATAAGCAGTGCATGCTATGAAACTTCCACCTCCATTGTGAAGTATGAATCAACTAGCAATTGAGATGGTTTGTACTGTAGGAGGAGACCAGGATGAGTTATCCAATCATCATGTTAAACTGAGATGTGCCGTACAGGCATACCCCGCATTAACGTACGCAATGGGACCGGCGCATGTATGTAAAGCGAAAATGTTCTTAAAGTGAAGAACTACCTTTTTCCCACTTATCGATGCATGTACTGTACTGCAAACGTCATATACGTGCATAACTGATGTAAATAACGCATGTGTAACAGGCTCTATAGTCTCCCCGCTTGCGCACAGCTTCGGTACAGGTAGGGAGCCGGTTTTGCTGTTCATGATGTGCTGACAGGCGCATGCGAGAGCTGTCGTTGCCTATTGGGCGATATGTACTTACTCGCGAGTGTACTTAAAGTGAGTGTCCTTAAAGCGGGGTATGCCTGTATAATGTTATTATTCTTAAATCTTTGCTTTTTCCCTTTTTTTTTGGTTACCATTTTGTAACATTTAGTAAGATATGTCAAGCATTTTTTGTCCTGCATCTAAAAACACTTTTCAGGAACTTGGTACAGAGTTTAATATTTGTTGTATGAGAGAGTAGTAGAAACTTCTGCTTTCCAGAAGGAGGCAAGGACTGGGGCAGGACACGTTGGGACTCTATTTATTAAATGTTAATATTTATCCATACACCTTGATAAAGGGCGCACGGCCCAAAACGCGTAGGTGTGCGGTTTCTGGGTGCTCCAGGGGTCATGCTTGATCCTTTTATTTAAATAAACTAGTTCTTTTTGCTACCATTAGCCTCCTCCGGTTTTGCTGGCAGTGCACTGCCTTTGTTCATCTACTTTACCTTCTCTGTTTGGTGGATTGCACACTTTTCGAGATACCTGATGGGACTGCTCCTCTGGAATTAAGAAGTGAGTGTTCTTTATATACTATGCCTAGTTATTATGGTTGGGACAATCTCTGTACTGTTCATTGTGCTGGTTAGCACTAGGTACTAGTCCCTTGCCCTATTGGGTATGTTTTCATTGCTCACCATCATATAGGAGTGTCCCCTACGGAAGAATCATTACAAAATTATTGGGACTCATATACTTTGATGCACCGGTTACCCACACTTTAATATTTATCCAATATTACCAATGCAAAATCATGGGAAATTAAATACAATTGAGCACAAAACAAATCTTGCCAGATTCCTTCAGCTATGTAGAAAAAGTGCACAAAAATACATCTAATTTCCATGCATTCTTTGATCGATTAATGCCTGTTTAATGCAATATTGGCCAGAATGTCACAGCCAGAAATCTCGCCTTCCCAAAGGTCGGCAAAGTTGAGCCAAGAACTACAGAGAGAGAGAGAGAGAGAACGATACAGTACATGGGAAAATATGCAAATACAAAATATATTTTCATATTTCCAGATATTACTAGTCTTACCACTTGGAGTATAGATGTCTTTATTTGGACCTTACCCCTGAATTGGTCTCTCTCTTTCTCCCACATCATTTAGCGATCTTGCTTTATGTGTATACAACATTTGCAACTTCAAACCTGACCTGTTGGCGTCCCTTGAGGACTGGAGTTGGCCACTCCTGCACTATTCAGTAGGGGCCAATGTTAGAGTAAAATTAGCAGTATGCAGTCCCGCCTTGATGAAAACCCTGGACAGCAGGAGCCAGATGACTTGATACTTCCATGATAAACCACTTAATTGTTAGGAACATTGGGGCTATGAATCAAGACAACCTTGGAGCATAGAAGGTGTGTTTTGACATGTTGCACAATTTTTTGAGAACAATTGCATGAAGAGAAACAATTTGTCACATCAGGTGCAGACGTTATGGCCTTTTCCTACAATTTCTCTATACAGTACTATCAGTATGCGGATCCTTCAACACCGTGTCTCCATGATGCACTGAAAATGGCTGAGGTGTAGACAGAAACAAATGCCTAAAAAGGAGAAATGGTTAAGGCCAAGATAGAGTAGCAATTTCCTTCCAAAAGATACAAATACCTTTTGTGGCAGCAGCTGATGATCGATTGGAAGGAGAGGTCGAACTTACATTTGGCTGAGCCAGATATGTATGTTGAAGATTGAACACTTTGACAAGACACAGACGGTTGTGTATTCTTTTGACAAGCGATCAGTTTTGGAGTGAGTGTGGAGAAGTTATATATTAGTCACACTGTTCAACAATATTGGATTGTGTAAGCGAGGCAGCAGATTTAGTAGGGATGGTAAACTCTTCTAGCCCCAGGAATCTCAGGAATGCCAGCTAGATTGCTGCTGATATAACTAGATTAGTTGCTGATTTCGAAGGACATGTAGCTACTGTAGAGGTCGAGGAGTTGGCAATGCAGCACAAACTATAATCAGGCCATGATTCGGGACCGGCAGAGGAGATTTTGAAAGACCTTTCTATAATAGCTTGATGATGATCCTTAATGATAGAAGGCTAGTCAGAATAAATCACAGAAGCAAGATGAAATAACACTCTCTGTATTATGTACTGATGTTTACACTTTTTTTGCTGTCACCTTTTCATGCTTCATCTATGTATTTAATTGATGTTGAATAAAACATATGGATCTTAGATAAGATTAGTGTGCACCAGTGCTTTTCTTCCTTCTATGGGCTAGTCAGGATAAATGATTAATGTCTGAGAGTTAAAGTTTGATGGTACTAGGTGAGAATGCAGAACGGATTGGGTGCAGGTTGGATGAGAGGTAAAAGGTTTGTGAATTTGGTCCAGTCTATGGAGTTTGCTTTCCTGGTAGTTGGAGTAAGAGACTTCCAAATAAGTTGACCAGCTTGAAAAGAGAATACATTTAATACATGACTAAGTCACTAAAGGCAGGAGGCAGAGTAGGGGTCTTAAAGGTGGATAGAGAGGGTGCTAGTCGGGTATTGAGGGGCAGGGCATTCCAGAAGTGTGGGGCAGTCAATGAGAAAGGTTTAAGGCGGGAGAGGGCTTTAGACACAAAAGAGGTAGATAGAAGACATCCTTGAGCAGAACACAAGTCCAGATGGTGTATAGCGAGAAATTAGGGCTGAGATATAAGGTGGGGCAGAAGAGTGTATAGCCTTAAAAGCAAGGAGGAGAATTGAGTGTGTGATTCGGGATTTAATAGGAAGCCAGGAGAGGGATTTCAGCAGGGGAGGCGCTGAGACAGATTTAGGTAAGAGTAAAGTGGAACTGAAAGGCCACGGAATAGCTTCATTTATTTCAGAAAACATGTTGGAGGAGCATCTGGGGGGCCTATTAGAAGAACATTGTCCTGTAGATGAGAGATTGTTACTACAAGCCTGCACAATGTTTCAGCAAAGAGGTTGAATAATTTAGAATTAGTTTTTTAACCGAAGGTTAAACAAATTGAGTAGTAGGAGTCACAGTATTTAATGCTTTAGAGATGCCACAGCAAGGGGATGGCTAGGAAGGCATTTGAAGGCATCTGTCTGCTTTGGATAACCAAGAGCCATTGCTGAGATGCATAAGGTAGTGGATGATCTCATCTATTCAAGCACATTAAAGACAATTTTTTTACGAATGAAAGCTTGGAACTATTTTGGAATATGGAGCTGAGAGATCGACAATTAGCTTTTTTTATGAGGGAATTTTTTTTTAGTTACTATGCTGATTTGCTGGATGAAGGAAATTGGAGTCTGACACAAAAACATTTCTCAAAGTAGATTTTTTTTTTTTTAAGATCAGCACGCAATTAGGATTAATAGTCCAGTGTTGCCTCAGTGTTAGGAGGACAAGCACACTGGTCTAGACAAAGAATCTCTCCCAAGGCACAAGTGTATATATATTTGTAAAAAATATATTATCCCTATTTCCTTCTCACATCATTCTAGTCATGCTCATTTTCCCACCCTGGCCTTATCCTCCGTGACCAATTTCCCATACATTCGTTATCTTCTCCATGCCTTTTGGGATACTGTGTATACGGGGGGTTTCTTCTTTCCTTTGACCAATGTCTACAGCTAATACCTAAATCATGTATTTGAAGTCTAGGGAAGGACAGTTGAGATAGGTTTGGCGATTTTACTTCCATTCTGTCTACCTTCTTGACCTCCCAGGTGGTCTAGGTTTATACTGAACATCAATCTATTGTGTGCAGAAATGCAACACACCAGGTCATACTCTGTCTTAGTTAATGGGGTTTTACAGACACAAGTCACACACTAGGTGGGATATTGGACTGCATAATTGACAAGCGGGCAATTTCAACCCAGCCAAATGGCGACAAAATAATATTTTATCCAAGGTGCTCCAGTTTAGTTTGGTGTTGCACTAAGAACGAGTGGTGGCAGATTTTGCTGAGAATGGAAGGTGATGGTCCTAGAACAAAGTACAGTACCCACATATCTGTATCCCAGGTCCACTAAATATATAAGTACTATATAAAAGTTCCTTTTCTCTGTGCGGGAAGGAAAGCAGATTATATTGCTTTATAAACTGATGGTGAGAACAAACTATGAACACAAAAAGAGTCAAGCGCAAATAAACACATACGTTTATTTTAATGGTGCAACACCCTTGTAGTAAATAAGTGAAAATTAATACTAGTTCCTGGAAATAGATATCCCCTGTGTAAGCTTGCGTAGTGAAACGCATAGGGCGTGGCCAGTATCGTAGAGTCACCTCAAATCCCTTGGTGGTGACGTCACCCGCCGAGTACACCGGTGATGGTGGGACACCGCTGAGAGATGAACGCCGCCATTCTCTGCCTCTGACCCCGAGTAGTCTAACTGCTTTAGACTGCTTATGTTTGTGAGTGTGATACTTATATTTTCACTTTTTATTGATTAAAGCAATGTGCACCCTTATTGCTGTCCTTTGTTCTGTTTGGGAATCCACTTCCCCCTCCACCCCTCTTTCCCTCCATTTGGGTCTGATGGATGTCTGACGAGGCTGCCTAGAGGATCATATGAGTTGGTCACTCCTAATAACCACACAGTAAATGTGAGTGGGACATCCATGACATAAATCTCATCATTTGTTTATACTGTGTAGCCCCTTTTCCCAGTCACTAAGGAAACTACCGTACTGCTATTACCTGTTTGGCTACCAGAAGGCCTGAGCCTCCGCCACTGGGAGCCTCAGGTGATATCTCGTTCGCCTCAGTGCAGCGCCTCCACCTATGAGGGATCCCAACGTGGTGGGATAAGCCACTGACAGGAACAATACCAATAATAACCACACACAGGGCATATAACAACTGGTTTTACTGAACTCGATGTAATCAACCTGTACCCCACGCACACAACCCCATACACCAGTAAAGTGTCCCCAATATACATAGGGTGCTTGGCACCAATACACTGATGTCCGTTTCCCCCAATGTCAGGGCCCACCCAAAAGTGTAGGAGATAGTGCTGTCCCGTGGAATGTTGGTGCACTTGTGACGGTACCTGCCCGGGGCTCCAGTACCCGGGTACTGCAGATTTACAAATGGAGATCCGCTGATCCAGCGACGTCATCGTTCGTGATGGAGTCCGCTCCTGCATTGATGAACTCCGGTAGGAGTGTCTCACCTTTAAGAGTCTCTGTATGTAGGTGGCCTGGTCCCAGACCACATGCTGCAATCACCTTGTGCGTCTCATTGGTGCTGTACACTGTCTATAGGCAGCTACTGGGGAAATGTCCCTAGCTATGGGCTTCCCTGTAGCAGCCACAATATGGGGTGAGTCGGGGCCTAGCTGGGGCCTAAGGGGAGGTCTGGCCTAGTCTCAGAGCCACTGGCACCTGAGACACTACCTGTCTACTTGGCGTCCTTCTCCCAACTGGTGTGGTCCCCTGCGCACCAAATGTATCCTTTAGCACTTGCTCCTGCCTCTCCAGCCCTATTGCTTCTTGTGGCCCATGTATAGCAGCCCTAGAGGCTGCTGGGATTTGTAGTTCCCCTCGCGGAGCCTATGACTGCCGCACTGCCCTGGCTAGTGCGCATGCACAAGACTTCAATGCACCTGCGCCTTTAACAAAGATGGCCACCGCCCCAGCAGCTCCTTGCACTGCGCGCAGCTCCCGCTACTGTGCCGGGTCCTTTTTTCTCTCTGTGACTTGGCTCTTGAATTGTCCGAGCAATGATGATTTGTTTATGTATCTACAGATAACAGCTCATTAGGAATATTATTAGCTTAATTGAACTGTTATTAAATAATGTATGTCTAGTATTTAGCTTTTTAATTAACAATGCAGTTTTCAGGTTGTCTGCTTCACAAAAATAGGCTTCACATAAAGAAGTGGTTTTCTCTAACATAAACATACCATCCTTTCAGTTGCTTTGTTTTCACCTCTTTTATGTAATTAATTGTGTAAGAATGTTTCTTTCTTAAAGAAAATAAAAGTGCTCCATCATTTTTTAGTGTTAGACGTTTTGTTCTGTTGTTTTAAACTGTCTATAGGACACTGACGATTTTGTTCGTTTTGTCAAAAAGTTTGTGTTATTTATGTAGATGTCAAGGCACTAATAATTCACAAAACTATCTCATCCAAAACAATCAGTCATTGTCACCTCCTGACACATGCATTGTTTGCAAGCATCGTGTATAAGAGCATCAAACATTACAATTGCAGTAACGAAATCTCAATTTTAAAGTCTTAATGACATTTCTGACTTGTTCAACATTGTTGCAAGATAAGATTGTCCCTAGTAGCTGCCCTAAAACCTTTACAAGGGAAACACTTCAGATGTTCAAGACTATGTCCATTTGTGTCATCAACTTGGGATATATGTTATTCTACTTTATTCTTACCCTTGACCATTTCATTTCACTGCTCGATAGCATACACATGATTATTCTGGAGTTTATTTTTTTTATCTAATGACATTTTTTCCCCTATAATTTACAAGGGCAAAACGTGATGGTGAAATGTAGTTTCCCGCGACTGCCAAGCTGGACTGAAACATTGAGTCACTCCTACAGTATTTGCTTCAGGTTTACTATGTGTTTGAAGGTGGGATACATCACTGCACCCCAACACCTTTATTGGTTTGTTGCTAGTCTCTTGTTATATATTGTGGTACCTCATATATTGAATTTATTGTATATTTAACACTTTGGGTGCTGCACCAGAGCCTCTGCGGCACATCACGATCAGGTGTCCGCTCCTTGGAGCGATAACGTGATTACGACGTCACAGCTGAGACACATGGAAGAGGAGTTGTGTTGTGCTCCTCTTCCAGCCACATGGTCGCTGATAGTAGCGAGAAGGGCTGTCCCAGTCCTGGCGGTGGAAGGGGCCTGCCCTGGCGGTCCGATCCTGAAAGTTAGGCCATGGATGGAAGTCGGCCTTAACTTCTGTTATTTGCTGCCTGGCTGGGTCCCCATCCGGGGCAGAGAGAGAGAGGTTTTTATTGAGGGGTGTAGAAGTTGTTCAGGAAGAGGTATATAAATATTGGGGCAGTATATAGGCACGAGCATAGGTGTAGAGGAGAGAGGAAGACATGTGGATAGGAGGAGAGTCGGGATGTTCAAGAGAATAGAAACATTTACAAAGGAGGGGGGAAACAGCATTAGAAAAAGCATTAGGGAGGCATAATGAGAAGCAGGGTGAGAAAGGTCTGAAGTTATTACAATTATTCTTACAAATTCTCATCAGTGAAATGCAAGAGAGTTGAATAATATGCCTGGGAAGACACCTCATTCTGAATACTTAAATATATGGTATGTTTCTCACATAGTATTGTGTTCAATGTGGCTACACAACGGTATCTTTTTAATCTTCTATTGTAATTGAGTGAATAGCAATTATGTAATGTATAATGAAAAGATGAGGTTTGTGTCTTCATTCTTCACCCTCTCATTTTGTATTGTATTTTCTTTCTTTATTTATATGGTGCCATTAATGTACATAGCGCTTCACAGTAGTAATACACGGGGTAATCAAATAAATAACAGATAATATAAATAACAGGTAATGGGAATAAGTGCTTCAGACATAAAAGTAACATTAAGGAAGAGGAGTCCCTGCCCCGAGGAGCTTACAATCTAATTGGTAGGTAGGAAGAATGTACAGAGACAGTAGGATGTCGTTCTGGTAAGTGCGTCTGCAGGGGGCCAAGCTTTATGTATCAAGTGTCCAGTATTATCCACAGTGCTAGTCATATGCTTCTTTAAGCAAGTGTGTCTTAAGGTGGGTCTTAAAGGTGGATAGAGAGGGTGCTAGTCGGATATTGAGGGGAAGGGCATTCCAGAGGTGCGGGACAGTCAGCGAAAAAGGTTTAAGGCGGGAGAGGGCTTTAGATACAAAGGGGATAGAAAGAAGACATCCTTGAGAAGAATGCAGGAGTCGGGATGGTGCATACACATTTCTTTTTGGATTATACCTTTTTTCCCATCAAGATCCCCTTGGTAACTGTGTGTCATATATATATATCTACAGAAAAAAACAAACAAAAAACAGGCGCACTCATAGCGTATTAAGGTTTACAAATTTATATGGGGTAGGATGTGTAAAAATGCCCCCTGTATTCAGGCTGCAAAGACTCAACTGGACAGGGTTTGGAGTTGGATTTTGATTTGTATTTCTTTTTTATATTTGGACACTATTCATTCATCTGTATTTATTTTTTACATGTGTATTTTATTTTTTATTACTTAGTTTTTAATAGCATTATATTTCATCATTATTTGCCTTATTATCAATTAGATTTAGGTGGCGCCATATCTTTTTTCTCTCCTTATATTATATATATACTGTATACATATACCCTTTTCCCTCACCCTAAGGTAGATTTGGTTCCCGTTACCGAGTGTAGTGCTGCTCAGCTGTTAGGCTCTCAAGAGTCTGAGCTTCCGCCGATGTTATTGGGGATAAACAGGTCATGCTTTCGGATCTTATCTTCGTTCTCTTGGGTGCAGCGCCTCCATCCAACAGGGCCTATCATAGATAGGTGCAGTCCCTGCCAGAACACGCTGTTCCATCCCCCTGAATGACTGCATCCTCAGGCAGGAGTAAAACAAGGGTCTTTATTGCATACAGCATACAACTTCTGGCACAGCATAGCTAATCTGGGTCCCTGGAGCCAACCTCTGGAACTTGAAACCAGGTCCCTGGCTCAGCACACCAAATAGAATACACCCTCCTCCCCTTGAGGGGAGAGGATAGAACAGAACCACTACTGGCTCAAGAACAACTCTAAATTGAGTTGCTCCTCTTTTTGTTACCAGGGGAGGATCCCAGATCGTAGCCCCGGTAATGGGCAGTACATCGGCCATGGCCTACCCATCCTGTAACTACTAGGGAGTTGTTTACTGCAACAAGAGCAAGGATTAACCCTAACCCTGCCAGGACTTGTGTGTTAGGAAGAGGGTGTGTTACCCAAGGGGTAAATGGCTACATCCTCCCCCTGTGGAATCCTCACGCTCCCGCTGAAAGCACCCAATTTATATACCTTCCATAAATTGGACAACTGGAAAAACATAACATTGGAAAACATTGGACTAAACCTTAGTACAACAGGATCCCCCCTACCCTGGAGAATCTATACTTATACATCAGTAGTAGTGCTTTGGATCCGGCTTGCGAACCATCTTTCCTGCACTATCTAGTACGGTCACCCAATAGCAATGCTTCTGGTCCTTCTCTGAGATATACTCTACCCTATCTATTTAGATGTTCCTTCCTACCTTCCATACTCTGACTAGGCAGGACACCTTCTCTTCACTGTAGTAGCATGAGACATTACAGCCGGCAGCCAGGTAATCCAGTACGGCATCTCTGACCCATTCCTCCCAAATAGCCTCTGCCTCTCTCATAAGGGGTTCGGGGACATAAGGATAATCATATCCATGAGATTTCCTATAGCGTTGGACCACTATACGATCCACCCTGCTATTCTTAATTAAGTTCTGCCTACAGGCTTGCCCTTGCAGCACCCAAAATAGGGTCTCTTTGGATAGGGTCTCTTGTTTCACCACCTCCAGGCCTGAAGGTGATAACATCCCTGATATCTCTATTACGATCCCTAAGGATCTCTGCTGTTTTCTCGGATGTAAACTCTCCCTCTTCCCACTAGTTGTCCACTGTTTTGTCTTGCATTAATAGAAACCTAGTCCTATTCATATGTGGCACGTATCTCTGAAACATTGGATCCCACATGGCACATTCATCACACGTTGAACCCACAGTAGATGTGGTCTACCATGGTGGACATAGTATAATCCGACATCCCACTCCTTGGCACATCATCGTCAAACCCCTCCCACACCCTATTGTCCTGAGTAGATTTTGATCTAAAAGAAAAACCTGTCCTGCGCTTCAGCCACACAGCTAATGCACCAAAGGTGTCAATCCGTCATTGTGCTGGGCATGAGGGAGAAAATAAGTGACCCTAGAGTGACCGGAGTGTATGGAGAGGTAAATAAAGTTGAAAAACTCTTACCTTTAGTCTCCACTCCGGTCTGGGTCTTTGCTCTCTTCTCTCCTCCAGCGTCCGCGTGCTGCCTTCAATGCGTGTAGATAGATAGTGTGTGGAAAGGCGCCACTGCGCATGACAGAACTCCACAAGGTCCCGGATGGTACAAAAAACTTTATTGGCACAAAATCATACTGGGGCTACACCACGATCTCCTCCACTACGCGTTTCACCCTTAGGGCCCTACTGATGGGGCTTAATTTCATAACCGTGTCCAATGTCTCAGGCACCTTGCGCCTACCTCTGCCCATTACCGCGATTACCTTGTGGCTATCTGAGTCCTTGGTGGCCTTACGATCTCGGGCATGGCACTGCTGCAAGAAACGGTCGGCCTCCGCCTTACTCACCGGAGTGGAGGTCACTACTTCCGTGTCCACCCCGGCGACCGAAGTCTCCAGTGAGTATTTTTAATTAAAGGTACACCGTAATGACATGTGGGTTATCTTAATAGGCTTGTTTATTCAGCCACAACAAACATGGAACACAAAATAACAGAGCTTTAACTTCATCTTAGATAAATCAACGGAAAGATAAGTCCATGGCAGGGATTTGCCCATTTCCCAGAAAAGGAGGTTCAAGTCCAGGATAGAAACACAGCACAAGGATCAGTGTCCCAAAGTAACAAACCTTTTGGCAAGCTGCTTTCCCTCCAGAGTTTCAGGATATGTGTCTTTGATTCAGACAGAAACAGTGAACAATTGGGAGCTCTTGGTTCTTAAAGCCCCTTAACGAGGCAGCTGGGACCTGGTTAATGAACTCAGCGTTTCCTTAAACTGGGATTAACCTGCTGGACACCAAGCATAGTGAATTCAACCTGCTATATATATATATATATATATATATATATATATATATATATATATATATATATATATATATATATATATATATATATATATATATATATATATATATATATATATATATATATATATACATACTACTTCACTCCCTTTTCTTTATATATATATATATATATATATATATATATATATATATATATATATAAAGAAAAGGGAGTGAAGTAGCGCCAAATAAGAAGTGTTGAAATAGTGTAAAAATATTATTAATGATAATTTAAATCAATATTTCTAAATAGGCAAAATCACTAAAAATTATAGATGTGTATACTACAATTTAAAATAAATATATATAACATATATTATGTGCTCCTATTTCGTGAAACACAATTTAAGACAACACTCCAAAAACATGTGATAACATAAAATACAAGCAAAAAGAAAAATTGATATAAAAACCAGTCCTTGAGTGAAAATCCTTAAATAGGAAAAAATAGTCCTGGTATGAGGGGATCTCCGGCAGCTCTCAAATAGGATGAACCACATCCAGATGATACCTATTATAAAAGAAAAAAGAAAAAAAACAAGGAAAACTATTTAACTCTTCCTTTTTCATGTTTTTTAACTCGGAGAACTTTTTTCTTTCTTGAAGC
The DNA here is from genome assembly GCF_040206685.1 of Ascaphus truei. NCBI lineage: Eukaryota > Metazoa > Chordata > Amphibia > Anura > Ascaphidae > Ascaphus > Ascaphus truei. The sequence continues at coordinate 452,474,959 of NC_134484.1, read as the reverse complement.
TTTTACTGTATGTAGATGCAAACTACTACCAAGTCCCCTTGCCTTAGCCACAACGTCACAGGTGTCTGGCACGCCATGGACCCCATGACGTAGGGGGTCGAAAGGTTTACACATCTCCAGTAGTAGACCTAAATCTTCATTCCCCACCTGAAGAGGGGACACTTCAGTCAAGAAATGTTGCTGATCATTTTGATGGTGATCTGCTCTGGTGTGAAGATTTGACGCAAAATGCAAGTTTTATTAATACTCTAATATTCTTTATATATTCTAACCCAATATAGTTTATAGTTTCTGTTTATATTATGTCTTCACTTTGTGACAGCATGCTCGTTCATCTAAGACAACAGCCTGCTATGATAGGCTTATCCATTTAAACTCTGAACCTATTGAAGGACACGATCTAGCTACCTAGCAACCGGCTGCTATAAATCCTTAGTGAGGGCAGGATTCACCAGCAACCCTTTGAGAAAGTCACAGCACGTGACGAAACGCGTTAGGGAACGGAACTGCGTCATCACGCAAGCGCATGACGGGCCGTATCGAGCGCTGATACACATTGCGGCCAGCAGAGATTGGAGATTTTCCTAAAACTCAAAGACTGCATCATTGATTTTAAGGAGCCTTTCTGCTCATGCACCAGAGAACATCTACCAGCAGCTTCAAGTGAGATTTGGACTGCAGGGTCTGGAGGCTGAGTGACCAGAGTTGGCGGTGATATATTTCACACACTGCTTGATTTTAACCTACCCTTGAGTGGATTTTCTACCCCCCCTCCCCTTTCCCAATAAATGTACTGTATTATGCTATGGGGCGTGCACTCTCTCTCTTTATTCTCTCTCTCTCTATATATATATATACACATCATACCACTTAGATTGTAAGCTCTTCAGGGCAGGGATTTCCTGTCCTATTGCCTGATTTTGCTGCGCTTATTGTATTATAATTCCCTGTACTGTATTCTTTGTGAAGCGCTGAGTTCACTTTTGGCGCTATATAAATAAAGACATCAAATACAATACAACTGAACTAATATACTGAGGTTACTACTGAATTGGACTTTAATCAATATATAGATATATATATACTAATCTCACTAATTGAGATGAAAAATGGTTGATTCACAATTGATAAGTGCAACGGGTTCAGTTCCACATGTGATGTAATTAGATCTGGGGTAACCACAATGTCCTTAATATTGTGAGATATGAACAACTGAGTAACCAACTCTCCCCAGTGACATAATGGGGTCAGCTGTTAAATTCCCACAGAGATATAAGCCAGGGGGAAAAGGCAGTATGTTGATTAAAGTCCAATTCAGTAGTAACGTCAGTATATTAGTTCAGTTGTATTGTATTGTATGTCTTTATTTATATAGCGCCAAAAGTGAACTCAGCGCTTCACAAAGAATACACTACAGGGAATTATAATACAATAAGCGCAGCAAAATCAGACAATAGGACAGGAAATCCCTGCCCTGAAGAGCTTACAATCTAAGTGGTATGATGGGAGACTTACAGAGACAGCAGATAAAGGGAATAAGTGCTGTAGATGTCAGTGCTTTGTCACAATGGGTGGTAGGAGCGACTGTGGGTGTGGGACAATAGCCATGAGTGCAGGCTATTGGGATGCTTGGTTTGTGGGGCGAGTTTTAAGGTTAGTCAGTATTAAATCAGAAGGATAACACCTTTTACAAAGGAAGAGATGGTAGGGAGGCGTGGGTGAGGGCAGGTGTGTATATCTGGGTTCAGGCTTAGGGGAGATCCCCAGCAGCTGGAAGGAGCAGATAGAGGGCGTCAATAGAGGATATGTGTAGGTGTTTTTTTTATTGAGGGGTAATAAGTTGTTGGGAGAGAGGTGTATAAATAATTTTGGAGGGGGGAGTGGGAAATTTGAGAGAACAGAGATGTTCACAAAGGAGTGAGGAAACAGTAAACAGAAAAAGCAATAGGGAGGGAATAGTGAGATACATGAGAGACTTCCCAGTTATTGGAGGAGAGGAAGAGTTCAAATAATCACAGCATTTAGAAAGTCATGTTATCACAGTTGCAAAGTTGTTGTTGTTGTGCAGAGTCCAGATCTTCCTCTAATCTTCACCACCAATTCTAACTCCAAAATTAACTCTACAGATACTTTAAATCAGCGTTTCCCAAATGGTGGGTCGCGACCCGGCACCGGGCCACGGCACCAAAATTGCCGGGTCGCAGCGAGGCTGGCCGCGCGGTGTCTCCCTCCCCCCCCCCCCCCCCGCTCAATTTTAAAAAAATGGCGGCGATTCCCCCCGCGGTCCCGCTCCCTTCCTCCCCCCGCTCCCTTCCTCCCCCCCCGCTCTTCCTCCACCTCAATCCAGGTTAAGAGGAACGACAGAACGCACCAATTCAGCTCCCAGCAGCAGCAGCACCCCGGGCTGCCGCAGCCCCTCCCTCATTCTCTGAACGTTACTCTGAAATATGTGCGGTACATAATCACGGAACGAATCGTTACCCCAGAAACACGTTGGCTAGAAACCCGAAAAGGTAATTCCAAATGGGTTTGAAAGAAATGCATTTTTACACATCAGGAAAGTGTTCACATTGGTGGTGCGATAGAAAGAGAGATTCTTGCTAGCGTGGTTGTTGCAGGTGTGGGAGTCGAGCTGTTTTGTTACCGCGAGTGTAGATGAGAAGTGTGTGTGTGTTTGGTTATGTTTGGCTGTGTATGAGAGGGGTGTGATTTCTGATTGTGTTAGGTCTGTGTTACGGTCTGGAAACAGTTAAGGGCACATCCCCCTGAGTGTGTTTAAAGTAGTAACAATAGTATATTGTCAGAATGGACCTCGACTAGCTTGGGGCATTATTACACTGCTGTGGCAGATGCAGGACACGTGCTCCCCTCCACACGCATTGGTATCGGTGATATAGTCGCTGTGGCAGATGCAGGACACGTGGTCCCCTCCACACGCGTCGGTATCGGTGATATAGTAGCTGTGGCAGATGCAGGACACGTGGACCCCTCCACACGCGTTGGTATCGGTGATATAGTAGCTGTGGCAGATGCAGGACACGTGCTCCCCTCCACACGCGTCAGTATCGGTGATATGGTAGCTGTGGCAGATGCAGGACACGTGCTCCCTCCTCCTACCCACCCAGTCCCTGGCTCCCTCCCACCCACCCAGTCCCTGGCTCCCTCCCACCCACCCAGTCCCTGGCTCCCTCCCACCCACCCAGTCCCTGGCTCCCTCCCACCCACCCAGTCCCTGGCTCCCTCCCTCCCATCCACCCAGTCCCTGGCTCCCTCCCTCCCATCCACCCAGTCCCTGGCTCCACCCACCCACCCACCCAGTCCCTGGCTCCCTCCCTCCCACCCACCCAGTCCCTGGCTCCCTCCCTCCCACCCACCCAGTCCCTGGCTCCCTCCCACCCACCTAGTCCCTGGCTCCCTCCCACCCACCCAGTCCCTGGCTCCCTCCTTCCACCCACCCAGTCCCTGGCTCCCTCCTCCCACCCACCCAGTCCCTGGCTCCACCCACCCACCCACCCAGTCCCTGGCTCCCTCCTCCCACCCACCCAGTCCCTGGCTCCCTCCTCCCACCCACCCAGTCCCTGGCTCCCTCCTCCCACCCAGTCCCTGGCTCCCTCCTCCCAAGTCCCTGGCTCCCTCCAATACCACCCTCCCACCCTGTCCCTGGCTCCCAAACCCAGTCCCTGGCTCCCTCCTCCCACCCACCCACCCACCCACCCAGTCCCTGGCTCCCTCCTCCCACCCACCCACCCAGTCCCTGGCTCCCTCCTCCCACCCACCCACCCACCCAGTCCCTGGCTCCCTCCTCCCACCCAGTCCCTGGCTCCCTCCCTCCACCCACCCACCCACCCAGTCCCTGGCTCCCTCCTCCCACCCACCCACCCACCCACCAACCCAGTCCCTGGCTCCCTCCTCCCACCCACTCACCCACCCACCCAGTCCCTGGCTCCCTCCTCCCACCCACCCACCCACCCACCCAGTCCCTGGCTCCCTCCTCCCACCCACCCACCCAGTCCCTGGCTCCCTCCTCCCACCCACACACCCACCCAGTCCCTGGCTCCCTCCTCCCACCCACCCACCCACCCAGTCCCTGGCAACCCACCCACCCAGTCCCTGGCTCCCTCATCCCACCCAGTCCCTGGCTCCCTGTGTGTGTGTATCAGTGGCTGTGTGTGTGTGTGTGTGTGTGTATCAGTGGCTGTGTGTGTGTGTGTGTATCAGTGGCTGTGTGTGTGTATCAGTGGCTGTGTGTGTGTGTATCAGTGGCTGTGTGTGTGTGTGTGTGTGTGTATCAGTGGCTATGTGTGTGTGTGTGTATCAGTGTCTGTGTGTGTGTGTGTGTGTGTGTGTGTGTGTATCAGTGTCTGTGTGTGTGTGTGTGTGTGTGTGTGTAGCAGTGTCTGTGTGTGTGTGTGTGTGTGTGTGTGTGTGTGTGTGTGTGTGTGTGTGTGTGTGTGTGTGTGTGTGTGTGTGTGTGTGTGTGTGTGTGTGTATCAGTGGCTGTGTGTGTCTGTGCAGGCCCTATAGGCCAGTATAGGCGATAACATTTTTAGTGGGTCACGAAGGAGAAGTTCAAAAATAACCGGGTCACGGAAAAAAAAGTTTTAAATGGGACACTGAAGATGTTACACACAGCCATATGGCTCACAGTCAAGATGGACTGTCTTACATACTCTGATCACATGCATTTGACTAACAATTAAGGGTGGGGTTTGCCTAATCAACTCCCTGAAACATACCAAATAGTTAATTAGATTTTAAATTCTGTTGCAATTGATAGGAGAATTCAGCTCATAGAAACACACCTTTTGAAGAACTTAATCAGAATGTTAGTCCAGATATTCCGAATGCATCCATGATTAAAGATATAGGGGCCTATGCAGAGAGCAGCGCTATAGTAAATATCGCCATTTTTTGGAGAAATTTGCTTAGAAAACAGCAGAAAATGGCGGGTTACGAAAAACGCGCCATTTTTTTTTTCTATTTGTAAATCTCGCCGCGCGGCTGGCGAGAACCTACATCTCGCCAGTTTTAAAAATATCCGAATTCAGAAAGGCACGATCGCCATCTAGCGGCTGTTCGCGCCAATAAAATGGCGCGATTTTCTACAATTAGCTCCGCCAACAAAAGTTGGCAAGAAGCTGGAGCTCGCCGGCCATAGGAAAAAAAAAAAAAATGCGCGATTTATTTCTCACACATTTCAGCAGCGCGCATCTCTCCATTTTAACCTTGCTACACGCATTCATGCTATAAATTGCAGATTTCGCACATTTCTGCATATGGAGAATAAAACTCTCCATTAAAGCTACTTTTTATTACCCTCGCCAATTTTTAAAAGCGCTGCTCTCTGCATAGGCCCCTTAGAAAGAAAACATCCAGAGATGATAACTCCAAAATGAACTCTACAGACACTTTAAAATGTGACACTTTGATGTTACTCACAGCCATATAGTTTATTTTATATTAGTTTATGTAGATTGAAATCACCTCTCAATAGGTTAATAAATCACCTCACAGAAAGATATATGGGTGGAAATAGCACAAACTCTTAAGATGTTAAAGAACTGGGTCCTTGAGGGATCTTTGCTATTATACAAGTTGCTCCAGGAGGGTGCATGAAAACCCCTATGCTCACTGCAATTTAACCATAAGGAATCACAGAACGGATAGTTGGTACACATGGTTCCTCTGTACTTGAAAGGCTCTGTGTATCTCTGTGGCGTGCTATATAGGCTAAAACCTCTCGGTGAAGGGAGAAGATCAGCGGGCACTGCTAGCAAAAAGATGAGGCTGGACTGCGCTAACAAAAATATGCCTTTATTAAACCATGAGCAAAAATCGGATAAAAAGAGGGAATAAACCCCCTGTGCGCTCTAACGCCTCATAGGGGTGAAACGCGTTAGAGCGCACAGGGGGTTTATTCCCTCTTTTTATCCGATTTTTGCTCATGGTTTAATAAAGGCATATTTTTGTTAGCGCAGTCCAGCCTCATCTTCTTGCTAGCAGTGCCCGCTGATCTACTCCCTTCACCGAGAGGTTTTTTTCGTCCACTCATTCTTACAGCCTGGAGCACGCCTACCCGGACGGAGCAACGCGTTTGGAGTAAGTGACTTTCTTATTTCTTCATCGAGCTACCCCAGGTGAATTAGCCACACATGCGGGATTTATATGTATAGGGGTCCGCAGCCGGTTGAGAGACCGCCTCTGGTCAGCCCTCCTTCTACCGCTAGGCTACTCCCTCTATTAGGGGTTAAGTCAATTTGACTTTGCTTGTACCATATGCTCACATTACCATCTTGACTCCTTATTGTCCGGAGCTGTTTGCACTAAGTACATGGACTATATACTTTTGGATTATATTCTCTGCAGCACACGTCATTCTTTGGGGGGCTCATCCCTCCTAATACTTTTTCTGGTGCTATATAGAGCTCGCTCCAATTCAAGAGCTGCCTGAGGTACCTCCCATATCAACGTGATGATGTCACTCCGTTGGACCAATAGAAATTACAGTAAGTCACATGTCCCAACTAGTTTCATCACTTGTTACAGCGACTAGCTAGGGGTGTCCGTAGCCTAGCGGAGTGACTGCCGACACCCCCTAAGGAGGTAAATATCTCCGGATACAGGTGATCCCCGGAGCTAAAATGAATGAGCTTCAGCTCCAGATTCCATTGCTTCACTCCTCTGTTAAAAATAAAACATTTGCCAACTTGGATTGCCTCTTTAACAAACTTTATAGAGCTGTAGCCAAAGTTATTGCACCTATTGATGTTATTCTCTGCGTCAAAGCTGACACGTCATTTGATGCAAGCAGCGGCAGATTTCAAGATCCGCCGCCCCTAGGCACTTACATGTGGCGGCCGCCTCCTTGCTTCCGCCCTCCTTCTCCTTCAGAATCACAGCGCCAAATGAAGCCGCTGACGTCACCAACGTGATGCCACACGGCATCCCGTTGCCATGGTAATGCTACGTCATGCCGCCATGGCAATGAGAGACCGTGTGACGTCATGTTGGGGACGTCCGTGGCGTCATTTGACGCTGCGATTCAGAATGAGAAGGGGGTCGGCAGCAAGGAGGCGGCCGCCATATGTACGTGCCTCCCCATCAGGCCCAATAGGCCTGAGAGCGCGGCATCTGTATATGGGGACGGACATTTTTACCGACCCAAAATTTTGCCACCTGCACATATCGGGCTTTATGAGAAATCCGCCACGGAATGCAACATTTGACACAAACTTTGATGTGCGCAAAGGGACACCCGATCCATGGTATCAATACAGTATAGCAAGGCCGTTCCGAAGCCAGGGAAATATGGGATGCTTTCATGAGACTTTAACCCTGTGGTTTTTACCCTTACAGTCGAATCGAATTAACTAAACTTGTTAATCCATATGGCTGCGGCCCCGCTGCCTGCGCTGCACGCGTGTCTGCGAGGCAGGCGGCGCGTGCCGCTGAGTCCCCCGGTCGGCAGAGAGCTGCAGGGGGAAAGACCGGGCGGAGGCGTGATGGGGGCGCGGCCGTGACATCACCCGGCAGGTTCGCCCTCATTGGCTGAACAGCCGGGGGGGCGTGGCCTAGCGCTCCGTCGCGAGTCCTGCTCTCAATTTTCTTGAGAGCAGGAGTTTCTGTCGGAGCAGCGCGGCGCCCCCCCCCCCTCACAGCAGGACGGGCCCCATTGTGGGGCGGATCTTGTCCCAGCAGCGTCCGCCACAGCAGGCGCAGCAGTAGTCAGCGGGGACCTGGCCTTTCATGTACTGTATGTGATGCTAATCAGTGTGTCAGAGAAATGTGCCGCACCTCATCACTGATTTGTTTTTTGGCGACTTGAAAGACCTATATGCATAATTTAACAAATCCCTTTGTAATATGTGGTCCCTATAATTATTCAGAACTCAGGAACCGTACAGTAGGAGCAAAGTAGTTTGATACGTTGATGCAAAAATTACAAGAAAAAAAATCTGATTTTTTTGTCGTGATATGTGGGAATATTTGCTAATGTGATTTTAGAATGTAAGTCTACAGCTATTTCAGTGACGCAGTTACAAATGATACCTTCAACATTAATTGTATTGCAGTCCCAACATGTTGCCAAGTAGGACAGCACCTGTAATATAAAATGCAAAAAATATTACTGAAAAACTTGGATTACTCTGAAGATTCCAAAATCTCATTACTCTTCTTATGTGGCACTCAGCTGGCCTCGAAAATAACAATAAAAATCACACTAGAAAAAAAAGGCTATAAGCCAAATTCAATCAGAGAGCAGCAAATGAGAATAAAATAAGATTACTGAAATGCAGAATGCATAAACTGCCTCAGCAGATAAACCTATGAAACCGTGTTAAAATCAAATGCTAGGAAGCAGCTTTCAGAATGAACTTTTGAGCAAACACCCAAATAAAGTTAAAAACAACTTTTGACTTTAAGTTGCAGTTATCCCAAATGATTACTTTTCTATTTGTCATAACCTCAATGAAGGGTTCTGAACGGTGCTATTCTCATGCCCTGATGACATTGCAGATTCCTATTGACCCACGGAACTGAGGCTGACTCAGTGGTCATATTGATTTCCACAAAAATATAAGCAGCATACTGTATACTGTACAAAGAAATAAGCACATTTATCTGTAACTGGAAGATCCCACGAGCATAAAATAGCACAGTTCAGCATGCTGCTTTAAGTCAGCAGTATGTACTCCGTTTGCAATTTTTTTTATTTTTGTTGATGATAAGCTAATTACTACTAAATAGGTCACCATTCTGAATATACATGGCAGCATTGGCCATATGCCCTGTTGCAGGGTACATGTAACCACACACGTGGGTTCTTTGGATAAGGCTTATTTATTTGAGCCTTAAAACATGCAGCACACCAAAAACAAATAGCTTCTCATCAGCAAACAAAAGAAAATAGCTTCTTCTTCAGCAGACAAAACAAAATAGCTTCTTTTAAGCAGACAGAACAAAATAGCTTCTCTTTAGCAGACAAAACAAAAATAAGGCAGCTTCTCTTTTGTATGCAGGAGACAGACAGTTCATCACACATGTACTTTGCAACACAGACCTTACAGCAGTAATCTCTTCAGCATTTTCAGTCCTGTCTCCTCACCAGCTCTCCTGCATGTGTGTACACGTGGGGTTTTAACACCTTGATTATGCAGCTGGGGTCAGACTAATTAAGCAGCCCTTCTCAACTTAACCTCGTCACTACTGCACTGCAAGCCTAAACATAGGTTTTCCAGGCATATGGCTGGTGACGTTCATTCACCCTGTCACATGCCCCCTTTTATTTCTGGACTATAATATAATGGTTGGTCCACTGTCCCCCATCATTTACTATGTGTAAGCATTTTAACCTCCTCTTTTGAGCAGCCTGAAAACTTGATCTTCACAAGATTGTCCTCAATTGGTTAAACAAAATGTATGCAGTGTCTGTTAAATCAGCCTCAGAGTGCCCTGCTCATATGGAGAATCACACAGCATTTTAGTTTTTTTTTTATGTATTGATATTCAGTTGAGCTCATTGTTCCCCAATATGTAATATCCAGAAACAAAATGTAGGACCTACACGTACATTGCTAAAAATGATGATGATAATCGAAATAATATATCTTCTTTCTCATTTTCAAAGCCATGGGCAATCATGCAGTGTACTATAGCCTTAAAAGAAGTGAGGGGTTAAAATACTGTTAACCCTTTGAGTGCCAGACAGACAGCTTTGGCCAGAGTGCCACGGCCCATTCAGCACTCCCGATCACATGCTTCTCTGAAGCGGTCACGTTATTGTTCCGTTAGTTATGGTGGAACGGAAGGGGAGGGGGTCACCCTCCCGCGGGGGTAACCCTCCCTCCATTCGTCATCAGTGCAGATCAAGTCCGGCGCTCCATAGGAGCATTGAACAGCCCGGAAGATCCCATGCTTCTGGAGGTACTTACCTCTAAATTAGGTGCCGGTAGCAGCTCTCCTCGGTTACCAGGGATCACGTAATGGCCGCTGTTGCAAAATGTCATGTTCTGCGGGCCAATAGGAAGCCGTGACCTCATAGGTGCGGCTTCCAATTGGGCCATGAGATCCGGGAGCTTTAAACTTGAAATCCCTGCTTGCTCAGCCGGTGCGGCTACCGGCACCTACTTCAGAGGTACATATCTCCGGGAATCAGGGGGTCCCTGGAGCTGAAATTAATGGGGTTAAAAGATAAGCATCAAATGCAAAACCGGAAGGTGGGAGAAACATCTAAGTCCGTGTTTGTGAATTCTAGAACAGGTCAAATGAACTTAGGAAAGATGAACGGAGAACAAGTAGAGACCAAATGTAACCTAATTAGAGGACATGGACTAAGCCTGTATAAAATGTGTGTTGAACAGGGGACCTCTGAGAAAGCGTCGTATGACGCGAAACGTGCCGTCGGTCGCTGTTCTGATGTCATCACGTCAGTAGCATGTGATTCTCCGAGGGCATTCAAACACTCCACTAGCTCCTCTACTCGGCTCTGCTACCAACTAATGTACTACCTCAAAACCTAGTAATATTGAAGCAGGA